>NW_027362956.1:2522500-2685000 GCF_046119375.1 Phyllobates terribilis | reverse complement strand
TGTTATACGACAGTGTGAGCGAGCCCTTAGAGTCAAGGAATATTTACATGCAAATGATGATATTACTCTCCAAGTGTATATTTTTTTAGGCGAGTTCATAGTAAATGCTTTGCCTTTTTGACATGTGATCAACTAAAGAACAAGAAAGATTTAGGACCTCCCCTATACAGAAACGGAAAATAGTTTGGAGGACTTGCATGTCCTTTTTTATTTATTATGAGAAAATCATAAAAGATCCCGTTTTTTAACCATGCTGTGACTTTCTGCTGAGGGAGAGGGAGAGAGCTGCCCTATTCAGAGTCTGTAATAAGACCTGCTGACAAAAGTGTTGAAGATACAGTCTAATGTGAATTAACAATGAAAAAAAGTTAATTTAACAAATGGCTTGTATTTTTTAATACAAACTTTTTTTGTGTTTACAGCTCCTTTAAAGGGAATCTGTCATCAGGTTTTTGCCACCTAATCTGAGAGCAGCATAATGTAGGGTTAGAGGCACTGATTCCAGTAATGTGTCACTTACTGGGCTGCTTAGTGTTGTTTTGATAAAATCATTGATTTGTCAGAAGGTAATTATTACTAGATGACTAGTAAGTTCTGTAGGACCCCACCCCCATCACTGATCAGTAGATTTCTGTGTACACTGAGCATGGGCAGAAAGCTGCCAATCAGTGGTGTGGGCGGGGCTATACAGAGCGCAGCATTCAGAGAGCTGCTAGATCTGCAGCAGATAAAACGGTGATTTTCTCAAAATGACAACAAGCAGCTGAAAAAGTGACACATCGCTGGAATCAGGGTATCTGCCCCAATATTGTGCTGCTCTCAGATGGGGCAGCACAATTAATATTATGCCAAATTAATTTCCCGTGAACTATCACATGATCTATCACGGGGATCATGTGACATGTCACGTGATAAATCAGGTGTGTGGAGGGGGCCCTTGCTACTCTTAATCCACCCCTGAGTGAGACTAATACTGTACAACCAAATTGGCTCAGCACAAAAGGTTTCTTCAGATGTGGAGCCAATCGGTGCAAAGCGTGTCTACATGCGGTTAAAACAGATAGTTTTATGTCCTTAAGTAATGATAGAGAATATAAAATTCATGATTTCCTCAATTGTAATTCATCAGGGGAGTCCCTGTGGATTTTCACATTGGATACCACAGGGGTTAAATTCAAGACAGGATCTGATACTGCAGTATTAAGAAATATAATTCTGCATTTATTTCCATGCATGTACACTGGGTACGGAAAGTATTCAGACCCCTTTACATTTTTCACTCTTTGTTTCATTGCAGCCATTTGGTAAATTCTAAAAAGTTCATTTTTTTCTCATTAAAGTCCACTCTGCACCCCATCTTGTCTGAAAGAAAACAGAAATGAAGAAATTTTTGCAAAATTTAATAAAAAAGAAAAACTGAAATATCACACGGGCATAAGTATTCAGACCCTTTGCTCAGTATTGAGTAGAAGCACCCTTTTGGGCTAGTACAGCCATGAGTCTTCTTGGAAATGATGCAACAAGTTTTTCACACCAGCATTTTGGGATCCTCTGCCATTCTTCCTTGCAGATCCTCTCCAGTTCCGTCAGGATGAATGGGAAACGTTGGTGGACAGCCATTTTCAGGTCTCTCCAAAGATGCTCAATTGGGTTTAGGTCAGGGCTCTGGCTGGGCCAGTCAAGAATGGTCACATAGTTGTTCTGAAGCCACTCCTTTGTTATTTTAGCTGTGTGCTTAGGGTCATTGTCTTGTTGGAAGGTGAACCTTTGGCCAAGTCTGAGGTGCAGAGCACTCTGGAAGAGGTTTTCATCCAGGATATCTCTGTACTTGGCCGCATTCATGTTTCCTTCAATTGCAACCAGTCGTCCTGTCCCTGCAGCTGAAAAACACACCCATAGCATGATACTGCTGTTATGATCTGCTACAAGAACTAAGGAAAGAGAGGAAATCTGTCCATACAATAGGACTAAGCTGATTCCTTACGATGCAGCGGGCAACCTGTTCCTTGCAAACAGACCCGCCTATGTCCGCGGCTAATCTGAACACAGACCTATAGATTAAAGGGAGGGGTCCCTAAAAGAACTAAGGACTGGGACAAAACTGGACACCTCCTGGCAGAAGTAGTAGCAGAAGAAGACAAACAGACAAAAGTACTTAGTGGTCCAAGGACCAAACAAACTAGAGAGATACAGTAGGTACAAAGCACCTGGCTAGATTAAGAGTCAAAGTAACACTGAAGTCCAGCAAAGCCTGAAGGGCGGAGCTGGAATAAATAGGCAGAAGGTCACATGACCACAAAATAGAAAAAACTAACAGGAGGGTTCTAACAACTGCCACCACCATGTTTCACTGTTGGGATTGTATTAGGCAGGTGATGAGCAGTGCCTGGTTTTCTCCACACATACCACTTAGAATTATCACCAAAAAGTTCTATCTTCGTCTCATCAGACCAGAGAATCTTATTTCTCATAGTCTGGGAGTCCTTCATGTGTTTTTGAGCAAACTCTATGCGGGCTTTCATATGAGGAGAGGCTTCCATCTGGCCACTCTGCCATAAAGGCCCAACTGGGGAAGGGCTGCAGTGATAGTTGACTATGTGGAACTTTCTCCCATCTCCCTACTGCATCTCTGGAGCTCAGCCACAGTGATCTTGGGGTTCTTCTTTACCTCTCTCACCAAGGCTCTTCTCCCACGATTGCTCAGTTTGGCTGGACGGCCAGGTCTAGGAAGACTTCTGGTGGTCCCAAACTTCTTCCATTTAAGGATTATGGAGGCCACTGTGCTCTTATGAACCTTGGGTAATGCAGAAATTCTTTTATAACCTTGGCTAGATCTGTGCCTTGCCACAATTCGGTCTCTGAGCTCCTTGGGCAGTTCGTTTGAGCTCATGATTCTCATTTGGTCTGACATGTAGTGTGAGCTGTGGGGTCTTATATAGACAGGTGTGTGCCTTTCCAAATCAAGTCCTATCAGTTTAATTAAACACATTTGGACTCCATTGAAGGAGTAGAACCATCTCAAGGAGGATCACAAGGAAATGGACAGCATGTGACTTAAATATGAGTGTCTGAGCAAAGGATCTGAATACTTATGACCATGTGATATTTCAGTTTTTCTTTTTTAATAAATTTGCAAAAAAATTCTATATTGCTGTTTTTTTCAGTCAAGATGGGGTGCTGAGTGTACTTTAATGAGAAAAAAATGAACTTTTTAGAATTTATCAAATGGCTGCAATGAAACAAAGAGTGAAAAATTTAAAGGAGTCTGAATACTTTCCGTACTCACTGTATGTATCTATATAAACTGCTCCAAAAATAAAGGGAACACTTAAAACAACAGAATATAACTCCAAGTAAATCAAACTTCTGTGAAATCAAACTGTCCACTTAGGAAGCAACACTGATTGACAATCAATTTCACATGCTGATGTGCAAATGGAATAGAGGATAGATGGAAATTATTGGCAATTATCAAGACACCCTCAATAAAGGAGTGGTTCTGCAGGTGGGGACCACAGACCACATCTCAGTACCAATGCTTTCTGGCTGATGTTTTGGTCACTTTTGAATGTTGGTTGTGCTTTCACACTCGTGGTAGCATGAGACAGACTCCACAACCCACAGAAGTTGCTCAGATAGTGCAGCTCATCCAGGATGGCACATCAATGCGAGCTGTGGCAAGAAGGTTGGCTGTGTCCAGAGGCTGGAGGCGCTACCAGGAGACAGGCCAGTACACCAGGAGATGTGGAGGGGGCCGTAGGAGGGCAACAACCCAGCAGCAGGACCGCTACCTCCGCCTTTGTGAAAGGAGGAACAGGAGGAGCACTGCCAGAGCCCTGCAAAATGACCTCCAGCTGGCCACAAATGTGCATGTGTCTGCACAAACGGTTAGATACCGACTCCATGAGGGTGGTATGAGGGCCCGACGTCCACAGATAGGGGTTGTGCTCACAGCCCAACACCATGCAGGACGCTTGGCATTTGCCACAGAACACCAGGATTGGCAAAGTTGCCACTCGCGCCCTGTGCTCTTCGTAGATGAAAGCAGGTTCACACTGAGCACATGTGACAGACGTGACAGAGTCTGGAGACGCCGTGGAGAGTGACATCCTTCAGCATGACCGGTTTGGCAGTGGGTGAGTAATGGTGTGGGGTGGCATTTCTTTGGAGAGCCGCACAGCCCTCCATGTGCTCGCCAGAGGTAGCCTGGCTTCCATTAGGTACCGAGATGAGATCCTCAGACCCCTTGTGAGACCATATGCTGGTGCGGTTGGCCCTGGGTTCCTCATAATGCTGGACAATGGCAGACCTCATGTGGCTGGAGTGTGTCAGCAGTTCCTGCAAGATGGAGGCATTGAAGCTATGGACTGGCCCGCCCGTTCCCCAGACCTGAATCCGATTGAGCACATCTGGGACATCATGTCTCGCTCCATCCGCCAACGTCACGTTGCACCACAGACTGTCCAGGAGTTGGCGGATGCTTTAGTTCAGGTCTGGGAGGAGATCCCACAGGAGACCATCCGCAACCTCATCAGGAGCATGCCCAGGCGTTGTAGGGAGGTCATACAGGCACGTGGATATATATATATATATATATATATATATATATATATATATATATATATATATATATATATACAGTACAGACCAAAAGTTTGGACACACCTTCTCATTTAAAGATTTTTCTGTATTTTCATGACTATGAAAATTGTACATTCACACTGAAGGCATCAAAACTATGAAATAACACATGTGGAATTATTTACTTAACAAAAAAGTGTGAAACAACTGAAAATATGTCTTATATTCTAGGTTTTTCAAAGTAGCCACCTTTTGCCTTGATGACTGCTTTGCACACTCTTGGCATTCTCTTGATGAGATTCAAGAGCTAGTCACCAGAAATGGTCTTCCAACAATCTTGAAGGAGTTCCCAGAGATGCTTAGCACTTGTTGGCCCTTTTGCCTTCACTCTGCGGTCCAGCTCACCCCAAACCATCTCGATTGGGTTCAGGTCTGGTGACTGTGGAGGCTAGATCATCTGGCGTAGCACCCCATCACTCTCCTTCTTGGTCAAATAGCCCTTACACAGCCTGGAGGTGTGTTTGGGGTCATTGTCCTGTTGAAAAATAAATGATGGTCCAACTAAACGCAAACCGGATGGAATAGAATGCCGCTGCAAGATGTTGTGGTAGCCATGCTGGTTCAGTATGCCTTCAATTTTGAATAAATCCCCAACAGTGTCACCAGCAAAGCACCCCCACACCATCACACCTCCTCCTCCATGCTTCACGGTGGGAACCAGGCATGTAGAGTTCATCCATTCACCTTTTCTGCGTCGCACAAAGACAAGTGGTTGGAACCAAAGATCTCAAATTTGGACTCATCAGACCAAAGCACAGATTTCCATTGGTCTAATGTCCATTCCTTGTGTTCTTTAGCCCAAACAAGTCTCTTCTGCTTGTTGCCTGTCCTTATCAGTGGTTTCCTAGCAGCTATTTTACCATGAAGGCCTGCTGCACAAAGTCTCCTCTTAACAGTTGTTGAAGAGATGTGTCTGCTGCTAGAACTCTGTGTGGCATTGACCTGTTCTCTAATCTGAGCTGCTGTTAACCTGCGATTTCTAAGGCCGGTGACTCGGATAAACTTATCCTCAGAAGCAGAGGTGACTCTTGGTCTTCCTTTCCTGGAGCAATCCTCATGTGAGCCAGTTTCTTTGTAGCGCTTGATGGTTTTTGCAACTGCACTTGGGGACACTTTCAAAGTTTGCCCAATTTTTCGGACTGACTGACCTTCATTTCTTAAAGTAATGATGGCCACTCATTTTTCTTTACTTAGCGGCTTTTTTCTTACCATAATACAAATTATAACAGTCTATTCAGTAGGACTATCAGCTGTGTATCCACCAGACTTCTGCACAACACAACTAATGGTCCCAACCCCATTTATAAGGCAAGAAATCCCACTTATTAAACCTGACAGGGCACACCTGTGAAGTGAAAACCATTTCCGGTGACTACCTCTTGAAGCTCATCAAGAGAATGCCAAGAGTGTGCAAAGCAGTCCTCAAAGCAAAAGGTGGCTACTTTGAAGAACCTAGAATATAAGACATATTTTCAGTTGTTTCACACTTTTTTGTTAAGTATATAATTCCACATGTGTTAATTCATAGTTTTGATGCCTTCAGTGTGAATGTACAGTTTTCATAGTCATGAAAATACAGAAAAATCTTTAAATGAGAAGTTGTGTCCAAACTTTTGGTCTGTACTGTATATATATATATGCCTTTTTGTCATTCTAGTAGTAGGGCCATAATTAAGACATGATTTGTTGAAACGTGTAGGTCTGTAAGCTATGATAGTTGCACATTTGCTGTATTCTTTGTGGAGCAGTGTTTTATATGGCTAATAAAAGCTAAGTTTTAATATTTTTTCTACTAAACAAACCTTTACGCTGGATCATTTGCACTTTTCCCTTGTCTGACTGCACTTACGTTTTGCCCTGGTACCACTTATCTGCATCTCCAGAAGTTTCCCATTTCTCTATTATACTCTTCAAATTACATTTTGAGACTTTCTCCTCCTGCTGTTGCACATATTTTTTTCCCTTCATCTGCACAGGTATCATTAATCTATCAACTATAATGGCCGTACCAGGTCCTGCAGGTCCTGTATCCCGTACACATGACGTGGGCAGTGCACGGCATGCCGCTAGTTTTTATTCTGAGTGCTCTTATATACGGTGGTAGTTTTACACAATGTTGAGCCTGTGATTTGCAGAGTGAAATGTCTGACTGCTAGAACAGAAGTATACGGCATTTTCTACAGCATGGATACATAAAGGACGTCCTGGGGGAATATACCTCCCTCCAACACTCGTCCAGTCCCTGCCTCACACTAGAGACATTTATAATAACTCCAGGACTATGGAGCTGGTCATTTTCTCATAATCTGTGGCCATTATTAGTGATCTCACATTGTACGGTAATATCACCCTGGAGGTTGTGATGTATTTAGTGTAATAGCGCCATCTAGAATATACAGTATATATCAGGCGATACCATGCTTACTATAGTTAGTCGTCTTCTGTGCCCTCTATAGCTATCTATTATACTTTATATTTCTTTATAATAATTTATAATAAATTACTCGATAGTTTTACAGCTTTATGATGTTTATTAATCTGCTGAAATGATAAAAGAAAGTCGAACCTTACAGTGGACACAGGTGGAAGTGTCCTCCATGATGGTGTAGGCTGAGGTGGAGCAAGTATTTAGTCAGTGGGGGATCAAGATGACGAGTATTCCCCAGGGTTCCCTGTTATCAGGGAGGGACCCGGTGTATGCAATCAAAAGATCTTATCCTCTGACCGGCTTTGTGCCATCAACAGGTAATGATCCTCTGTCCGGCTGTGTGCCATCAACAGGTAATGACCATCCGGCAGTCCGACATCAACTGGTCATCACCCTCCAGCTGTGTGCAATCAACAGGTAATGACCATCCGGCAGTGCGCCATCAACAGGTAATGACCCTCTGGCTATGGCCATCAATAGGTCATCACCCTCCGGCTGTGTTCCATCAACAGGTAATGACCATCCGGCAGTGTGCCATGAACAGGTAATGACCATCCGGCTGTGTGCCATCAACAGGTAATGACCATCCGGCAGTGCACCATCAACAGGTAATGACCCTCTGGCTATGGCCATCAATTGGTCATCACCCTCCGGCTGTGTGCCATCAATAGGTAATGACCATCCGGCAGTGCGCCATGAACAGGTAATGACCATCCGTCTGTGTGCCATCAACAGGTAATTATCCTCTGTCCGGCTGTGTGCCATCAACAGGTAATGACCCTCTGGCTATGGCCATCAATAGGTCATCATCCTCCAGCTGTGTGCCATCAACAGGTAATGACCCTCTGGCTATGGTCATCAATAGGTCATCACCCTCCGGCTGTGTGCCATCAACAGGTAATGACCCTCTGGCTATGGCCATCAATAGATCATCACCCTCCGGCTGTGTGCCATCAAATGTTTTTATCTTCTGTCCAGTTTTGTGCCATCAAGAGGTAATGACCCTCCAGCTGTGGGCCATCAACAGGTCATCACCCTTCGGCATTTAGGCTTCTTGACTTCTGTAAGATGCGATTCTTGAGTCTCCTGATGCTAAAAAATATTTAAAAAATCACCGATTAAACTAATAATCTATCTTGAACATAAGCATCACAATTTATAATCTATCTAGTGCATAAGTATGACAATTTAGCTCACAGAACATACACTATGGTAAAACATTAGACCCTACAAGCAGAAATTTGCTAAACTAACATAAATATAACTGACAAATCAGTAGAAAAATCGCTACCAATGGCACAGCTCTCTTCACATCAACCTGTAACCATAGTAGATAAGAAATAGAGGACAATGCTCATAGTCAGTTATCAACAATTCGGCATGGGGCATCCCACCAGAGACATTATAATATCTAGTAGATTATAGATGGCAATAGAATTTACCAACAAGCACATAGTACGCCAAACTCAAGTACATAGTATGCCAAACCTCGACACGTTTTCCTAAAATAGGTTCATCAGAAGCACATACTAGACAGTGATACTTAGCAAAGCGTTCATAGATATATGCGCCATATGATAAGGTGCTAAAGTGCAAGTGTGTGACAAAATATCCATGCGATTTCAGGTGCAATGCTGCATTGTATGTAGTAAGATGGTGCCCATCAGACAGCATGTATAGGACTAACCTGTGATGAAAACACGAGCAATGGGAAAGTTCAAGCAGTTGCCTTCTCAATCTTCCTCGCCTCTAAGACATCTAAGGAAACATCTTCTCCTCTTGATTTTGGGTTGAGGTGTTGTAGGCATTTCAGGCTCTGGCATTCTAGGTTCTGACATACTAGGTTCTGACATGGTAGGTTCTGGTGTTCTAGGTTCTGGTGCTCTTGGCTCTGGAATTCTGGGTTGTTGGCTTCTCTGAAAAATCAGTAACCTCTCTTTAAGCTCCGTTGAACTTCGAGCTCTTCTTCCTATATTGTTGTGAGGGATCATTCTGACCCAGACAATATCACTGAACGCCACTTTATAGTTGCAACTAGGAACCTTTTTCGCATCCTGCGGTGCAGGAGCCATGGATGGAGTAGAACATTTGCCATTGGGCAGGACAGGTGTTCTCCTGGAGTCTTGCTTCTGAATCTGAGGGATGCAAATCGGCTCCTTACAAGCACTTTGTTCCTTCAGAATGGTTTTGTTCTCAGGAGTTTTCTGATTGTTTCACCAGGTTCAGACATTGCCCACTTGCTCAGGACAAGACTTAAGGCCAAATACTCTAGTATTGTCAGTAGTGTCATCACCGCAACAAAAACTGCGTCACGGAAGAGCCAAAGAGGAAGATTGATGGAAGCTTGATAGGTGCTTCTTCTGAGATCCACGGGTAGTGGGTCATCCTATAATAAAGAAAAAAAACATAATAAAGTCCTGTATATTTATACCCAATCCAGTCAAACAGAGAGCCCTTGTTATTATACAGTGATGGATACATTATCAAGCAACTTTCAGAAATATCCCATTGAGAAGATCAGGAAGAAGTTTGGGATTCACCTCCAGGGTCCATGGAATATTATTTACAGTTGGACTTTCATATGACGGACGGTCACGTGTCCAGTATGAGAAGTCCTGCAAGAGGCGATATTCTCATTAGCTGATCCTTGTGACCTCCATATTGATGAGAACATACTCGCCCTCAGTGTACTGTAATGTGGGGGGTAGAGCAACGTAAAGCACAGAAATGATAGGATGATACTCATCATCTCCAGAGGTCTCTCAGCACCAAGGTATGGTCAATGAGATACAAGCTGCAGATGGGCCGAGGCTTCTAATATACCCAGGGGTGACATCACAAAGCCCTCTGTGACATCATTGCACAGTTCTATCCATCATGTCACTGATACTTTGGACCTAACTAAATGTCTAAAAGAGAACCCTTCCACATGATTTCCAATCACGGAGCAGCTTCAGTTTTTCAAGAAAAGTTTAAAAAATATAATCTGTGCTGTGATTGGTCACAATGGCACATGAAGCAGAACGTCTTTAGATCTTTTAAAGGGAAAGTGTCAGCAATTTTTTTACAATTGTAAAATTGTAAAGTATTTATATTTATATATAAATACACATATATATTTAAAAAGGTTTTAATGGTATAAAATCTGAAAAAAATATTTTAACTCTTTTGATGTTTTCATCTTGTAAACACTAGGGGGAGCAGCTGCTGATATTTCCATGAAAACAGAATACAGCTAGCTCGCATTACGACTGCAGTAAAAGTGGGCGGGATCTGCTCACATGGGTGTGATGTCACTCCTCCCCTTCTGGGCGTTTGCAAAAAGGTAAATGAGACTGTAGTTTAGGATCACAGTGCGGAGCGATCACTGGTGACTGCAAAGTGATATATAAGGGACAACACCAAAGTCATTAATCACTACAAGGACAAGGCAGGAATGTGGGAGTCAGAGGGGTCACCCCACACTTATATCCCCTCTGACTGTCACTTCCTAAGCTCCTTTCCCTGCCATAACCTCTTATTCCCGCAGGTAAATTCTTACAGGACCCCCCTCCCCATCCCCTTCCCCTGCCGCAGCTGATTCTAAACGTCCTCCATATGTAATAATAGACAGGTACTCACCGGCAGCCTATGGTAATTCACAGGGTAGAACAGGGTACAGCACAGAAACAATATGGCGATCCTCATTGTCTCCAGGGGGTATCTCAGCACCAAGATATGGCCAATGAGATGTGAGCTCCAGGTGGATGGAGCCCCCTTATATACCCCAAGGGTGACATCACAACGCCCTCTGTGACATCATCACCCACAACATTCCGTCACATGACATCACCCAGCACCAGCATCATGTGACCCAGCATAAATAGAAAGTCCTTGTTGGCTATAGCAACTATTCAAAACTAAGTTTAAACTTTTCCAACAGCTAAAGGCGGCTCTGTGATGGCAGTTTCTTCTTGTGGACGGTTGTGATAAATCTGCAGAACATCTACATAACGCGACATGTAGAAAATCCTGTCTTTTCCCCTCTGTTCTTCCTCTGGTGCTACAGAGACGGATAGAAGGAGCTTTTCCAGACCTTACAGTGCACAATATGGGACCTAATCACTGATATCCCAGATCTGCTCAGTACAAGCATACCGCCAACCTATGAGGACTAGAAAGAGGGCGAAACCATGCGGCACGCGTAGTCTGGCCACGCCCCTATCCACACCCCAAGCCACGCCCTTTTTATGCCTTGGCAGGAGGAGATGTCTGTACAAAGCGCAAGTTATCAAAAGGCTGAAGGAACACTTTATCAACATGAATGAAGGTTTTGAAGGGCATCCACTGTCCCGGCACTACCGGAAGTTCCACAACCAATCTTATAAGGACACTAAGTTTTGTGGGATCCGATTAGTCCCCAGAAAATGGAGGGGAGGTGATTACCTGAGATTAATGTCGCGGATGGAATCCAAATGGATCTTCACATTAAATAGCTTGGCTCTGAAGGGCCTTAATCACGAGAGTCAGCTGTATGCCTTCAACTCGCAGCGGTATATACTGTATGTATTTTTTATCCCAGTACCAATTGAACATTTACATTGCACTTTTATGAACCTCCTTATATTTTATCAATATAATATGTCTTTTGGATATATTCCTTTGAATCCACCTATTTTATATATGTATTTGTTTCTATACATTGATACCCCTATTGGAGATACTATATAATGTTTTTATTTTTCTCCTTCATTTTTTCCTTTTTATCTCTGGATGGTACTAAGTGCCGAATTTATACTATCCTGGTAATATACACTGATTAACAGACTGTTTTTTATAGCCATCAGAAATATAAGTATATAATTTTTATTCATTTTTAACTAATTGTGAAAGTTTGAACAAAGTCTTTTTTATTATTATTTTTTTCACACACAGTCTATTCTTATTGGAATTCTATCTTAGTTCTATTGCACCTCCATATGTCCTTTTGCACCGTCTTGTTAGTATTGGATCTTCCTCCATTTCTTTGGTTGTATTATCTTTGTGGGGGGCGTTTGGACTTTATTAGGTTACCAGTTTGACTACCAGCGAGAAGCTGACGAAGAGGAACTGTGAGTCCTCGAAACGCGTAGTTTTTTTTGGCCTATACAGGACATCGAAGGAGAAGGAGAGAGTCAAGGCACAGGGATAAGCCCTCCTGATATCCAGAAGATATATATAACCATATCATATTATTGATACAAAATATAAATGCACAGAGTCAATAAAATCATTTAAAAACACCAAACCCCATCCTTACTTTGCAGGATACCTATTCCAAAGGTGTATCTAGGTTTTCTGGCACCCGGTGCAGCAGGGGCTGGCTGGCACATTTTAGCCTGGGGGGCAAGCACACAGCAGTGGCCCATGAGTAGCGGCCCATCCTTAACATGTTTATTACCAGATGCATCATAAGCCTATATTCACACGACCGTATTGTCTAAGTGCTGCCCGTGAAAAAACCTGACAGCACTTGGACCAGTTCAGATGAGTGTTTGTAGTGGTCAGACATAGTACATATTATTCTTATGTATTACTTAATGTTGAGCGATACCTTCCGATATCGGGAAATATCGGATCGGATTGGATCGGACCGATACCCAAAAAGTATCGGATATCGCCGATTCCGATACCGGAAACCAATGCAAGTCAATGGGACGCTAATATCGGAATGCCATCCCAGCGTGAGAGAATTCTCCTGATTGTTTAAAAGCCGGCAGGCGGTAAAAAGCCGCCGGCTTTTAAACAATCACACAGCCCCATACTGCTTCCCCGCAGCCTCCCACCCCGATCCTGCGCTCCCCCCGCCACCTCACATCCCGATCGTAAGTTAGGACCGGGCGGGGAGCGCAGCACCAAGGAGCAGGGAGCGAAGGACCCAGGCGGGGAAGCCGGCAGGGAAAAGACTTCACCGCCGGCTTTCCCGTTTTGTGCTGCGCTCTCCCGCCGGTTATTTCAAATGAACAGCTGAGGTATCAGGTGATGCTGATCAGCTGTTCATTTGAAGTAGCTGCGGTGCCCTCAGAGGGTTCATGTGAGTTCATGCTTCACTGCATGAACTCACATGAACTTTCCCACGGCCGCACAGGTCAGCCTCACCTCCCAGACCATCAGACCCATCATGATTGGAGTGTGCGCGGGTGTCTGTGCGATGTGTGCGGGTGTGTGCGCGATGTCTGCGGGTGTCTGCGTGCAGGCAGACATAGGCCGATGTGACACTACTACTCACATCGGCCTTTGTCTGTCCCCCGTCCACTCGTGCCAGCAGGATCAGCTCGATGGGAGCAGTAGTTCCCATCAGCCTGATCCTGCTATTTAAACTGCCCCATATGTTATTTTTGCCCCTATACATCTTTTATGTTTTTAGGCCCCCCATATATTTTTTTTGTTTTTGGTCCCCAATAAATTTTAAATACATTTTTCATTGGTGGCCAGTGGTTACCTAAAATAAATTAGTTCATACATTACCTGATCGCCACCTAAAATAAAGTAAAAAATAAAAAACTACACCTATACTCACCTAGACACCGGTTTATGCAATGATGGGGCTGCTTTACGGCCCCGTCATTCTAGCGGCGGCAGTGGTTTAGAGCGGTCACATTTTATGTGGCTGCTCTAAACTGGAGATCTTCGTGGGACACTCGTGGACTACTACGGAGGGGTAAGGATAAGGTTGTGGTTTATTATTTTATATTTTATTACAGGAGATCGATGGCTTCGGGGAATTAGGTGTCTAGGTGAGTATAGGTGTAGTTTTTTATTTTTTACTTTATTTTAGGTGGCGATCGGCGGGGACAGGTAATGTATGAACTAATTTATTTTAGGTAACCACTGGCCACCAATGAAAAATGTATTTAAAATTTATTGGGGACCAAAAACAAAAAAAATATATGGGGGGCTTAAAAACATAAAAGATGTATAGGGGCAAAAATAACATATGGGGCAGCTAAAATAGCTACTGCTCCCATCGAGCTGATCCTGCTGGCACAAGTGGACGGGGGACAGACATAGGCCGATGGGAGTAGTAGTGTCACATTAGCCTATGTCTGCCTGCACGCAGACACCCGCAGACATCGCGCACACACCCGCACACATCGCACAGACACCTGCGCACACACCAATCATGATGGGTCTGATGGTCTGGGAGGTGAGGCTGACCTGTGCGGCCGTGGGAAAGTTCATGTGAGTTCATGCAGTGAAGCATGAACTCACATGAACCCTCTGAGGGCACCGCGGCTACTTCAAATGAACAGCTGATCAGCATCACCTGATACCTCAGCTGTTCATTTGAAATAACCGGCAGGAGAGCGCAGCACAGAACGGGAAAGCCGGCGGTGTAGTCTTTTCACTGCCGGCTTCCCCGCCCGGGTCCTTCGCTCCCTGCTCCTTGGTGCTGCGCTCCCCGCCCGGTCCTAACTTACGATCGGGATGGGAGGTGGCGGGGGGAGCGCAGGATCGGGGTGGGAGGCTGCGGGGAAGCAGTATGGGGCTGTGTGATTGTTTAAAAGCCGGCGGCTTTTTACCGCCCGCCGGCTTTTAAACAATCAGGAGAATTCTCTCACGCTGGGATGGCTTTCCGATATTAGTGTCCCATTGACTTGCATTGGTTTCCGGTATCGGAATCGGCGATATCCGATACTTTTGGGTATCGGTCCTATCCAATCTGATACGATATTTCCCGATATCGGAAGGTATCGCTCAACACTACTCCTGACCCCACACATAAACTTCAGCTCATCCAGCACCATGACAACCAGCACAGCAGAGTCCTGCATCTGACGCGCCCCTGGGCCTGCTGTGTCGCGCAGCGTCTCGCGCACGGGGCTTACCCGGAACCGGATCAGATGAGGGTTGTAGTCTCCGAGTGGCGGGGACCCGGTCCGTGCCCAGGGAGTCAACTCAGTGTGTGGCAGTCTTGATAGATGTTATTTGAGTGTCGACTACGCCACCCGTTGATTTGCAGCTATGGAGCTGCCGCTGCAGGGCAGACCGCTGAGGCCGGTGTAGAATTGTGCAGCGTGATAGTATAACCCCCAACGGGAGGGATATGGCCTCAGGGCAGCCGACGTGGAAAATGGGGGTAGCAGGAACCACTCAGAGACGGTGCGGTGTAATTCAGGGTCTTTACTGGTAACAACGATAGACCCTCCCGGAGTACTTGCTAGCGAACGGGGCCTGGTCAGTCCTTGAGCAGATGGGATCTCCCCTGGCCAGGCGGAGTTGTAGGCCTCCCAAACTGACTGTACTCTTCTGGCTACCTTGCTAGAAGCGGATATAAGTAGCCCACGTCCCTGAGTGTACCGTGTGGTGCTCACCCGTATGGCCGGTGACTCGGGGCCTTCTAATGGCTTCCGCTCCACGATGGCGGTACTGGTCCCACGCGTGTGACCGTGCCTTCGGGTTTCTGGGCCTGAGGACCTGAAATCCCCTGCCGGTCGGCTTCTGCTGCTGGGTAAGAGTTAGTCCCCACAGCCTCGGACGCCGGGTCCGGTAAGAAAGCTTCTCAGTCAGGGCGACCTCTGCAGCTGCCAGCCCCTGACTCGTATTAGTATTGCTCCCACTGAGCTTCTGCTGTTTCTTCATATGACTGTTTCTTGTCTCTACTCTCCTTGACTCCAGGCTCAGGCCCCTGGACAGGGCCTGCCTGTGGAGCAGAGCCCATAGAGCAGCTCTGCTCCCTGTCTTCTCCTCTCAGAACTCCCTACCCTGCCTCAGCCCCAGGTTTATATAGGGGAAGTCCTTCCCCTCCCAAGACTGGGCAGGAGGTGTGGCATGCACAGGATCCCTGACCAAAGGACCTCCCACCTGCTCTCAGACATAATATCTCTATCACTGTGGCAACCAGACCCCTGGGGTGTCACACATCCACTGAGGCCCCTGATCATGTGACCCCTGACTCTTCCCCTCCTGTGACCTCATCACAGCTCCTGTGCGCACAGAGCAGCCATATATGTGGTGGCGGCTCTGCAGGTGGAGGTATGTGGGGATCCCCCATTACTGGGCGCAGGGGGCATTAACCCCTTGAGCACAGAGACTCTTTTGGGGTCTTGTGTTGCCCCTTTATAAGAATCATAAGGTTTTTGTTCTGTTTCCTGTAATAGATACATACGACCCAACTATGGAGACAGGAAGGGAGGAAACGTATTGTTCTCATAGTAAAGGGCCCCTTTACTGGCCCCACAGTGTAATGCCCCCATTATGCCCCTTATACAGAATGTATGATGCCCCCACACAGTGTAATGCCCCCATTATGCCCCTTATGTAGGATGCATGATGCCCCCCACAGTGTAATGCCCCCATTATACCCCTTATGCAGTATGTATGATGCCCCCACACAGTGTAATGCCCCCATTATGCCCCTTATGTAGGATGCATGATGCCCCCCACAGTGTAATGCCCCCATTATACCCCTTATGCAGTATGTATGATGCCCCCACACAGTGTAATGCCCCCATTATGCCCCTTATGCAGGATGCATGATGCCCCCACACAGTGTAATGCCCCCATTATGCCCCTTATGCAGGATGTATGATGCCCCCACACAGTGTAATGCCCCCATTATGCCCCTTATGCAGTATGTATGATGCCCCCCACACAGTGTAATGCCCCCATTATGCCCCTTATGCAGGATGTATGATGCCCCCACACAGTGTTATGCCCCTTATGCAGGATGTATGATGCCCCCCACACAGTGTAATGCCCCCATTATGCCCCTTATGCAGGATGTATGATGCCCCCACACAGTGTAATGCCCCCATTATGCCCCTTATGCAGTATACATGATGCCCCCACACAGTGTAATGCCCCCATTATGCTCCTTATGCAGTATGTATGATGCCCCCACACAGTGTAATGCCCCCATTATGCCCCTTATGCAGTATGTATGATGCCCCCACACAGTGTAATGCCCCATTATGCCCCTTATACAGTATATATGATGCCCCACACAGTGTAATGCCCCCATTATGCCCCTTATACAGTATGTATGATGCACCACACAGTGTATGCCACCATTATGCCCCTCATGCAGTATGTATGATGCTCCCACACAGTGTAATGCCCCCATTATGCCCCTTATACAAGATGTATGATGCTACCACACAATGTAATGCCCCCATTATGCCCCTTATGCAGTATGTATGATGCCCCCACACAGTGTATTGCCCCCATTATGCCCCTTATGCAGTATGTATGATGCCCCAAAAAGTTTAATGCCCCCATTATGCCCCTTATGTAGTATGTATTATGCCCCCACACAGTGTAATGCCCCCATTATGCCCCTTATGCAGTATGCAGGACATTGCCAGACCTCATGTGGCTGGAGTGTGTCAGCAGTTTCTGCAAGGTGAAGGCATTGAAGCTATGGACTGGCCCGCCTGTTCCCCAGACCTGAATCCGATTGAGCACATCTGGGACATCATGTCTCGCTCCATCTGTGTCACCCTGGCCTGGATGCCACAAAATGTATTAAAGCTGTGTCTGAGAGCAAGGGGGAGGTTCTCTAGTCAGGGGAACATTAGCATGCAATGCCTCCTGTCTCAGGCCAGTAGGGGGAGCAGGCTGCCCCTATAAAAACTGGTGCTGGGGGCAGGGTTAGAGAGAACTGGATGGCCTGTCTCAGCATTGAGACTTGTCCCAGAGCAGAACAGGGACAGACAGTTGCACTGCACCTAAGAGGAAGTGTGGCAGGAGGAGAGCCACAAGCCAGAGACAAGAGGCGAAGAGAGCCTGTCTTGGCAGAAAGAGGACTTAATTTACCAGACTTTGGTGTCTGAGGCTGAGAGGATTCCACATCCCCCAGCAGAGAACCAGTCCGCAGGGGACTGTATATTCCTTGGCCTAAGAAGCCTGGAGGCCCTGCCACAACAGAAGGGACCAGTAAAGCCGTACAAGGCTGGGAGCAGAAAGGAACCCACGTCGCAGGCCATACAGGCGAGAATACACAGAAAGCTTGGAAACGTGGGCTGTTACCCTATCAGGAGGAGATAGCCAGAAGGAGCGCAGAAAGCACGGTAGGCCTACACCCTTACCCTGACCAGGGCCAATTTCCCCGTTGCTCTCAGACATCCAGGTCCCCCTCCTAGCCGGGACTGTTTATGGGTCAATTTACCTGTTCTAGTAAAGACCCTGGACTGCAACCTGTTGTCTGTGTGCTCCTTGCTTCTCCAGCACTATCAGCACTGGGACTCTCACCACCATCACTCCCACCATCCACTATACTGCCCTGGGGCCGCACTCTTCCCGTGGGGAGTCACACTACCCTAGCTGCACACCTCATCAGCCCCAGCGGTCGGCATGCAGCGGCGGTTCCTAATAACCGCAATCCACGGGTGGCGTAGTCGGACATAATCAATAGCACATAACGGACTACCACTGGCCTGACCACCCTGAGCCACGGAACCGGGTTGCCACTACTACTCCCATCGTTCCCAGACTGCCCGGATCCGAGTGCCCCACGGCCCAAGGGGCGAGTCAGCTTTGGCGTAGTCGGCAGGATTTCATGCCCGCAACCACCGGGTACTGCGTGCCTGAAAAAGACTTTTGTAACTTACCTGTGGCGAAGTTTCCCGCCGTCCGGAGTCGTTTCCCGCCATCCGGAGCCGATTCCCGCCATCAGACGCCATCTTGGACTGTTTCCCGCCGTCTTCTGCCGTCTTCCCGCCATCCGCAGCTGTTTCTCGCCATCGGACGCCATCTTCAGGACGCCGCGCGGGAAGAAGAGGGGCGTGGACTTCAAAACCGCGCGAGATCCGAAGCTCCGCCCCACGCACCGACGCTGCGCAAGGTCCTGGAAGGGAGAGAGAGCGACGCTGACGTCATCAGGACGCGACGCAAGGTCCTCGTCCAGAGCAGCAGCAGCGGAGCCGCGGCCTACAGAAGAGGATCGTCGGAAGGTAGGCCACGCTTAACTAGGGGGGAGGAAGATGTCGGACACAGAGGCGCCCACTACCACCAACGCAGCTGCAGCAGCGGTGATGCCCTTTTCCCTGCCCTACATCCCTGGAGCGGCCTGGCTGCCCAAATACTCAGGGGAGCCCCATGCCCTAACTGACTTCAAGGAAAGGCTATACAGTTTGTTCCACGTTTACCCCCTGACAGAGGAACAGAAGGTCAGCATATTGACAGGGCAGTTAACTGGCGCAGCCCAAAGGGAGGTAAAATCATGGCCCACTGAGGATAAAAGGACTGTGAAGGGTATTCTGGCCCGGCTGCGGGGTACCTTTGACACACGTACCTCCGCTGAGATTAAAATGAGGTTCTATGGATGTAAGCAGCGGGCACAGGACAGCATCAGAGACTATGCCCTAAATCTGCAGGAAGCCTTGAGGGCTATTCAACAAACTGACCCTGGCAGTGTGCAGGAAACGGATAAGCTGCTAACAGAACAATTCATAGAAGGTCTGCTGTCTAGCGCCCACAGGGCCCAACTGCGTCTCATGTTCTTTCAGAACCCCGACCTAACCTTTGCCCAATTTAAGGACAGGGCCATAAGGGTGCTCCGTGAATCTGCAACCAGTGGCGCTATAAACCCCCGGCGCCCTGCTCTCACCAACCACCAGGAGGCGGCGCCCTCCTCTATGGATCCCGTGGGGGCTGATGCACAGGCCCTGAACCAAGCCCCGTCGAAAGACCTGCACCACCAAGTCCAGGAGCTGACCAGGAGCGTCGCGGCGTTGACCAGGACCGTCCAGGCGTTGCAAGTGGACCCGTCAAGACCCATCGAGCTGGCTTCAAGTCCGGAGGATGTCCCGTGGCGTCGACAGAGGAGGATCCCGTCGTTCCGAGGGAGGCCCACAGACCGCTACGCAGAGGATGGACAGCCCATTTGCCGTCGATGCAACCATCCCGGACACATTTCCAGGTACTGTAATTTAAAAGGGTCCAACCTGGGGCAAAGGGCCAACCCCCAGGCATAAGATCACCAGGCCCTTACAATTGGCGTAATAAGTACGTTGGGGGGCGCCCGGTTTTACCCATGGTGCTGCACGGTATCCCCATGAGCGCCTTGCTGGATAATAGGTCACAAGTAACCACTATCCCTTATGTACTTTTTAAGCAGTATTGGACTGATGCTGATATCACACGGTATCCAGACAATAACTTGAGCATCATCGCCAGTAATGGCTTACCCGTGCCGCAGATGGGGTTCAAGGAGATGACCATTAAAATTGGTAAAGTTGAACTGCCGGCACAGGGGGTGATTATTGTGGACATTGACCGTCGTGAAAGTCACCCTAAAATAACTGTGGGTACTAACATAATTGAAAATTGTCTTTCAGAGGTAATTGTAATTCTACAACAGGTGGCGGTGAATGCTAGTTCCAGCCAACAGAGAGTCCTCAACAAGGAGATAAAAGCCCTGATGAGACGGCAGCAGGTAGAACTGTCTGGTGGTGAGATCGGTAGCGTAAGACTGAGTGACCCATTCCCCATTTCCATGCCTCCCAAAAGTGAAATGATGATCTGGTGTCGGACTGCAATCGGGTTGAGAGGTAGAGACTACCAAGCCATGGTAGAACCCGTGTACTCAGACAGCAGGCCCACCATTTTGACAGCCCGGGGGGTGGTTGATGTCCGTCATGGGAGGGTGCCCGTCCGCATCCTCAACATTGGGGAGAGGGAAGTACACTTACCCAGGTACGCTACACTCGCCAAACTGTTTGTTGTCGAACACAAAGCTATCAGGGCCGTGGAACCCTTGCCTCCATCTCCTCAGGCGGAGGGTAATGGCTCCCAGAAACAAAAGGAGGACTGGTGCCAGAAACTCCATGTGGGTGCTGACTCCACTCCCCTGCACCAAAAACAAGGAGTCTACCGGGTGGTACAGGAGTACGAGAGAGTCTTTAGTAAGCACCCGCTAGACTTCGGCAGAGTAAAAGGGATAGAACACCACATCCCCACAGGGAGCCACCCACCAATAAAAGAGAGGCACAGACCTGTACCCCCTGCACATTATCAGAACGCAAAGGGCATGCTAAGAGAGATGAAAGAAGCTGGGGTTATTAGAGACAGCTGTAGCCCCTGGGCAGCCCCCTTGGTTCTGGTCAAAAAGAAAGACGGCACCATGAGAATGTGCGTGGACTATAGACAAATCAACCGTATCACCCACAAAGACGCATATCCGCTGCCTAGAATAGAGGAGTCTTTAGCCGCACTAAAATCTGCTAACTTCTTTTCTACTTTGGACCTTACTAGCGGGTACTGGCAGGTTCCTGTGGCAGAGGCTGACAAGGAGAAGACTGCCTTCACCACCCCGATGGGACTGAGTGAGTTCAACTGTATGCCCTTCGGGCTCTGCAACGCACCAGGGACCTTCCAGAGGCTGATGGAATGATGTCTAGGGCACCGAAACTTCGAGACGGTCCTCCTTTACCTGGACGACGTGATCGTCTATTCGAAGACCTACGAGGACCACCTAAAGCACCTGGCCGAGGTGTTCGAAGCCCTGGCAGGCTATGGCCTGAAGGTGAAACCATCGAAGTGTCACCTGCTGAAACCAAAGGACCAGTACCTAGGGCACGTGGTAAGCGCGGAAGGAGTGGCCCCCGACCCTGACAAGGTCACGGCAATCAAGAGCTGGCCAAGCCCCTCGAACATCAAAGAGGTGAGACAGTTTCTCGGGTTGGTAGGCTACTACCGAAGGTTCATCCCCGGGTTCACTAAGATGGCAGCTCCTATGCAGGACCTCCTGATCGGACAGTCTAAGTCCAGGAGCCAAAAGCCGCCCTTCAAGTGGGATAAACCGGAAGAGGAGTCCTTCCGCCAGCTAAAGATGGCCCTCACAGGGGACGAGATCCTGGCCTACCCTGATTATGGCCAGCCTTTCATTCTCCACACAGATGCCAGTAATGTGGGACTGGGAGCCGTACTGTTCCAAAACCAACAGGGCAGAGAAAGGGTGATCGCGTACGCCAGCCGGAAGCGGAGACCCACCAAGAGGAACCCGGAGAATTACAGCTCCTTCAAGCTAGAATTCTTGGCGGTGGTGTGGGCCGTGACGGAACGCTTCAAGCATTACCTGGCCTCCGCAAAGTTCACCGTGTACACGGACAACAACCCGTTGACACACCTGGACAATGCAAGACTGGGTGCCCTAGAACAGCGGTGGATGGCCCGTCTCTCCAACTATGACTGATCAAGTACCGGGCCGGCAAAACCAATGCCAACGCTGACGCCCTATCGAGGATGCCTCACTTATCTGAAGGTGACGAAGACCCAGAAGAGCTGGAGGAGGTAGAACTCCCCGCGTTTCACCGGTATGGAGCTGCTCAATACTCCCACCGCGTGAAGGAGGAGGATCTAACAACCGTGATGATAAATCCCCTACCTCAACACAGCTGGGCCGAGACCCAAGATAGTGACCCTGCCATCCGCCTGGTGAAAGATCTGCTGACCCAGGAAGATGCCCGCATAGATCCGGATGCTCCAGAGGAAGCCAAGCAGCTATGGAAAGAGAAGAGCAAGCTGTTCCTCTACGAAGGCAAGTTGTGCAGAAGGATTGTCAACCACCGGACGCACGAGCTGACCTGGCAAGTCGTGGTCCCAAGGCGGGATGCAGCTATGGTCCTGGGGGCTTACCATGACAGAGCGGGACACATCGGTTCGGTTGGAAGAAACTGGAGTTCCTACTAAGAGGAAGGTTCTTTTGGGTCGGCATGAGAGGAGCTGTAGAAAAATGGTGCAGAGACTGTGGCCCTTGTCACCTAAGGAGGAAGGACCGCACCAGCCAGAAGACACCCTTGAGGCCCATCGTCACCACGCAGCCTCTTGAGCTGGTAGCTCTGGACCATGTCAAATTGGCTCCCAGCCGGTCAGGATACATCTATGCCCTGACAATCGTGGACCACTATTCCCGTTTTCTAGTGGTGGTCCCAGTAAAAGACTTGACAGCCCAAACAGCGGCCAGAGCCTTCCAGCAATATTTCTGCCGTCCACACGGGTATCCGGAACAGGTCCTGACAGACCAGGGTCCAGCGTTCGAGGCTGAAATCTTCCAGGAGTTCGGCAACCTCTATGGCTGTAAGAAGATTCGGACAACGCCTTACCACCCACAAACCAACGGGATGTGTGAGAAGATGAACAATATAGTCATTGATCTCCTGAAGACGTTGCCCCTGGAGGAGCGCAGCCTGTGGCCAGAAAAACTGCCGGACCTGATAGACTTATACAATCATATCCCGGTGAATGCTACCAACTGCACCCCGGCTTACCTGATGCGACCCAGACCGGGTAAGCTGCCTATAGACCTGGAGATGGGAGTCCTAACGCCTGAGGACACCTCCCCGGATGCGGACTGGGATACGGAAAGGCAACTGCAGTACAAGAAGGTGCAGTAGACTGTGGAGAAGAGCCTGGCCCAGGTGAGAGAGAGGCAAGAAAAACTCTTCAACCAACACGCCCCTGCTGGTCCCCTAGAACCTGGTGAGCAAGTCCTAAAGCGAAAAAGAAGGCTTCACAAGTTGGACGACCAGTGGGAAAGGGAACCCTACACCGTACTGCAGTCTGATCACGACAACCCGAAGGTGTGCGTGATCACCAAGGACGGAGGAGAAACCACTAGTACCGTCTCCAGAGACCATCTCAAAAGATGCCCCGAGCAACTCCGTAGTGCAGAAGAGGATCAGAGTGACCTTGAACCCGCAGAGGACAAGGAAGAAATGATCAGCACCGTTCTCGGAGAGTTCCCTCAGTCCTGGACTCGCATAAATGATGCCATAGTGGTACCCGTCCTGCATTTCCTGCAACCGGCACAGCAACAACCAACACCAGAGCCGGAAGGTGAAGAGGAGCAAGCGGTTCCAGAGGCAGAAGAGCCTGTACCAGCAGCCCAGGAGAGTCAACCCTCTGCTGACAGTGAGCCTGCCATGCCTGCGGTAAGCCAAAGGACCCACAGACAGCTGCCTTCCCTACCTGTACACCCAGCTGATAGCTGTACCCCTAACGCTAGTGGGGAAAGCCAGGTTGGTCCACCACCAGACAGTGGGCTACGTAGGTCAACCAGGAGCACAAAGGGGCTGATACCCGCTCGCTGGAGAATATAGAGCGCACTAAAATTGTAAATAACCTTGTTGCCAAATGTTGAATTGTTTGCAAAGTTACATGCATGTTTGGTAATTCCGTGTTTCAGTTTCTTGCAGTTACTGTAAGGACTCACAGGTTATGGACTTTTTATAACCGGGACCTGGTATGGACTGCGTTCGGAGCCTAACCAAGGAATGAACTAAGACTGTGAAGGACTTGGGGTAGGACAGACCCCCACCTGGTTAAGGCTCCCCGTTGTATTGGTGATATGGACACCCGGTCACAGGCCACACTGTGACCTTAAGAACTCAATTTGTGTGTCGTCTGTCTATTAATGTCTATTAATGTTTTATTGTCTTTGTTTATTGTTTAGTCCCGGAGTACTAAATTTCACTAGGGGGGAATGTGTCACCCTGGCCTGGATGCCACAAAATGTATTAAAGCTGTGTCTGAGAGCAAGGGGGAGGTTCTCTAGTCAGGGGAACATTAGCATGCAATGCCTCCTGTCTCAGGCCCGTAGGGGGAGCAGGCTGCCCCTATAAAAGCTGGTGCTGGGGGCAGGGTTAGAGAGAACTGGATGGCCTGTCTCAGCATTGAGACTTGTCCCAGAGCAGAACAGGG
Source organism: Phyllobates terribilis (assembly GCF_046119375.1). Classification (NCBI taxonomy): domain Eukaryota; kingdom Metazoa; phylum Chordata; class Amphibia; order Anura; family Dendrobatidae; genus Phyllobates; species Phyllobates terribilis. The sequence goes on along the minus strand of NW_027362956.1, from coordinate 2,660,270 downwards.
ACAGACAGTTGCACTGCACCTAAGAGGAAGTGTGGCAGGAGGAGAGCCACAAGCCAGAGACAAGAGGCGAAGAGAGCCTGTCTTGGCAGAAAGAGGACTTAATTTACCAGACTTTGGTGTCTGAGGCTGAGAGGATTCCACATCCCCCAGCAGAGAACCAGTCCGCAGGGGACTGTATATTCCTTGGCCTAAGAAGCCTGGAGGCCCTGCCACAACAGAAGGTACCAGTAAAGCCGTACAAGGCTGGGAGCAGAAAGGAACCCACGTCGCAGGCCATACAGGCGAGAATACATGGAAAGCTTGGAAACGTGGGCTGTTACCCTATCAGGAGGAGATAGCCAGAAGGAGCGCAGAAAGCACGGTAGGCCTACACCCTCACCCTGACCAGGGCCAATTTCCCCGTTGCTCTCAGACATCCAGGTCCCCCTCCTAGCCGGGACTGTTTATGGGTCAATTTACCTGTTCTAGTAAAGACCCTGGACTGCAACCTGTTGTCTGTGTGCTCCTTGCTTCTCCAGCACTATCAGCACTGGGACTCTCACCACCATCACTCCCACCATCCACTATACTGCCCTGGGGCCGCACTCTTCCCGTGGGGAGTCACACTACCCTAGCTGCACACCTCATCAGCCCCAGCGGTCGGCATGCAGCGGCGGTTCCTAATAACCGCAAATCCACGGGTGGCGTAGTCGGACATAAACATCAGCACATAACGGACTACCACTGGCCTGACCACCCTGAGCCACGAAACCGGGTTGCCACTACTACTCCCATCGTTCCCCTACTGCCCGGATCCGAGTACCCCACGGCCCAGGGGGCGAGTCACATCCACCAACGTCGCGTTGCACCACTGACTGTTCAGGAGTTGGCTGATGCTTTAGTCTAGGTCTGGGAGGAGATCCCACAGGAGACCATCCGCAACCTCATCAGGAGCATGCCCAGGCATTGTAGGGAGGTCATACAGGCACGTGGAGGCCACACACAATACTGAGCTTTCATCTGTGAAGAGCAGAGGGCACCAGTGGCGACTTTGCCAATCCTGGTGTTCTGTGGCAAATGTCAAGCGTCCTGCTCGGTGTTGGGCTGTGAGCACAACCCCCATCTGTGGACATCGGGCCCTCATACCACCCTCATGGAGTCGGTTTCTAACCGTTTGTGCAGACACATGCACATTTGTGGCCAGCTGGAGGTCATTTTGCAGGGCTCTGGCAGTGCTCCTCCTGTTCCTCCTTGCACAAAGGAGGAGGTAACGGTCCTGTTGCTGGGTTGTTGCCCTCCTATGGCTCCCTGCACATCTCCTGGTATCTGCTCCATGCTCTGGACACTGTGCTGACAGACACAGCTACACTTCTTGCCACAGCTCGCACTGATGTGCCATCCTGGATGAACGGCACTACCTGAGCAACTTCTATGGGTTGTACTGTAGACACTGCCTAATGCTAATGTACCTCTAGGGGTGAGAGCAATGGCAAAATGAAAAAGTGACCAAAACATCAGCCAAAAAGAATGAGAACAGAGAAATGGTCTGTGGTCACCACCTGCAGAACCACTCCTTTATAGGGGGTATCTGGCTAATTGCCTATCATTTCTACCAGTTGTCTGCTCCATTTGCACAACAGCAGGAGAAATTGATTCACAATCCGTGTTGCTTCATAACTGGACAGGTAGATTTCACAGAAGTGTTATTGACTTGGAGTTGTGATGTTTAAGTGTTCCCTTTATTTTTTGAGCAGTGTGTGTATATATATAATATATTTACATATTTCTATTGATCATATTAAAATTGTACATATACACTGTGTTCCAAATTATTATGCAAATAATATTTTCTCAGATTTTCCCAAATTACCTATATGAATTGCAGTCATTGTAATTTTCCAGTCAATAACTATTAGAGTACAATTGAACGGTTTTTGTACAAACTGCCTATGATAACAGTATATTTTTTAAAAAATAAAAAACTCAAACTGCACTCAAAATGCATGTTCCAAATTATTATGCACAGCAGAGTTTTCAACCTTTTCATTTTAATAAAGAACAAAAAAATGGTCATTTTTGAAATTCTAAGCATTAGCAGGTTATTACAAACTGAAATCAAACAGTTTTCAACTCAAAACTTTATTCTAGGTGATGTTACATTTGCACATAGGACCCCTTGTTCGAAAGGAGCTTCTGAACTCTCTCGTCCATTGAATTTGTCAGGTTTTGGATGGTTTCTGCTTTAATTGTTGTGCATGAGGACAGAATACCCTCCCAGAGCTGTTGCTTAGATGTGAACTGCCTCCCGCCATCATAGACACTCCTTTTGATGATGCTCCAGAGGTTCTGAATGGGGTTGAGGTCAGGGGAGCATGGGGGCCACACCATAAGTTTGTCCCCTTTTATGCCCATAGCAGCCAGAGATGCAGATGTGTTATGTGCATCATGAGACGGTGCATTATCATGCATGAAATGATCTTGATGGTCCAGATGGATGGAGTGGAGGATGGCTGGTTGATGGACACCCCATGCAAACACGGCTACAGCGCCAACAAGGAGGAGGTGGAGTAATGTTTTGGGCTGGAATCATGGGGAGAGAGATTGTCGGCCCTTTTAGGATCCCTGAAGGGGTAAAGATGAACTCCATAATGTATGTTGAGTTTCTCAAACAGCACTTGCTTCCATGGTTCAAGAAGAAGAACCGTGCATTCCGCAGCAAGATCATTTTCATGCATGATAATGCCCCGTCTCATGCTGCACATAACACATCTGCATCTCTGGCTGCTATGGGCATAAAAGGGGACAAACTTATGGTGTGGCCCCCATGCTCCCCTGACCTCAACCCCATTGAGAACCTCTGGAGCATCATCAAAAGGAGTGTCTATGATGGCGGGAGGCAGTTCACATCTAAGCAACAGCTCTGGGAGGGTATTCTGTCCTCATGCAAAACAATTGAAGCAGAAACCATCCAAAACCTGACAAATTCAATGGACGAGAGAGTTCAGAAGCTCCTTTCGAACAAGCGGTCCTATGTGCAAATGTAACATCACCTAGAATAAAGTTTTGAGTTGAAAACTGTTTGATTTCAGTGTGTAATAACCTGCTAATGCTTATAATTTCAAAAAAGACCATTTTTTTGTTCTTTATTAAAATTAAAAGGTTGAAAACTCTGCTGTGCATAATAATTTGGAACATGCATTTTGAGTGCAGTTTGAGTGTTTTATTTTTTTAAATATACTGTTATCATAGGCAGTTTGTACAAAAACCTTTCAATTGTACTCTAATAGTTATTTGACTGGAAAATTACAATGACTGCAATTCATATAGGTAATTTGGGAAAATCTGAGAAAATAATATTTGCATAATAATTTGGAACACAGTGTATACAGACCACAAAGTATGGCAGTATCAGCGATCAAGCAGACAAGGGCTGGAGAGAGCAGGAGAGACGTTAGAAAGACGCTCGAGAGAGAGAGAGCAGGAGAGACGCTAGAAAGACGCTCGAGAGAGAGAGCAGGAGAGATGCTCGAGATCAGGAGAGACGCTCGAGAGAGAGAGAGAGCAGGAGAGACGCTCAAGAGAGAGAGGAGGAGAGACGCTCGAGAGAGAGAGCAGGAGAGACGCTCGAGAGAGAGAGAGCAGGAGAGACGCTCGAGAGAGAGAGCAGGAGAGACGCTAGAAAGACGCTCGAGAGAGAGAGAGCAGGAGAGACGCTCGAGAGAGAGAGAGAGCAGGAGAGACGCTCAAGATCAGGAGAGACGCTCGAGAGAGAGAGCAGGAGAGACGCTCGAGAGAGAGAGCAGGAGAGACGCTCGAGAGAGAGCAGGAGAGACGCTCGAGAGAGAGAGAGCAGGAGAGACGCTCGAGAGAGAGAGAGCAGGAGAGACGCTCGAGAGAGAGCAGGAGAGACGCTCGAGAGAGAGAGAGCAGGAGAGACGCTAGAAAGACGCTCAAGAGAGAGAGAGCAGGAGAGACGCTCGAGAGAGAGAGCAGGAGAGACGCTCGAGAGAGAGCAGGAGAGACGCTCGAGAGAGAGAGCAGGAGAGACGCTCGAGAGAGAGAGAGCAGGAGAGACGCTCGAGAGAGAGAGAGCAGGAGAGACGCTTGAGAGAGAGAGCGCAGGAGAGACGCTCGAGAGAGAGAGCAGGAGAGACGCTCGAGAGAGAGAGAGCAGGAGAGACGCTCGAGAGAGAGAGCAGGAGAGACGCTAGAGAGAGAGAGCAGGAGAAACGTTCGAGAGAGAGAGCAGGAGAGACGCTCGAGAGAGAGAGCAGGAGAGACGCTCGAGAGAGAGAGCAGGAGAGGCCCTCGAGAGAGAGAGAGAGCAGGAGAGACGCTCGAGAGAGAGAGCAGGAGAGACGCTCGAGAGAGAGAGAGCAGGAGAGACGCTCGAGAGAGAGAGCAGGAGAGACGCTCGAGAGAGAGAGAGCAGGAGAGATGCTCGAGAGAGAGAGAGCAGGAGAGACGCTAGAGAGAGAGAGACGCTCGAGAGAGAGAGAGCAGGAGAGACGCTCAAGAGAGAGAGAGCAGGAGAGACGCTCGAGAGAGAGAGAGACGCTCGAGAGATTGAGCAGGAGAGAAGCTCGAGAGAGAGAGCAGGAGAGACGCTCGAGAGAGAGCAGGAGAGACGCTCGAGAGAGAGCAGCAGAGACGCTCGAGAGAGAGCAGGAGAGACGCTCAAGAGAGAGAGAGCAGGAGAGACGCTCGAGAGAGAGAGAGACGCTCGAGAGATTGAGCAGGAGAGAAGCTCGAGAGAGAGCAGGAGAGACGCTCGAGAGAGAGCAGGAGAGACGCTCGAGAGAGAGAGCAGGAGAGACGCTCGAGAGAGAGAGAGCAGGAGAGATGCAAGAGAGAGAGAGACGCTTGAGAGAAAGAGCAGGAGAGAAGCTCGAGAGAGAGAGCAGGAGAGAAGCTCGAGAGAGAGAGCAGGAGAGACGCTCGAGAGAGAGCAGGAGAGACGCTCGAGAGAGAGAGCAGGAGAGACGCTCGAGAGAGAGAGCAGGAGAGACACTCGAGAGAGAGCAGGAGAGACGCTCGAGAGAGAGAGAGCAGGAGAGACGCTCGAGAGAGAGAGCAGGAGAGACGCTCGAGAGAGAGAGCAGGAGAGACGCTCGAGAGAGAGAGCAGGAGAGACGCTCGAGAGAGAGAGAGCAGGAGAGACGCTCGAGAGAAAGAGCAGGAGAGAAGCTAGAGAGAGAGAGCAGGAGAGACGCTCGAGAGAGAGCAGGAGAGATGCTCGAGAGAGAGAGCAGGAGAGACGCTCGAGAGAGAGAGCAGGAGAGACGCTCGATAGAAAGCAGGAGCAACTGTCAATCACTTCATCACTATATGACTCAGTAATGATACCTATAGCATATTACTCAGGGTGACAACATGGCAGGTCACAGAGTTACTTTCATGATCTAGATTTGCTAAATTGGAGACATATCATGATACAGAGCCCATGTCCATGACTTATGTCAGCTCCAAAGTGAAATATGTATTGAAAAAAATTAAAAAAAATTATATATATACACACACATATACATACACTGCTCAAAAAAATAAAGGGAACACTCAAATAACACATCCTAGATCTGAATGAATGAAATATTCTCATTGAATACTTTGTTCTGTACAAAGCTGAAAGTGCTGACAACAAAATCACATAAAAATCATCAATGGAAATCAAATTTATTAACTAATGGAGGCCTGGATTTGGAGCCACCCCCAAAATTAAAGTGGAAAAACACACTACAGGCTGATCCAACTTTGATGTAATGTCCTTAAAACAAGTCAAAATGAGGTTCAGTATTGTGTGCGGCCTCCACGTGCCTGTATGACCTCCCTACAACGCCTGGGCATGCTCCTGATGAGGTGGTCTCCTGTGGGATCTCCTCCCAGACCTGGACTAAATCATCCGCCAACTTCTGGAAAGTCTATGGTGCAACGTGACGTTGGTGGATGGAGCGAGACATGATGTCCCAGATGTGCTCAATCGGATTCAGGTCTGGGGAACGGGTGGGACAGTCCATAGCTCAATGCCTTCATCTTGCAGGAACTGCTGACACACTCCAGCCACATGAGGTCTGGCATTGTCCTGCATTAGGAGGAACCCAGGGCCAACCGCACCAGCATATGGTCTCACAAGGGGTCTGAGGATCTCATCTCGGTACCTAATGGCAGTCAGGCTACGTCTGGCGAGCACATGGAGGGCTGTGCGGCCCTCCAAAGAAATGCCACTCCACACCATTACTGACCCACTGCCAAACCGGTCATGCTGAAGGATGTTGCAGGCAGCAGATCGCTCTCCGCGGCGTCTCCAGACTCTGTCATGTCTGTCACATGTGCTCAGTGTGAACCTGCTTTCATCTGTGAAGAGCACAGGGCGCCAGTGGCGACTTTGCCAATCCTGGTGTTCTGTGGCAAATGCCAAGCGTCCTGCACAATGTTGGGATGTGATCACAACCCCCATCTGTGGACGTCGGGCCTTCATACCACCCTCATGGAGTCGGTTTCTAACCGTTTGTGCAGACACATGAACATTTGTGGCCTGCTGGAGGTCATTTTGCAGGGCTCTGTCAGTGCTCCCCCTGTTCCTCCTTGCACAAAGGCGGAGGTAGCGGTACTTCTGCTGGGTTGTTGCCCTCCTACGGCCCCCTCCTTGTCTCCTGGTGTACTGGCCTGTCTCCTGGTAGCACCTCCAGCCTCTGGACACTACGCTGACAGACACCGCAAACCTTCTTGCCACAGCTCGCACTGATGTGCCATCCTGGATGAGCTGCACTACCTGAGCAACTTCTGTGGGTTGTAGAGTCCGTCTCATGCTACCACGAGTGTGAAAGCATAACCAACATTCAAAAGTGACCAAAACATCTGCCAGAAAGCATTGGTACTGAGATGTGGTCTGTGGTCCCCACCTGCAGAATCAATCCTTTGAGGGTGTCTTGATAATTGCCAATAATTTCCATCTATTGTCTATTCCATTTGCACAACAGCATGTGAAATTGATTGTCAATCAGTGTCATTTCCTAAGTGGACAGTTTGATGCACTTGGAGTTATATTCTGTTGTTTAAGTGTTCCCTTTATTTTTTTGAGCAGTGTATATATACAGTACAGACCAAAAGGTGGACACACCTTCTCATTTAAAGATTTATCTGTATTTTCATGACTAAGAAAATTGTACATTCACACTGAAGGCATCAAAACTATGAATTAACACATGTGGAATTATATACTTAACAAAAACGTGTGAAACAACTGAAAATATGTCTTATATTCTAGGTTCTTCAAAGTAGCCACCTTTTGCTTTGATGGCTGCTTTGCACACTCTTGGCATTCTCTTGATGAGCTTCAAGAGGTAGTCACCGGAAATGGTTTTCACTTCACAGGTGTGCCCAGTCAGGTTTAATAAGTGGGATTTCTTGCCTTATAAATGGGGTTGGGACCATCACTTGTGTTGTGCAGAAGTCTGGTGGATACACAGCTGATAGTCCTACTGAATAGACTGTTAGATGCTTTTTTCTTGCCATCATACAAATTCTAAGTAAAGAAAAACGAGTGGCCATCATTACTTTAAGAAATGAAGGTCAGTCAGTCCGAAAAATTGTGAAAACTTTGAAAGCGTCCCCAAGTGCAGTTGCAAAAACCATCAAGCGCTACAAAGAAACTGTCTCACATGAGGACTGCCCCAGGAAAGGAAGACCAAGAGTCACCTCTGCTTCTGAGGATAAGTTTATCCGAGTCACCAGCCTCAGAAATCGCAGGTTAACAGCAGCTCAGATTAGAGACCAGGTCAATGCCACACAGAGTTCTAGCAGCAGAAACATCTCTTCAACAACTGTTAAGAGGAGACTTTGTGCAGCAGGCCTTCATGGTAAAATAGCTGCTAGGAAACCACTGCTAAGGACAGGCAACAAGCAGAAGAGACTTGTTTGGGCTAAAGAACACAAGGAATGGACATTAGACCAGTGGAAATCTGTGCTTTGGTCTGATGAGTCCAAATTTGAGATCTTTGGTTCCAACCACCGTGTCTTTGTGCGATGCATAAAAGGTGAACGGATGGACTCTACATGCCTGGTTCACACAGTGAAGCATGGAGGAGGAGGAGTGATGGTGTGGGGGTGCTTTGCTGGTGACACTGTTGGAGATTTATTCAAAATTGAAGGCATACTGAACCAGCATGGCTACCACAGCATCTGGCAGCGGCATGCTATTCCATCCGGTTTGCGTTTAGTTGGACCATCATTTATTTTTCAAAAGAACAATGACCCCAAACACACCTCCAGGCTGTGTAAGGGCTATTTGACCAAGAAGGCGAGTGATGGGGTGCTACGCCAGATGACCTGGCCTCCACAGTCACCAGACCTGAACCCAATCGAGATGGTTTGGGGTGAGCTGGACCGCCGAGTGAAGGCAAAAGGGCCTACAAGTGCTAAGCATCTCCGGGAACTCCTTCAAGATTGTTGGAAGACCATTTCCAGTGACTACCACTTGAAGCGCATCAAGAGAATGCCAAGAGTGTGCAAAGCAGTCATCAAAGCAAAAGGTGGCTACTTTGAAGAACCTAGAATATAAGACATATTTTCAGTTGTTTCACACTTTTTTGTTAAGTATATATTTCCACATGTGTTAATTCATAGTTTTGATGCCTTCAGTGTGAATGTACAATTTTCATAGTCATGAAAATACATAAAAAATCTTTAAATGAGGTGTGTCCAAACTTTTGGTCTGTACTGTACATACACACACACACACACACACACACATATATATATACATACACGCCCGCAGTAGGGAAAATAAGTATTTGATACACTGCCGATTTTGCAAGCTTTCCCACCTACAAAGAATGGAGAGGTCTGTCATTTTTATCATAGGTACACTTCAACTGTGAGAGACAGAATCTAAAAATAAAATCCAAAAAAAAAATCACATTGTATGATTTTTAAATAATTATATCGCATTTCATTGCATGAAATAAGTATTTGATCACCTACCAACCAGCAAGAAATCTCGCTCTCACAGACCTGTTAGTTTTCCTTTCAGAAGCCCTCCTACTCTGCACTCCTCACCTGTATTTATTGTACCTGTTTGAACTCGTTACCTGTATAAAAGACACCTGTCCACACACTCAATCAATCACACTCCAACCTATCCACCATGGTTAAGACCAAAGAGCTATCTAAGGACACCAGGGACAAAATTGTAGACCTGCTCCAGGCTGGGATTGGCTACAGGACAATATGCAAGCAGCTTGGTGAGAAAGCAACAACTGTTGGCACAATTATTAGAAAACGGAAGAAACACAAGATGACTGTCAATCTTCCTCGGTCTGGGGCTCCATGCAAGATCTCGACCCGTGGGATAAGGATGATTCTGAGAAAGGTCAGGAATCAGCCCAGAACTACACAGGAGGACCTGGTCAATGACCTGAAGAGAGCCGAGACTACAGTCTCAAACATTACCATTAGTAACACACTATGCCGTCATGGATTAAACTCCTGCAGGGCACGCAAGGTCCCCTGCTCACGCCAGCACATGTCCAGGCCCGTTTGAAGTTCGCCATTGACCATCTGGGTGATCCAGAGGAGGCATGGGAGAGGGTCATGTGGTCAGATGAGACCAAAATAGGACTTTTTGGTATCAACTCCACTTGACGTGTTTGGAGAAAGAAGAAGGATGAGTACAACCCCAAGAACACCGTCCCAACTGAGAAGCATGCTGGGGAAACCTTATACTTTGGGGGTGCTGTTCTGCAAAGGGGACAGGACAACTGCACCCAGCAACAGTCCCGAAACTTGAAAGATCTGGAGAAGATCTGTATGGAGGAGTGGTCCAAAATTCCTGCTGCAGTGTCTGCAAACTTGGTCAAGAACTACAGGAAACGTCTGACCTCTGTAATTGCAAACAAAGGTTTCCGTACCAAATATTAAGATCTGTTTTTCTATTGTATCAAATAATTAATTTGCATAATTGCATGAAATAAGTATGTAAAAATTATAAAATGTTATTTTCTGTTTTTTATTTTTAGATTCTGTCTCTCACAGGTGAAGTGTACCTACGATAAAAATTACAGCCCTCTCCATTCTTTGTAGGTGGGAAAACTTGCAAAATCGTCAGTGTATCCAATACTTACTTTCCCCACTGTATATACTTTGTTCCTAAAAAAGAAAAAACCCACCGGTCTTCTATGTGAACATAACAAAGACTATAACTAAAAATCTTATATATTAAAAAAAAAAACTAAAACAAGGTTGACCACATTTTCTTATGGTATTTTTATTTGAAACTTCCTTGGAAAATTCACTGGAAATATCAGAAATGTCTGAAGTGGGGACCTCAATGTAAGACCCCCACCCATTAGATGTAAGGTGGCTCCCAAACCTCACGTGTCGATGCAGCACAGCCATCTGCAGCCACATTTTACGTAGAGCACACGCAGAACTGGGTCATTAACACATACATTAATCCTTTCATTTCGTTCTCCTCTGCTGAAGATGTGTTTGACAAAGACCTCATCTACCAAAATAAAGAGGTGTATTCCCTATGAACTAACAATACCGTGGCATCTCTTCTTCCCAGGTCCTCTGCGTTGTGCCAATCTTCTGGAAATGTGTGGATACATTGACAACTGGCCACTGCCAGGCCCCTGGTCGTAGTGATTATGCCTACTGTCCAAACTGATTAGACATGGACAAGGAGTAAGGTAACACCCCATTGTCAATTAGATGTAAGGCTATGTTCACACTAGGCGTTTTTTCACTACACATTACTTTCAATGGGTGAAATACACTGAAAGAAGTGACGTGCTCTATTCAGCAAAAAACAATGCAAATCACAAAATACTGATCATACAAAAACCAGGGTGTGAGCATGAGATTTCTGAAATCTCATAGACTTTGCTTGTACTGTAAAACACAGCTGAAAATTTGCATTAAAAAAACGCTGAAAAAAACGCGATGTGTGAACATAGCCTTCAAAGGCACTGCACAGTGGTCTGAAACACAAATTCTGCACATTTGTGATTTTATAGGGTTTATAAGATTACTAAAACAGACGTGTCAGGAGACCACACAGATCCACTTTATAAAAACAAAAACACCTCAGTCATTGAAAGGTTAAATTACAACATTCCTAAGTCCAGCGCTCAAAATCTCCCAAGTCTCCTTACATTATGTAGTAAAGGACAGGTGACATTGGGGCCTTGCTTGTCCACCAGGTGATGTCTTATCGGTGGAAAGACTGTGATGAGAGGTTTGTCTTGAGGAAATTGTGGCGGAAGTAAACTGCAATAAAAACAAAGTATTAGAGCAAGACGCGGGATACATGACTGCAGCCTACAGAAACGTGACAGGTCCGGGGAAAATACCCAACAGCCTCATCTCATCTCAATGGAAAATCCATTTAGGTGGCACGTAGCGTAAGGCATAAAGGGACGTCAGCACCTTGACATATGATCGTAATGGTGTTATAAGAGATCTGATGAGTCCATCATGACAAATCTAGTGTGGAAAACATATGCAAATCCGTCTGGAAGTGCACTGGGGCGTATCACTGCACTTAGACAGCTCCTTTCAAGTGCACGGACACGCCCCTCTGCACTCCCACACCAATCTGCAGACACTCCATTTCCTTTTGACTGGCACATCGGAGCTCTGCAAAAAAAAAAAGGATAATTTTTCTGGGGAGGGACAATCGACGATACTGTTCTACGACTACTTCCATATGTAAAAGGAAGCTGAGAGGACCCTATAAGCCTCCATATTGATTTAAAGTGATTTCTTATTAGTAGCAATTAAACAACTTGCATTAATACATATCATCTATAGTGACGTCATGAGCCGCCAAGCAACATCATTTAATGGCTCCAGTGCTACTGTGGCACCCCAGGGGTCTGGTTTTCCACAGTAATGTAATGTTATGTCTGAGAGCAGGTGGGAGGTCCTTTGGTCAGGGATCCTGTGCATGCCACACCTCCTGCCCAGTCTGGGGAGGGGAAGAACTTCCCCTGTATAAACCCTGGGCTGAGGCAGGGTTAGTCAGTCAAGGAGAGGAGAGACAGAGAAGCAGCATAGGAAGAAACAGCAGAAGCTCAGTGGGAGCAATATTACTACGAGTCAGGGGCTGGCAGCTGCAGAGCTCGCCCTGACTGAGAAGCTTTCTTACCGGACCCGGCGTCCGAGGCTGTGGGGACTAACTCTTACCCAGCAGCAGAAGCCGACCGGCAGGGGATTTCAGGTCCTCAGGCCCAGAAACCCGAAGGCACGGTCACACGCGTGGGACCAGCACCGCCATCGTGGAGCGGAAGCCATTAGAAGGCCCCGAGTCACCGGCCATACGGGCTACTTATATCCGCTTCTAGCAAGGTAGCCAGAAGAGTACAGTCAGTTTGGGAGGCCTACAACTCCGCCTGGCCAGGGGAGATCCCATCTGCTCAAGGACTGACCAGGCCCCGTTCACTAGCAAGTACTCCGGGAGGGTCTATCGTTGTTACCAGTAAAGACCCTGAATTACACCGCACCGTCTCTGAGTGGTTCCTGCTACCCCCATCATCCACATCTGCTGCCCTGAGGCCATACCCCTCCCGTTGGGGGTTATACCATCTACGCTGCACCATCCATCCACCGGCCTCAGCGGACTGTCCTGCAGCGGCAGCTCCATAGCTGCATTCAACGGGTGGCGTAGTCATCCTGCATCTACCGCTGTTACATCGCCGCTCAGTTTGACTCCCTGGGCACGGACCGGGTCACCGCCACGAGACTACAACCCTCAAGAGATCCGGCTCCGGGTAAGCTCCCGTGTGCGCAACGCAGCGCGACACAGGCCCAGGGGCGCGTCAACTTTGGCGTAGTCGGCAGGATTTCGTGCCCGCAACCACCGGGTACTGCGTGCCTGAAAAAGAGACTTTTCAAACTTACCTGTGGTGAAGATTCCCGCCATCCGGCGCCATCTTCAGCCTTCTTCCCGCCATCGGTGAAGTTTCCCGCCATCCGGCGCCATCTTCTGCCTTCTTCCCGCCATCCGTGGAGTTTTCCCGCCATTGGACGCCATCTTGAGGACGCCGCGCGGGGAGAAGAGGGGCGTGGACTCCGAAAGCGCGCGAGAACTGAAGCCCCGCCTCACGTCCGGACGTTGCGTAAGGTCCTGGAAGGAGCCCAGCAGACGCCGACGTCACAGGAGCGCGACGGAAGGTCCTCAACCCTGACGATCCACTGCGGAGCCGCGGCCTACGGAAGAGGATCATCGCAAGGTAGGCCACGGTCCACTAGGGGGGAGGAAGATGTCGGATACGGAGGAGAGCCTCACTGCCTCAACCCCCGCCAGCGCTACCGCTGCTGCAGTTATGCCCTTCACCATGCCCTATATCCCGGGAGCAGCTTGGCTACCCCAGTACTCAGGGGAGTCACATACCCTGCATGACTTTAGAGAAAAGCTGGATAGCCTCTTCCAGGTGTACCCCCTCACAGAAGAGCAAAAAGTGAGCATCCTGGTGGCCCAACTAACCGGGGCAGCCAAAAGGGAAGTAAAATCCTGGCCACCTGGGAGGAAGACTGTCGCAGGGATACTAACCCGGCTGAAGGACACCTTTGATACCCGCACCTCAGCCGAGATTAAGCTTAGATTCTACGGGTGCAAGCAGCGAGCGCATGAGAGTATAAGGGACTATGCACTAAACCTACAAGAGGCCCTGAGGGCCATTAAGCAGACCGACCCTGATGGAGTGGGAAACGAGGACAGGCTGTTGACCGAACAGTTTATAGAGGGACTGTATTGTAATACCCACCGAACCCAGTTGCGGGCAATGGCCTTACAGGATCCCCATCTGGGCTTTGCACAGTTCAAGGACAGAGCCATCCGGGTGCTCCGAGAACCGGCACCGGGTGGCGTTGTGACCCACAAGCGCCCTGCTATCATTTACTACCAGGAGGCGGCGCCCTTGTCGGCAGGGCCTGTGGGAGCTGATGCGCAGGCTTTGGACAATGACCCGGCTCCAGACCTACACCATCAGGTCCAAGAGCTAGCTAAGAGCGTTGCTGCGCTAACCCGAACTGTGCAGTCTTTACAGGCTTCCACCCCAGGGAAGATCCAGCTGGCATCCGGACCGGAGGACATCCCGTGGCGTCGACCAAGGAGGACCCCACCGGCCAGAGGAAGACCCAGTGACCGATACAGCGAGGACGGACAACCCATCTGCCGCCACTGCAATCAACCTGGACATATGGCAAGGTACTGTTCTTTAAACGGGCACAACCTGGGGTAGAGGGCCAACCCCCAGGAAAAAGATCACCAGGCCCATCGAACTGGCGCGACAGATATGTGGGAGGACGTCCAGTCTTGCCTGTGGTACTGGATGGCATTCCCATGAGTGCCCTACTGGACACCGGGTCACAGGTCACCACCATCCCGTACGTGCTCTTTAAGCAGTACTGGAATGACTCGGATATAACCCGCTACCCTGACGACGACTTGAGTATCATCGCCAGCAATGGCCAGCCCGTGCCACAGATCGGATTTAAAGAGGTGACCATCAAAATCGGTAGAGTCGAACTGGCAGCACAGGGACTGATCATTGTAGATATTGACAAACATGAGAGTCACCCAAAAATAACTCTAGGAACTAATGTAATTGAAAATTGTCTTGCAGAGGTGATTTTCCTTTTACAGCAGGTTGCCAAGAACGCCAGCTCCGGCGAGCAGCGGGTGCTCCAGAAAGAGATCCGGGCACTGATGCGACGGCAACAGGTGGAACTCTCCGGCGGTGAGATTGGTAGCGTAAGAATGTGTGACCCTTTTCCTATTGCCATGCCCCCAAAAAGTGAAATGATGATTTGGTGCCGGGCAGCTATTGGTCTGAGAGGTAGAGATTACCAGGCAATGGTAGAACCAGTTTACTCGGACAGTAGGCCCACCATTTTGACAGCACGGGGGGTGGTTGATGTACGCCATGGGAGGGTGCCCGTTCGCATAATAAATATCGGTGAGAGGGAAGTGTACCTGCCCCGGTATGCCACGCTAGCCAAATTATATACCATTAACCAAAATTCTATACAATCTGTGGAACCCTTGCCTCCATCTCACCCGGAGGAAGGTAACGGCTCTAAGAAAAACATGGAGGACTGGTGTCAGCAACTACATCTGGGTACTGACTCCACTCCCGCACACCAGAAACAAGGAGTCTATCGGGTGGTTCAGGAGTACGAGAGAGTGTTCAGTAAACACCCGTTAGACTTCGGGCGAGTCAAGGGGGTAGAACACCACATCCCCACGGGAGACCATCCTCCTATAAAAGAGAGGTATCGACCCGTACCCCCTGCCCACTACCAACACGCCAAGGGATGCTTAGAGACATGAAGGAGGCTGGGGTGATCAGGGATAGCTGTAGCCCCTGGGCAGCTCCACTAGTCTTAGTCCGAAAGAAAGACAACACCATGAGGATGTGTGTAGATTACCGGAAAATCAATCGTATCACACACAAGGATGCGTACCCCTTACCAAGGATAGAGGAGTCATTGGCTGCTTTAAGATCTGCTAACTTCTTCTCTACCTTGGATCTCACTAGCGGGTACTGGCAGGTTCCTGTAGCAGAGGCGGACCGGGAGAAGACCGCATTCACCACCCCGATGGGACTTAGCGAGTTCACCTGCATGCCGTTCGGACTCTGCAACGCACCGGGAACCTTCCAACGACTAATGGAGTGTTGTCTGGGCCACAGAAACTTCGAGACGGTCCTGTTGTACCTGGACGATGTCATCGTATATTCCAAGACGTATGAGGACCACCTGAAACACCTGGCGGAAGTGTTCGAAGCTCTGGCAAGTTACGGCCTAAAGGTGAAACCCTCCAAGTGTCACCTCCTGAAACCAAAGGTGCAGTACCTGGGACACGTGGTGAGCGCTGACGGAGTGGCTCCCGACCCTGATAAGATCACCGCAATTAAGGAATGGCCAAGCCCCTCCAGCGTAAAAGAAGTGCGGCAGTTCCTCGGGTTGGTAGGCTACTACCGAAGGTTTATTCCCGGTTTCACCAAAAAGGCAGCACCTATGCAGGACCTCCTGATAGGCCAGTCCCGGAAGGCCAAGAACCAGAAGCCGCCCTTCAAATGGGAGGAGCTGGAAGAAGAGTCCTTCCGCCAGCTGAAGATGGCCCTCACGGGGGACGAAATCCTGGCGTACCCGGATTATAGCCAGCCCTTTATCCTCTACACCGACGCCAGTAACATCGGGCTAGGAGCCGTACTGTCCCAGATCCAGCAGGGGAAGGAACGAGTAATCGCCTACGCCAGCCGAAAACTGCGACCCACCGAAAGGAACCCCGAGAATTACAGCTCATTTAAGCTAGAGTTCCTGGCCGTAGTATGGGCAGTCACCGAGCGCTTTAAGCATTACCTCGCTTCTTCCCGGTTCACCGTGTACACGGATAACAACCCGTTGACACACCTGGACACGGCAAGACTCGGTGCCCTGGAGCAGAGGTGGATGGCCCGTCTGTCCAACTACGAGTTCACAATCAAATACCGGGCAGGACGCTTCAATACCAACGCGGACGCCTTGTCCAGGATGCCCAACCTGCCGGACGGAGGAGAAGATCCGGAGGGACTGGAAGAAGTTGAACTCCCTGCGTTCCACCGTCATGGGACTATCCAGTATTCCCACCGGGTAAGGAGTAAGCAGGCTGCTACGTTGAACCCCTTACCCCACTACAACTGGGCGGAAACGCAAGACAGCGACCCTGCCGTCCGACTGGTGAAGGAGATGCTGACTCGCCCGGAGGCTTGCCTTGAACCAGACGCTCCGGAGGAAGCCAAACAACTATGGGCAGAGAGGAGTCGACTGTTCCTTTACAAGGGGAAGTTGTGCCGCAGAATGGTTAACTCCCGGACGCATGAACTACTCTGGCAAGTAGTGGTGCCACGAAGAGACGCAGCCATGGTGATGGAGGCCTACCACGACGGAGCTGGACACTTCGGGTGGAAGAAGCTGGAGTTCCTTCTGCGCGAGCGATTCCACTGGGTAGGCATGAGGGGAACCATTGAGAAGTGGTGCAGAGACTGTGGCCCGTGCAACCTAAGAAGGAAGGACCGTGCCAGCCAGAAGACTCCCCTGCAGTCCATCGTCACCCGGCAACCGTTGGAACTGGTAGCCTTGGATCATGTAAAACTGACCCCAAGCAGAAGTGGCTACGTCTACGCGTTAACCATCGTGGATCATTACTCCCGGTTTCTGGTTGTCGTCCCCGTCAAGGACTTAACGGCTCAAACAGCAGCTAGAGCCTTCCAGCAGCACTTTTGCCGTCCACACGGGTACCCGGACCAAGTGCTGACGGACCAGGGACCTGCCTTTGAAGCGGAGGTCTTCCAGGAATTCTGCAATCTGTATGGCTGCCGGAAGATAAGGACGACACCCTACCATCCGCAAACTAATGGACTTTGTGAGAAAATGAACCAGGTGGTAATGGATCTTCTAAAAACGTTGCCCCTGGAAGAACGCAGTCTGTGGCCTGAGAAGTTGCCCGATCTGGTGGACCTATACAACCACATCCCGGTAGGTTCCACCAACTGTACCCCGGCTTACCTAATGAGGGCAAGACCTGGTAAGTTACCTGTTGACCTGGAAATGGGAGTCCTGACACCCGAGGACACTTCACCAGAAACAGACTGGGACACAGAGAGGCAGCAGCAGTACCGGAGAGTACAGGAGAGCGTGGAGCGAAGTCTCTGTCAGGCTAGGGAAAGACAAGAGAAAACTTACAACCAGTATGCTCCCGCTGTTCCCCTGGTACCCGGAGAGCAGGTCTTGAAGAGGAAGAGACGGCTCCACAAGTTGGACGACCAGTGGGAGAAGGACCCGTACACCGTACTGCCCTCAAGCCACGAGAACCCGAAGGTTTGTACCATCAGTAAAGACGGAGGGGAAACCACAGCCATTGTATCCCGGGACCACCTGAAAAAGTGTCCCGAACAACTGAGGAACCCTGAAGAGGAACAAGAAGACCATCGACCCATAGAGGAAAGGGAAGATATGGTTAGTACTGTGCTCGGGGACTTCCCTCGGTCTTGGACTCAAGTTAATGGTGCAGTTGTGGTACCCGTACTCACCTTCCTCCAACCAGCATCCCAAGCACCTACGGAGCAACAGGTAGAGCTGGAAGAACAGCCGGTCCAGGAGGCAGAAAACCCCACACCAGCAGACCAGGAGGATCAACCCTCTGCTTGCAGTGAGCCTGCCATATCCCTAGTGAGCCAAAGAGCCGGTAGACAGCTGCCCAGTTTACCCTTGACAGCTCCTACACCCTGTAGTTCAGGGCTAGACAGTCAGCTCCGTAGGTCCACTAGGGCCACTAGAGGCCAGTTACCCGCACGTTGGAGGATTTGAAGTGTATAAATTGTTTTATTTATGTTTACCTGTGTATTGTTGCTTGTGTATAATTTTGTGTTTCTAGTTATTTGTAGGAGTCCTTGGTGGATTTACCGGGAAACCCTTGTACATAGTTGGAGCGTAACCCAGGATGGACTAAAGACTGTTAAGGACTCGGGGCAGGACAAACCCCTACCTGGTTACGTCTCCCTGTTTTGGTGAAATGGACACCTTGCTTTTCTTCAAAGACTGCACCCGGTTACGGACATGCCGTGACCACCTTTATGTGTTTCTTCTTATTGTACTGTTATTGTTGTTATATCTTGTTATGTTTTTCTAAAATATGTTTAGTCCCGGAGTACTAAATTTCACTAGGGGGGAATGTGGCACCCCAGGGGTCTGGTTTTCCACAGTAATGTAATGTTATGTCTGAGAGCAGGTGGGAGGTCCTTTGGTCAGGGATCCTGTGCATGCCACACCTCCTGCCCAGTCTGGGGAGGGGAAGAACTTCCCCTGTATAAACCCTGGGCTGAGGCAGGGTTAGTCAGTCAAGGAGAGGAGAGATAGAGAAGCAGCATAGGAAGAAACAGCAGAAGCTCAGTGGGAGCAATATTACTACGAGTCAGGGGCTGGCAGCTGCAGAGCTCGCCCTGACTGAGAAGCTTTCTTACCGGACCCGGCGTCCGAGGCTGTGGGGACTAACTCTTACCCAGCAGCAGAAGCCGACCGGCAGGGGATTTCAGGTCCTCAGGCCCAGAAACCCGAAGGCACGGTCACACGCGTGGGACCAGCACCGCCATCGTGGAGCGGAAGCCATTAGAAGGCCCCGAGTCACCGGCCATACGGGTGAGCACCACACGGTACACTCAGGGACGTGGGCTACTTATATCCGCTTCTAGCAAGGTAGCCAGAAGAGTACAGTCAGTTTGGGAGGCCTACAACTCCGCCTGGCCAGGGGAGATCCCATCTGCTCAAGGACTGACCAGGCCCCGTTCACTAGCAAGTACTCCGGGAGGGTCTATCGTTGTTACCAGTAAAGACCCTGAATTACACCGCACCGTCTCTGAGTGGTTCCTGCTACCCCCATCATCCACATCTGCTGCCCTGAGGCCATACCCCTCCCGTTGGGGGTTATACCATCTACGCTGCACCATCCATCCACCGGCCTCAGCGGACTGTCCTACAGCGGCAGCTCCATAGCTGCATTCAACGGGTGGCGTAGTCGTCCTGCATCTACCGCTGTTACATCGCCGCTCAGTTTGACTCCCTGGGCACGGACCGGGTCACCGCCACGAGACTACAACCCTCAAGAGATCCGGCTCCGGGTAAGCTCCCGCGTGCGCAACGCAGCGCGACACAGGCCCAGGGGCGCGTCACTACAAGACATGACTATGGATGACAAGTCATTGTAGGGTACCGATTACACGCGGTGGGGTCTATCAACAGCATGGGACAAAGATATTCTAGAAGTACCTAATATGGTCTGCTTTCTTTAAGGGGTTGCCCACTATCTTGATATTGATCACTTACCCATTGGATAGGTCATTAATATGGAATCAGTGGGGGCAGGGGTGGATTAAGAGTAGTAAGGGCCCCGGGCAGTTTAGAAGGCGCGCCCCCCCCCCCACACCTGATTTATCACGTGACATGTCACATGATCCCCTGTGATAGATCATGTGATAGTTCACAGGAAATTAATTTGGCATAATATTACTTGTGCTGCCTCATCTGAGAGCAGCACAATATTTGGGCAGATACCCTGATTCCAGCGATGTGTCACTTTTTCAGCTGCTTGTTGTCATTTTGAGAAAATCAACGTTTTATCTGCTGCAGATCTAGCAGCTCTCTGAATGCTGCGCTCTGTATAGCCCCACCCACACCACTGATTGGCAGCTTTCTGCCCATGCTCAGTGTACACAGAAATCTACTGATCAGTGATAGGGGTGGGGTCCTACAGAACTTACTAGTCATCTAGTAATAATTACCTTCTGACAAATCAATGATTTTATCAAAACAACACTAAGCAGCCCAGTAAGTGACACATTACTGGAATCAGTGCCTCTAACCCTACATTATGCTGCTCTCAGATTAGGTGGCAAAAACCTGATGACAGATTCCCTTTAAAGGAGCTGTAAAGACAAAAAAGTTTGTATTAAAAAAAATACAAGCCATTTGTGAAATTAACTTTTTTTCATTGTTAATTCACATTAGACTGTATCTTCAACACTTTTGTCAGCAGGTCTAATTACAGACTCTGAAAAGGGCAGCTCTCTCCCTCTCCCTCAGCAGAAAGTCACAGCATGGTTAAAAAACGGGATCTTTTATGATTTTCTCATAATAAATAAAAAAGGACATGCAAGTCCTCCAAACTATTTTCCCTTTCTCTATAGGCGAGGTCCTAAATCTTTCTTGTTCTTTAGTTGATCACATGTCAAAAATGCAAAGCATTTACTATGAACTCGCCTAAAAAAATATGCACTTGGAGAGTAATATCATCATCTGCATGTAAATATTCCTTGACTCTAAGGGCTCGCTCACACTGTCGTATAACACGGCCGAATGCTATGTGATGTTTTATCGGATAGGACTCGGCCCTATGTTATACTATGGGACAGTGCGATTATTGGCATGAGAAAATAATCTCATTCGATATTCGGACCATGTGCACCCATACAAGTCTATGGGTGCACGTAAAACATTAGACTGCACTCGGATGTCATCCAAGTGCAGTCCGATGAACACTCACAGAGACTATGGAGAAGATGGAGAAATTAAGTTCTCCATCTTCTCCATATCTGTGCTGCGAGAGAATCGGATCACACTCAGTTGAAGCTCTGACAGAGTTTGAGCCCAGTGTCATTAGCATAATTGGCCCTATTCTCTTGCATGAGAGAATATATGGCTTAGTGAGTGGACCCTAAAACTGAATAGTAGTGACGGACAGGCACCTCACAAGCGGGATCCATGTAGCTCTCAGATGTCATGTAGGTAGGGCTTCATTCCATGGAGTAGGGCTTAATTCCAATGTAAATAAAAAAAAATGGACTTCAAATAAAAATTAAATGAACACAAAAAGCACTAATTGAATTATTTTTTTCATATTTATGTTTGCAGCCCCTTTAAAAACCCTTTGAGGACCAAGGCACATATATGTCCCATAGTTTTAAACTGGAAAAAAATTTGATTGAATAAAATGTAAGGTCCTCGAAGGTTTAAGTAGGTCATAAATTCATATGAATACTTGCTCATACAATTGCACATGCCAAAAGGTGAAGAAGAGCAGAATCAAAAATATGACATTAAGTGGATCACTTACAGGTATTCAAGGTGAAAGAGACCAGCAAAGGCATTGTCTCGAATGACAGTAAATGAGTTAGAATTCAGCAAGCTGAAAATGAAGACAGCAGGTTAGAAGCGAACCAGACTTTATGGTGCTCAGAATTAGTCAAGCAGAATTTATTGACTGCTCTTGCAAAGCACTGAGACTCCCGCTGTGTATAGATGGCGCCGTGCGGCCTCCCGCTGTGTATAGATGGCGCCGTGCGGCCTCCCGCTGTGTATAGATGGCGCCGTGCGGCCTCCCGCTGTGTATAGATGGCGCCGTATAGATGGCTACGTGCGGCCTCCTGCTGAGTATACGTGTATAGATGGCTACGTGCGGCCTCCTGCTGAGTATAGATGCCGCACGGCGCTCCCCCCAGAGACAGCAGGAGGCCGCACAGCTCCATCTATACTCAGCGGGAGACCGCACGTAGCCATCTATACACAGCAGGAGGCCGCACGGCGACATCTATACTCAGCGGGAGACCGCATGTAGCCATCTATACACAGCGGGGGGCGCACGGCGCCCCCCCCCCAGAGACTGCAGGAGGCCGCACAGCGCCATCTATACTCAGCGGGAGGCCGCACGTAGCCATCTATACACAGCGGGAGGCCTCGCGGCGCCCCCCCCAGAGACAGCAGGAGGCCGCACAGCGCCATCTATACTCAGCGAGAGGCCGCAAGTAGCCATCTATACACAGCGGGAGGCCGCACGGCGCCCCCCCCAGAGACAGCAGGTGGCCGCACAGCGCCATCTATACTCAGCGGGAGGCCGCTCGGCGCCATCTATACACAGCGGGGAGCCGCACGGCGCCATCTCTACACAGCAGGGGGCCGCACTGCGCCATCAATACACGGCGGGGGGCCGCACGGCGCCATCTATACATAGCGGGGGGCCGCACGTAGCCATCTATACACAGCGGGGGGCCGCATGTAGCCATCTGTACACAGCGGGGGGCCGCACGGCGCCCCCCCAGATACAGCAGGAGGCCGCACGGCGCCAACTATACTCAGCAGTAGGCCGCACGCAGTCACACACACAAACATATACAGACATATACATACACGCATAAACACATTTGAAACACAAAAATACATATAAACAGACATGACACAATGATATCTGCCCACACACACATACAAACAGACATCACACAATGACATCTGCCCACACACACACACACAAACAGACATCACACAATGACATCTGCCCACACACACACACACACACATACAAACAGACATCACACAATGATATCTGCCCACACACACACACACACACACATACAGACATCATACAATGACATCTGCCCACACACACACACACACACACACACACACACACACACACACACACACACACACACAGACATACACACACACAAACAGACATCACACAATGACATCTGCCCACACACACACACATCACACAAACAGACATCACACAATGACATCTGCCCCCACACACACACACAGACATCACACAATGACATCTGCCCCCCCCCACACACACACAAACAGACATCACACAATGACATCTGCCCACACACACACACACACATACAAACAGACATCACACAATGACATCTGCCCACACACACACACACACATACAAACAGACATCACACAATGACATCTGCCCACACACACACAAACAGACATCACACAATGACATCTGCCCACACACACACACACACACATACAAACAGACATCACACAATGACATCTGCCCACACACACACACACACACACACATCACACAATGACATCTGCCCACACACACACACAAACAGACATCACACAATGACATCTGCCCACACACACACACAGACATCACACAATGACATCTGCCCACACACAAACACACACACACAAACAGACATCACACAATGACATCTGCCCACACACACACAAACAGACATCACACAATGACATCTGCCCACACACACACACACATACAAACAGACATCATACAATGACATCTGCCCATACACACACACACACAAACATACACACACACAAACAGACATCACACAATGACATCTGCCCCCACACACACACAGACATCACACAATGACATCTGCCCCCCCCACACACACACAAACAGACATCACACAATGACATCTGCCCCCCCACACACACACACACAAACAGACATCACACAATGACATCTACTCCCCACACACACACATACAAACAGACATCACACAATGACATCTGCCCACACACACACACATCACACAAACAGACATCACACAATGACATCTGCCCCCACACACACACAGACATCACACAATGACATCTGCCCCCCCCCCACACACACAAACAGACATCACACAATGACATCTGCCCACACACACACACAAACAGACATCACACAATGACATCTGCCCACACACACACACAAACAGACATCACACAATGACATCTGCCCACACACACACACACACACACACACAGACATCACACAATGACATCTGCCCACACACACACACAAACAGACATCACACAATGACATCTGCCCCCACACACACACACACACACACAGACATCACACAATGACATCTGCCCCCACACATACAAACAGACATCACACAATGACATCTGCCCACACACACACACAAACAGACATCACACAATGACATCTGCCCACACACAAACACACACACACAAACAGACATCACACAATGACATCTGCCCACACACACACACACACACACATACAAACAGACATCATACAATGACATCTGCCCATACACACACACACACACAAACATACACACACACAAACAGACATCACACAATGACATCTGCCCCCACACACACACAGACATCACACAATGACATCTGCCCCCCCCCACACACACAAACAGACATCACACAATGACATCTGCCCCCACACACACACACACACAAACAGACATCACACAATGACATCTACCCCCCACACACACACATACAAACAGACATCACACAATGACATCTGCCCACACACACACACATCACACAAACAGACATCACACAATGACATCTGCCCCCACACACACACAGACATCACACAATGACATCTGCCCCCCCCCCACACACACAAACAGACATCACACAATGACATCTGCCCACACACACACACAAACAGACATCACACAATGACATCTGCCCACACACACACACAAACAGACATCACACAATGACATCTGCCCACACACACACACACACACACAAACACAAACAGACATCACACAATGACATCTGCCCACACACACACACAAACAGACATCACACAATGACATCTGCCCCCACACACACACACACAGACATCACACAATGACATCTGCCCCCACACATACAAACAGACATCACACAATGACATCTGCCTACACACACACAAACAGACATCACACAATGACATCTGCCCACACACACACACACACACACACAAACAGACATCACACAATGACATCTGCCCACACACACACACAAAGACATCACACAAACAGACATCACACAATGACATCTGCCCACACACACACACAAACAGACATCACACAATGACATCTACCCCCCCACACACAAACAGACATCACACAATGACATCTGCCCACACACAGACATCACACAAACAGACATCACACAATGACATCTGCCTACACACACACACACAGACATACACACACAAACAGACATCACACAATGACATCTGCCCACACACACACACATACACACACACACACATACACACACATACACACACACACACATACATACACACACACACATACATACATACACACACACACACACACACACACACTCACTCACCATCCCCCGGCTCGGCTCCAGTCCTCCCGGCTCCTGCTCCTCTCCCGTGGTAAGTAGCAGTGCAGGTCGGGCGCGCACTGCGTGACGTCACAGCTAGGAAACACGGCCGCGCACAGGGCCGTGTCTCCTAGCAGTGACGCGGCCGGGCCAGCACAGGAAAGTTAACTGCTGCAGTGCTGGCCCGGCCGATGAAGAAGTAGCGGCGGCTGCTGCTGGGGGAGCGGTACGGGGCCCCTCCTCCCGGGCCCCCCCTCCCGCCACTGCTACCGGTATGTGCCGCGGCGGCCCGCACATATAATGAGGGCAATCCGGCATTAGACACCCCGCCCCGGAGCCGCGGGCCCTCTGCAGGCTCGGGGCCCTGGGCGGTCGCCCGGATTGCCCTCATTATAATCCGCCTATGAGTGGGGGCCATCTTCACAAGTGAATAGGAGCATGCGGCTCCCTCTCTGGGGGGCTGTCAAAACCCCATCGATTTGATATTGATACCCAATGCTGATGTTATCAATATCAAAGTAGAGGACAATCCCTTTAATTCCCATTAGGTTCACATTTAATAACCCCAAGAAATGCAACGTAATCTCTCAACTAAGACAATAGCACCCCGTGTCACTTACATATTGATGCTGATGGTGAAGTTCTTAAAGGTGATTGGCAGTCTGTACTCCACATCTTTCTGAATTTCAGTAATACTGGAAAGATAAAAAAAAGAAAACATTAATGATGACAATTCTACAAACTGCTGTGTCCCAAAAGAAAACACAACAGGTGGATATGTGTAAACCTAACCGATGCTCCAGTATTGTGGGTGCTGGAGCGTGCAGTCTCACAAGACATGATTTGTCTACCATCTTGAATTGGAGGTGCCCCAGCCCCCAATAATGATCTAGGTCTGATTCGGCAGAACAGCATGAGGTCCGGCAAATCTGACCGCTTTATGGATACAACATGCTCCATATTACGACCACAAGAAAAAAGCCAAATAAAGAAGTGTGAGAACAGGACGGCGATGGGTGTACGGAGGATGGCAGAGAGATGACTGCAGAACGCAGCATAAAGCACTCAGACATTAATCATCCCTGACAAAACATAATACAAGTCCTGCTTCATGCTGGCTACGCTTCTCAGGTAACCCTATACTGAAGGACTTGTACTGTTCATAGACCTAACATACAACACATTACATACAAGTTATCCCGCATCAAGAGACACATGACATTTTGTAATGGTTTGGAAATAATAACCATCCTAGACATCAAGTTCCCCTTTGAGAGGTCACAAGGTAATATCCGATGGCTCTAAAATGGAATCTGCCACCAGGTTTTGCTATCCCATCTGCATGATGTAAGGGCAGAAACCTGATTCCAGAAATGTGTCCCTTATTTCGCTGCAGTTTTGATAAATTTTAGTTTTATCTACTGCAGATCTAGCAGTGCTCTGAATGCTGAGCTCCATATAACCGGCTGCACCACTGATTGGCAGCTTTCTGTGTACACTGTGCATAGGCAGAAGGCTGCTATACAGACCTTGTGAAAAATGAGAAAAGAGAAAGGGAGAAAAAGCGCGCCATGTACCACCTGAGGAAGATAGTTCACTATCGAAACGCTTTGTGGAAAGGGCTCATTAAATTTATTTTTTAGTCCTAAATTTTTTTTCACTTCTAGTGTTCATTCTTTTAGCGCCCTATAGACCGCTTTTTTATTTAATTTGGACCACTCCTGAAAAATGAGGGATACCTGGTTGCAGGTTTACTAGTCTTCTAGTCACAACCTCCTACTGATAAAACAAAGATTTTATCAAAACACCAGCAAGCAGCCCAGAAAGTGACACATCGCTGGAATCAGGGTCTCTGTCTCTACATCATGCTGCTCTCGGAATATATGGCAAAAACCTAGTGACAGATTCCCTTTAAGCTCTCATCTCTAGTGATCAGGACCCTAGAATTTTCTTCTGAGGTGGGTTTCCCTTTAGCTCTGCACCTACCTAGCGTCACTGCATGGCTGCGGAAATAAAAAAATAAAAAAATAAATCTTTCTGAATTCTGAAGAGAAGGAGCAGTTGTGGAGTGTCAATATAATAGATGTAGAGAAGTGGGATGACGGCGGCCTGTGCTGAGCATTGCCCGGCTGATCGGGTGATGACTGATGGGTCACATGAATGAGTTATTACAGCAGAAACCGCACCCGTCCTGATAACTATTCCTGCAAGGAACCGGCCGTCCCTAACCCTGCAGCTACATAATAGAGATGCAAAGAAACAAGGAGAAAGAAAGGATGCAATGACAGGGATCACCAAGGAATAGCAAAAATATAGAATTTTATTAAAGACTAAACATACAAGACATGTTAAAAAAAACAACTAAAAAGCAACAATTGCCCCAATGAATAACAAAACCATTGCAAGGTACTGATATGGTTAATCCTCACATATATATGCCCAACTAGTCACAGAAAATCTCAATATATGACTACAGACTGCCCACCACAATATAATAAAGAGCAAGGTAGCAGCAAAGTATCTATTCACAAAGGCATTAATATCCAAATAAGCCTATAAAAATAGTGCCCATTATATAACCCCACAATGAAACCTGCCGCTGACACAATCGCCCCAAATGTGAAACAATACAATTGGATTGCTAAAAGAGCAAGCTAACGCTGTTAGGTCGGGCAGTAGAAAAAAATGATGTAACTACACCTGAACCATCAGGCAACCTACAGAAATGTGCATGGAGGATGTTGTTTTTACATAAGAGTTATGTATACAGAAAAGCTATATGTCCTATACAGGAAAAGTGTGGGATGAGGAGCTTACAAGACCACTAAAGTAAGACATTCACAAGCTCCTTCTGTATACTCCCTGGTGCCGGGGGTCCGACCCCACTGATCTTACACTGAGAATGTATGGAACTCCTGTAATGTCACCCTTCTTTTCTACAATGTAATCAAGGCATATTTATATGTCTGAACAAGACTTGTATCGACCCATAAAAGAAAAGAGCCCCAGCTCCACCATACTGAATCCCTGCACAGCGACGCTATCAGCCGTGCAGGGACACAACGCAGCTGCCGTCACTTATATAATGGCCGAATGTGCAGGGGAAAGCCACAACGGACCTCATTGTTCTGAAGGCTGCAGCGTATCCGAGCTATATGTGATACTACTCTGACATAGGGAAAGGGACAAAAACCCTTCAAATAGCAGGGAGTGACGTCTGATTAATATTTAGATTTGTATTGAACATAAAAGCACAATCTTAGGACCATTACATACATTACCAGACTACTTTATAGATGATCAATTGCCAGCACAAGTTATATTACGCCCAAAATATCTCTGCAGCACCACCAAATTGCTGTATGAAAAATATGAGGAGTTATAGAAGTGTATTATCTGTACAGGTCCATATATCAGCCACTATTATGTGAAATATGTAATAAAATACACTATTATACATTATTAATGTTCTGTCCCTTTAAAATTCTGTCACCATGGTAACGACAGTCATACTCAGCCAATAGGATTGCTCGGTTTGAATTTGAAAAAAAAAAAAACCTCCTATGTGGTCAGTTTGTTCCATCTCATCTGAGTGTGAAGACAGACACCTGCGATCAGCGAGAGATTCTAGGTATAAGACGTGATATAATCTAATGGACGGAGCCACATCCCATCACACGCACTCAGCGACCACAACTGACAGGAATCAGCCCATTTACCAGAGGAGAAGTCATTATTCCCCAACACATGATACGCTGAGACACCAGTGGGGGGCGCCACACTCATCACATCTCCCATCTGGAAGGATCCAGCCATCACTTCTAATGGGGGTCACTGCCCTTTTTTGGTGATTGCTGGAGTTTCCCGCGGTCGGACCCCACTGATCTATCAGTCATCACCGAGCCCAGGGATAAGGGGATGACTTGTTCCATCTGATAATTCCCCTTTAATGAAGCTCAGATACAGAACAGTAAATATCCTACACATTTCCCAATTTGCCCTTTCCCCAGCAGAGCCCCCGAATTATTTATAGCCAATGTTTCTAAGACCAAAGAAATATCAGCCAATCACCAAACCCTCTGCTGACGCCTCCTGAGGTTTTATAGATTTTGGAGACATTTCTACAAGAGAAGATATCAGCGGACACCATGGGGATGGAGTATTCTGCCAGCGTTGGACCCGGTAGTATCCATCACTCACTCACCGTTCTCTATACTCTTGTTACATGGCTTTCTGGGGCTTTCATTAAACAGACTCATCTGTGGGGACATTTTCTTTCCTTTAATGCATATACTTGGTGGTAAATATTTTTCTGAGTTTTATTGAAAATTGTGCACAGTTTGCCTCCTGTACCCTCTGTGCTGTACTGTCTATTGCTGGCTGCAGAACTAGTTAACTGAGAATCCATCAGTGAGCTCCTTCTGACAGTCTTAACATACATACGTCCTCTTTGTACGGTGAGGATTGCTCCTAATATCTGGTTGTGTTTTCTGCAGATTACATCAGTCCTGAGGAACAGCTGAGGAGACTGGCATATTGTGTGAAGTTTCTCCCTTCTCCCCTCTACAAGAAGGAGGTCAGTGAGACGACTCAGGGCAACGCTACGGCCTCTTCTATAAGGTAGCTGTGTATTCGGATCTTCCTTGTAGCCTCCTAACTTCATCTCTTCTCTTCCAGCGCCTTATGCCGACCAACCCCATTGCCCAAAGAAGATGCATCGAAGAGTATAAAGCCAGGGAGAAAAGGAAGAGGGAAGAAAGGCGCAAGGAACTAAAAGAACGGCGCAAGTACCTGGATGAAGAGGAAGACGAGGAAGAAGAGAAGGAAGAAGAGGAGAAAGCAGCAAAGAAGATAAAGCTGGACATCATGGATTTAAGACAGAAGACACTAAAAGAACTGTGCGCCTACCTGGATGAAGAGGAAGAAGAGGAAGAAGAGAAAGAAGAGAAAGAAGAGAAAGCAAAGAAGATGAAACTCCACATCAAGATCCCTAGGGGGGAAGTGACGGCCAAAGGCCAGAAAAGAAGACAACCGATCCCAACAACAAGAAGGAAGAAGGAGAACCAGACCAACTTCCGCCAGTACATCAACCGGTATTTGAGAGGAAAGAGGAACATCATGTGGACCATCCTGCTGGAACCTCTCTGCCGATAACATCACATACGGCAATACCGGCTGGTAAGTATCAGACCACCAAATAACAGCAGGATAGTGTAATATAGTGGTAGTGTATCAGTATTAGTGTAATAAGAGTAATAATACTAGTGATAATAGTAAGAAATAAATAAAATAGTAATAAAATAACAGTAGTAATAGTAGTAGGTAGAATAGCAGTGTGATCCAGGGTCCAAGGACTGATCGCCTTTTCTCGGGGTCAAGAAGGAATTTTTCCCCTGTGACACAAATTGGCTGAAGGTGTCCAGGGGTTTTTGCCTTCTTCTGGATCAATACTGTAGTTATAGGGTAGTATTAGTAATGATAGGAAAGAATAATAATAATGTAAAAATATAGCAGGTTATTAATAATAAGAAGAATATTAAATAGCTATATTTATAAAAATAAAAACATAAATTAAAATAACTCCAGTAGTACAATAAGTAATATATTAATTATACAACTAATAATAACATTATTAGGTTTGATCCAGGGTCCTAGGACTGATCGCCTTTTCTCGGGGTCAAGAAGGAATTTTTCCTCAGTGACACAAATTGGCTGAAGGTGTCCTGGGGTTTTTGCCTTCTTCTGGATCAACATTCTAGGTATAGGGTAGTATTAGTAGTGATAGGAAAGTAGAATAATACTGTAATAAGATAGCAGGATGTTAATAATAGTAAGAATATAAAAATAATTATAGTGTTGTTTTGATTATTTTAAGTAGTTATAGAAAAGTTAGAATAGCAAAGTAATAAGATAGCAGGACATAAATAATATATAATCTATAAAAAGTACAAAAACCTAAATTAAAATACTAATAACTGCAGTAGCAGTACAATTAGTTGTGTAATATTAATAAGAATTATTAATAACTAGTAATAACATTATTAGATTTGATCCAGGGTCCTAGGACTGATCGCCTTTTCTCGGGGTCAAGAAGGAATTTTTCCCCTGTGACACAAATTGGCTGAAGGTGTCCTGGGGTTTTTGCCTTCTTCTGGATCAACACTAAGTATAGGGATTTTAGTAATACCATTATCATAAACACAAGAGTAATAAAAAATTATAAAACTAATTAAAAAATGAATTATAACAGGTACAATTGATTGCATTAGTACAGTAATAATAAACATTAAAAATGGTGGTCCCAGTTAGTAAGTTAGTGTAGTGTTAGTGTAGGGACCCATCTGAAGAGGTCGCCTTGACGGTGGCAGATGGGCTCGCACAATTTGCTCAAAGTGTGCGCTAAGAACCTCATATTTCTATGTACAGGAGATCTAGCAGTAATACCATTCAGGAGATAGGTATTTGTGTACACACATTTTGTTATATACTTTTGCGCCGCACACAGGGCAGGTATGCAGGTACAGGACCCTCATATGTAGTGAGAGTGTTGCAGTAATATTATAACTGGGCCTTAAGGGTAAAATGTTGATAACTACAGGTCCTGGAAACACATCAGAAACTAGAACCTGTAAGTAACTGGTTCCCTGCTAGTGATTAATATGTAAAGGGCAGTCTGGTACCAGGACCCGCGTTATAGGACACATTATCATCAGGCAGGTGCAGTCAGGACTCTTACAAGATCTGCGGCAGTCGTGTGGCGGTATAACACAGTCCCGCTCCTGCCTCAGGCGCCAGCAGTGGAGCCAACCCTGATCCTGGCAGCTTAACCCCTTATATGACACAGTCAGTGGCTTTCACAGCATTTAGGCACTTAAGACCGGAGAGGGAGGCGCGATCATGGTGCCGATGAGTTTCTATGGCAGCCGAGATCTAACAATGGACCCCATGACGGCCATCTTACTGCTCTTATTAGTCCCGGCTGAGGAGAGGTCTATGAGGACACCGGTCAGAGTTATGTCGCCTGCTCTGCAGCTATTAGAAATATCTAGGGCTGATTAGTTTGCTATCTGTAAATCGGATCTAGCCCTGCCCCCCCCAGCAGCACTGGGCTACCACTGGTGTGATCAGGGCTATTGGGCTCCTAGATTGGGCAGAGGAGCTCAGTCTTCAGCAGGAGCTGGCTGAGGAGAGCGGAGCGACTTGCATGGGGCTGCTGCACAAGAAGCAGCTCACAAGGTGGAGATTTATCCGGAGACGTGGTACCTGGGCTGTCATCTGCTTTGCAGGCTGCATAGTCGCTGCCTCCTAGGACCCGAACTTCACCCCTAACAGGCACAGCAGAGCTCGGACAGCTGCAAGTGCCGGAGAGTGGCTGATTAGTGACTGCTGTGTCTCCTGCACTCAGATAAGAGCGGTACAGAGCGGGGGCTCAGAAATGGTGAATACGGGAAGTGTCCACCCCTCACATGCCCTATATGTGGCCCCCAGAGGTAAAGTCTTCCCTGTACCCAGCGTCTCCTCCCGCCTTCACTGCTGGCGTGCGCCATTGCTTAGAGGGGATGTCTGAAGATAACAAGTTACATACATAGTAACATAGCTTTTAAGGTTGAAGGAAGACTAAGTCCATCTAGTTCAACCCATAGCCTAACATGTTGATCCAGAGGTAGGCAAAAAAAAACCCTGTGGCAAACACTAAGCTCCACATTGGGGAAAAAAATTCCTTCCCGACTCCATACGACAATCAGACTAGTTCCCTGGATCAACGCCCTATCATGGAATCTAGTTTTTGCAACCTGTAATATTATACTTTTCAAGAAAGGAATCCATGCCCTTCTTAAATTTTATTAGTGAATCACTCATTACAACATCATGAGGCAGAGAGCTCCATAGTCTCACTGCTCTTACAGTAAAGAATCCCCGTCTGTGATTATGATTAAACCTTCTTTCCTCCAGACGTAGAAGATGCCCCCTTGTCCCCGTCTCTGGCCTCAGAGTAAAAAGATCAGTAGAAAGGTCTTTGTACTGTCCCCTCATATACTTGTACATAGTAATAAGATCACCCCTAAGCCTTCGTTTTTCCACAGTAAATAACCCCAAGTGTAATAACCTGTCTTGGTATTGCAGACCCCCCAGTCCTCTAATAACCTTGGTCGCTCTTCTCTGCACCCGCTCTAGTTCAGCTATGTCTTTCTTATACACCGGAGACCAGAACTGTACACAGTATTCTAAGTGTGGTCGCACTAATGACTTGTATAGAGGTAAAATTATCTTCTCCTCATGAGCATCTATGCCTCTTTTAACGCATCCCATTATTTTATTTGCCTTTGCAGCAGCTGCCTGACACTGGCCACTAAACATGAGCTTGTCGTCCACCAATACACCCAGGTCTTTTTCAGTGACAGATTTATCCAGTGTTTTACAATTAAGCATATAATTATACATTTTATTTCCTCTGCCCAAGTGCATTACCTTACATTTATCCCCATTAAAGCTCATTTGCCATTTATCAGCCCAAGCTTCTAGTTTACATAGATCCTCCTGTAATATAAAATTGTCCTCCTCTGTATTGATTACCCTGCAGAGTTTAGTGTCATCTGCAAATATTGAAATAGTACTCTGTATGCCCCCTACAAGGTGATTAATAAATATGTTAAAAAGAAGGGGGCCCAATACTGACCCCTGTGGTACCCCACTGTTAAATGAGACCTAGTCTGAGTGTTTTCCATTAATAACCACCCTTTGTTTCCTATCACTGAACCAATTCTTAACCCACATACATATATTTTCCCCTATCCCCATTGTTCTCATTTTATGTATCAACCTTTTGTGTGGAACCGTATCAAAAGCTTTTGAAAAGTCCATATACACAACATCCACTGCATTTCCTTGGTCCAGTCCAGAACTTGCCTCCTCATAAAAACGGATCAGATTAGTCTGACAGGAACGGTCCCTTGTAAACCCATGTTGATATAATGGTTCATGAGGCTATTCTTCTTCAGATACTCTATTATAGAATCTCTTAGGAAACCCTCCAGGATTTTTCCCACAGTAGAGGTTAAGCTTACCGGCCTATAATTTCCAAGTTCGGTTTCTGTCCCCTTTTTGAATATTGGCACCACATTTGCTATACGCCAGTCCTGTGGTACAGACCCTGTTATTATGGAATCTTTAAAGATTAAAAATAATGGTCTATCTATGACATTACTTAATTCCTGCAGTACTCGCGGGTGTATCCCATCCGGGCCTGGGGATTTGTCAACTTTAGTTATCACTTATCCACAGGCTCAGTGATCACTTACTGATCGTGGGGTCTGACCACTGCGAACCATCGTCTGATCGGGAAGGAACGGAAAGTCAGGGAACAACTGCAGCTCCATTCATTCTCTATGGGGCTCTGGAAAAAGCCGAGCTCAGCACTTGGATGCCACATAAGGAATGAATGGAGCAGATCCTGGAGTAATAACATGTCCTCCTCAGCTTTCTGTCTGTGTAAGTGGCTCAGCCCTCGTCTCCCCTTCTGTTCCCGACTTCTCTTTTGTTCCCTGTGGACTTTCTCTCAGTCCTCTGCAGCCATTATGTGTGTAGACAACTTCAAAAAGAAAAAGTAGCAGAACATCAGTCATCTAATAATCCACGATATTCAGGGGGGAAAACAAAACGGTGATGTTCTTACACAGTCGCCTCCTCTTGAGCTGATGAAGATGTCGGTGGCAGCACATTGCGGTTTGTGTTCTCTGCCTGAATATCGCGGATTATGTGACGTCCTGCAGCTTCTCATCATCCATGTTGGGCTGTTGGACGACGTGTGGACGCTCGGCTTGTTGGATTCTTGTGTTACTACCAGCACTGACTTTATATTGTGACTCCTGTGCCGATTCCCATTTCTAATTGCAGCGTGTTATACCAGCACGTGACGGCTGCCACAATCACGTGACGACTGTAGCGTCGGCGTCCCTGCCTCCTGCTAGGCTGGGACGCCGTTCCCCTCACCTCTCCACTCCGTGCCCGGCGTCTTCCTCCCGCTCTGCTGGCAGCGCACGCTGCTTCCCGGTCAAGGTGCTTAGGGCGCGCGCGCGCTCCCTCTCTCTTAAAGGGGCCGCGCGCGCCGTCCTAAGGAGTCCCCGGCCAATGGCCGGAGGACCTCACCATATATAAGGCACCTCCTCCAAAATGGAGGTGCCCGAGCTCTGTTGTTGCAAAGCCTTTCAACTCTGCTTCAGCCCTCAGGTCCCGTTGCCTGATACCTGCCTGATATATGCCTGATTTCTGTCTACCTGCTTGCAATCCTGTGGTCTGACAGTCTGCCTACCAGCACCTGCCAGTCTGTCTATGGATCAGTCCGCCTGCGGACCAGGAACTACCTGCCAGATACCTGCCTGCCTGTCCAGAGACTCTTACCCGCTCACCTGGGAGCGCTCACCTGGGAGTGCTTACCTGCTACCCGCCTGCTAGCCTACCTGGAGGCTTAGCCGTCACTTGCTGTGACCACCTGCCTGTCCAGAGACTCTCACCCGCTCACCTGGGAGCGCTCTCCTGCTACCTGCCTGCTAGCCTACCTGGAGGCTTAGCAGTCACTTGCTGTGACCACCTGCCTGTCCAGAGACTCTTACTCGCTCACCTGGGAGCACTCACCTGCTACCTGCCTGCTAGCCTACCTGGAGGCTTAGCCGTTACTTGCCGTGACCACCCGCCTGTCAAGAGACTGTCCCCGTCACTTGCCGTGACCACCCGCCTGTCAAGAGACTGTCCCCGTCACTTGCTGTGACCGCCCTGCCCTTCTACCCTGAGACTGTCCTTGTCACTTGCAGTGTCTACCTACCCGCCTTCCCTGGGAGCCACCCGCTTCCTTACAAGGACTACCCTTTGTATAGTAGCTCAGAGGTTCCACCTCCCACACCCGTTACAGTTTGCTCAGGCCATGGAACCCGGTGGCACCCAAGCTCCCTCGCTCTCGGACCTATGTCATGAACTTTCCCGTCAGAGGTCCCAACAGGAGTCCATCCTGAGTCACCTGCGTAGTGTTAACTCTCGCCTGGACACACTGACTGTCTCATCGGGAGCTGCTTCCACTCGCACACTTACTACCCCGGCGCCGCCGCTGCACAGCAATACCATAGCATCCCTTCCCGGTCCCCGTCTCTCCGCCCCGCCTCGTTTTGGCGGAGATCCCGGTCAGGCACGGGGCTTCACTAACCAGTGCACTCTGCACTTCGAACTTTTGGCACATCAGTTTTCCACCGACTGAGCCAAAGTAGCCTTCATCATGTCCCATCTCACGGGGGAGGCGCTGGCTTGGCTAAATCCTCTATGGGAGAGAGGAGATTCCCTGGTGTCCAACCTGCCAGCCTTTCTCACGGCTTTCCGGAAAGTCTTCGACGAACCAGGACGGAAGACCTCATCTGCGGGGAGAACAGTTTCTGTGAACTAGCTCAACTTGACTCTGGAGCTGCCGGAAATCTCATTTCTCTATCCCTGGTAGAGAAATACCACATTCCCACCAAACCCCTGGCTGTACCCTTATCTGTCGCCTCCGTGGATGGGGGTCTCTTACCGCATCCCATTCAACTCATCACCGAATCCATAACTCTGCAGGTGGGAATGCTGCACTCTGAAAGCATCTTCTTCCATGTTCTGCCTGGACTCTCTCACGCCCTCTTGCTAGGCCTACCTTGGCTCCAGAAACATGCACCCGTGCTTGATTGGCAGACCGGAGAAGTCCTTCGCTGGGGAGAGGACTGCCATAAGACTTGTTTAGTTCCCGTTCTTCCTGCCTGTCCTTCTCCTACCCCAGCCAATCTACCCGGCCTACAGGTTCCCTATTGGTCTTATGCGGATGTCTTTAATAAAAGAGAAGCAGAGACATTACCCCCTCATAGACCATACGATTGCCCAATCGACCTGATACCTGGCGCTACTCCTCCCCGTGGGCGTTTTTACCCTTTGTCCGCTGCTGAGACCCGGTCCATGTCTGAATATATTGAGGAGAATCTGGCCCGGGGATTTATCCGGAAATCTACCTCCCCGGCGGGAGCAGGCTTCTTCTTCGTCAAAAAGAAAGACGGCTCACTCCGTCTAGACATTAGAAACGTATCGTCACATTTAATGTCGGAGGTGTAGATCACTTTAAGAGAATTTCCGTCCCGTCCTGTAATGAGCCATGTGAGCTCCTTGTCTGATCAGGATAACAGAGGGGTGGAATGTATTTGTACACATGACAGATTAGTTGTTGGCTTCTCGGGTTTGGGCTTTGGACGCTGTAGGCCTCGTCTTTACAATGTACTGCCTCCTCTCTGTTTACAGCCTGGGAAGACACATGATAAGTTCAGGTAATATGATCTGTAGGAAAAAAATGGGTGAAGCCGGACTGCGGGACTAAGTTTAGATCAAGTGCGTCAGTAACCTTTATCTCACCAAACAGGTCACAGTCGTTCACGTTCATTTCAGATCTCACATGTACAAATACACATGAATGAGCACGGTCATGCACTGTGGACTTGTGGCCTGAGGCCACGGCCCCACTATCAGTAATCGGTCAGTATTTTTTCTCAGGAGTGGGAGCCAAAACCAGGAGTGGGTGATAAATGCAGAATTGGTGACTTGTTTCTATTAGACCGTTTCTCTGATTGTTCCTCACCTGGTTTTGGCTCCCACTCCTGAGAAAAAATACTGACCGAATACTGATAGATAGTGTGGCCAATCATCAGCGTCAGGCCACAGCCCCACTAACAAGTCCACCGGTGCTCATATAAAGCCTTTTCAAAAGGGCCGATACAAAGTGTACCAAGATGGTTGCTTATTGTCGGCAGCACGTCCTGTTTACATGGGCAGATGAGATGACTATAAACAATCCAATCAGGCGATGGATGAGTCTTTTTCTAAATAATACATTGTTCCTGGTTAATAATATTTTTTTAGGACTTGGACCTCCTAAAATTAGGACTTTAAAAATCCTAAATATTTTCACCGTGATAGTGATGCTCATAGTCAGTCTCCTCTCATATGCCACAGCAATTCCAACAGTAAAGCGTTGTCCCATACACAAGAGTACTTCAGCCGAGTGTCTCTGTGTTCTCTATAAGAGAACCGCAGTCCTACATCTTTGGTGATAAGCTATCTCCAGGGAAACAGAAGGATCAATAGTTCAAAATCGGACATGTCGGACACTTTAGAGGTATTCTCATCTCCAAAATCCTATCCCAATATGTAGTAGGTGTAATAATATTAGCAAATACCTACAATTATAAATGTAGGATAGTTCTTCTGACTAGCTATGTCACTTACCCCATGTGCAGGGCATTGCAGTAGCTTAGGTATTCATTGTTACGACCACTAAGCGTAACTATGTGTGGTCGTAACCATGGATGCCTAAGCTACTGCAATGCCTTGCACATGGGGTAAGCAACATTGCTAATCAGAAGGACTATACTACATTTCTAATTGGAGGTATTTGCTAATATTATTATTACACCTACTACATATTGGGATAGGATCTTGGAGATAGGAATACCCCTTTAACTTCCCCAACAATCAGTTGTCTGGGCCCCCATACACATTTGAGTTTCAGCTGAATCTGTCAATATCGGTGGGATAGGTCAACATTAGTCTAATATGTATGGTGGGCCTTCAGTTAGATATTTTGGTTCTAATACAGCTAAATATACCAGTAGAGTTTATACAATGGGCTCTGTGCTGCTTTATAATGGTCACCCCAGAGTTTGAAGCCCCCGTAGATCTCAGTATACCACACAATAGAACATTTGCTGCATTTTACAACAGTTTGGCTTTTGTAGATCCTTATTTCCATAAAGAACGGATGCAGCCAAATATCCCAGAATACTAAGAATTATTCAGGAATGGTTCCTTGAATAGTCAGGTATTTTCTTTTTTTCCTCGATGTCCTGGAAAGAGGTGAAGGCTCAGCAGGAGAAGCTCCGAGATGATCATTCCATCATAATGTGTCATTGTCGAGTCTTCAGATGTGGTCCTCTCCCCGCGTGGGGTTTTCCTTTTAGG
Organism: Phyllobates terribilis; assembly: GCF_046119375.1. Taxonomy (NCBI): domain Eukaryota; kingdom Metazoa; phylum Chordata; class Amphibia; order Anura; family Dendrobatidae; genus Phyllobates; species Phyllobates terribilis. Next base: position 2,620,805 of record NW_027362956.1, on the reverse strand, counting down.
AGGAAGCTTTATATTTACCACGTCAGTGTTATGCATTGTTACTTATTTTTATGTTATGTGAATGTTTTATACACGAGAACTTTGACCACTGAGCCTTTATTATAGAATTCTCGGTAAAGCTACTAAATATAGCCTAATGATTGTTATAGCAGAAGATGGAGTCCCTCAAGTTTAAAGGCCCCATCTATGCTATATAAGTCTGACAGTTATTTTAGGTAAAAAAACAGCAAGCTGAAATGTTCCTTCTTGTATCAATAGCGTGTCCTTGCTAAAAAGATAACGTGATTCTCCCTGGCCAGATGTTTCTTCTTGTAGTAATAATGTGTTCTTGCAGAAAGATGAAATGACCTTGCTAACTAGATAAGTCTAATTAAATATTTTAAAGCATACAGAAACTATTTTTTTTCACTTGTTCAGCTAAACTGTATAATCGAACCATATATGGCAAATCCGTTTCCTGCCTTTAGGGTGTATATTAGCCCTGTGTTTTGTAATAAAGTTTTTAGAGTATGTTTAGACACAAACATCCTGTCCTGTGTCTTCATTCTCTCCGAGCTCGTAATCCAAAGGATAGAAGACCCAAAATTCAGTGACGACAGCTGGCGCCTCGAACAGGGACCTTGAGTTAATCTACCCAAGGGTGCTCGACCGGTCCGAGACGTGGGACGAGTGAAGCTCTCTGTTGGTGATATATACAGCGCTGAGGTAAGAATAACTGTTATATTCTACCTAATTATATCACTGCATAGAAGAGACTCCCTCACCCCCGAGCGGTCGGCTCCCCAGGTAATTCAACAGATTGTTGTCTGGCTCAGGTCCCTTTGAACCAGTAGAATCCCTCAGATAAATTGACAGTCCTGCCTTCTATCCTTTGGAGAATTTAATGAAAGTATGGATCCGATGATTGTGTTGTGGATGTGTCCCGGGATTGATGTGTTTGGTCTGTTTTTCTGGTTGGCGTATAAGTCCTAGAGAGGCTAGTAGTGGAATGGTTCAGAAACCTTTGTGGCCCATTGTCTAAGTGACTGAGGAGTCTCTTCTAGGTGAGGAGAACCGAAAAAAATGGGGAACCAAAATGCCAAGGAAGGCATTATAGCCAAAGACTTAGTGGTACGCAGAGAAGGGAAACAGGCACTGATTGGAATTGACAAAATATTGTGTAAAGCGGGAATGAATGAGAATGGAGAGATGAATGGAGAGAAATGGAAATCCTTCTTTAACTCCTATCATGGATGGTTGAAAGATAAGGGTCTGTTGAAGACAGTAGATGTATGGATGAATGCATGCGCTTATTTTGAAGGAAAGATTGAAGAATTAGGAGACGGACGTTACAGACTGACAAAAACTGGAATGACAGATTTTCCTCCCTGTCCGCTCCCGACGTCACCCCCACCCCAGTACCAGAATTCCCAGGAACCTAAATGTTGGGTTTGCCCCAGATGTGGACAACAGAACCCCTTGACAGTAGACATCTGTGTGGCATGTGGAGGACCGAGACCCCACCCAGCTAGTCTATTCCCAATGAGGACGGTAGTTGTGCCAGGAGCACCAGCAGCAGCAGCAGCAGGGGGGGATGCAGTGGTTCCAGGTCAGGAAGCTCGTACAATGTTAATGTATAGACCATGGAGTCCTTCAGAGCAGTTGGCACTGATCTCCCAGCTGCCAGATCCGTCCCAGTCCCCTATGGGTTTTGCTAGAATGATCACCACCATACAGGATACGTATCATGCCACTAGAATAGATCTGCAGGGGGTAATTAAGGGAAAATTGGCAGATGAAGCCCGCTATGATAGGTTGATAGATGAGACAAAAAAACAGTATGCCAATAGGACCGGACCCGTAGATGCAGAATCTAATGATGCAGCAGCTGGAGTCCTATTCGCAGCAGCGTTGGTAAAAGCATGTCAAGACAGGCAAGCAGAAAAGCAAGTTACACTAGAAGATAGAGTGCAGGGAAAGGAGGAAGATCCTAAGGATTATTTCTATGCACTAAAGAAAACCTGGTCAGAAATGGGGTTCAACCCCGGGAATAAGACTAGTGAGAGGGTATTAGCAAGTGCTTTCATGAATGGACTAAAGAAAGAGATTGCAGAGAAGGTAAAAGCAAGTAGACCGGACTGGAGATCAGTGAAGGCAGAAGATTTAGCTAGAATAGCTCAGGGGGCACAGCATGACATAGCGCAGGCAAAAAGAGCTGCCAGAATACATATAGTAGAGACGACCCCCAGAAACAACAGAGGCAGAGGACAGACTGAAGGAGAAGGACAGAGACTATGTTACGGATGTAAAAAGCCAGGAAATTTTAGAAAGAACTGTAGGACCAACCCGTATCCAAATGCTCAGAGTACGGGTCCTCCAGCCGACCAAACAACGCCCCCATAGGATGAGGGAAGCTTGCACATGAACCCCCTCATCTCCTTACCCCCAACTCCCAGTTGTATAGTGCAGGTGAACCTACCAGGGGGACATGAAATCGATTTCCAAGTAGATACGGGGGCCGACAATTCAGTAATTACGCAAGGTGATTGGCCATATACTGACACTGATTTTTCACATCATGTCATTGCCACCCCCTTCAATTCCCCGTCTGTCCTGCTTCCTGTCACTAAAAGAATTCCCCTGCAAATTCAAGGAGCTACTGTACATAGCCAGCTCATGGTATCGCCCCGAGGCCAATGTAACCTTTTGGGAAATGATGTGTTGTCCCAATTACAAGCACATATTGAGTATCATCCCGATGGCACTGTCACCATGACCCCAGGTTTAAAACCAAGTACCCTTTGCAAAATTATGTCACTAGATATTGCCAGCATAGAAGAGACAAATGAGTTTCCCCCGATATTGGAGCAGGCTGTACCACATGATTTTTGGGCCTCAGGCAAAACAGATGTTGGTAGGTTAAGAGTTCAACCAGTAATGGTGAAATTAAAACCAGGAGCCATCTTGCCTCAACAGAAGCAGTATCCCCTTAGCTCGGCTCAGGAGAATGCCATAGCCCAGCAGGTCCAAAAATTACTACAGAGAGGAGTCCTAGTCAAAACCCAGTCCCCTTGCAACACTCCCCTGTTCCCAGTAAAGAAAAAGAGCGTGCCAGGACAACCAGCCGCATATAGAATGGTCCATGACCTCCGGTTGGTTAACAAAGCCACAGAACTTCTAACACCAGTTGTGCCCAACCCGCATACTCTTCTGTCACAGATACCTTCTAATTCTCTTTGCTTTTCAGTGGTTTATTTGGCAAATGCATTTTTCAGTGTACCATTACATCCTGACTGCCAGTACCTGTTTGCTTTCACATTCCAGGGTAGTCAATATACATGGACAGTGTTGCCACAGGGTGCCCAGAATTCACCCACAATGTACACTGCAAGCCTGCAGGAAATACTGGAGGGATGGTCTGAACCACATATCGTTGTTCTGCAATATGTCGATGACCTGCTCATTTGTGCCCCCTCCAGGAAACAATGTCATAGTGCAACTATATCGCTTATGTTGTTTCTCTATCACGCTGGCTGCAAGGCATCGAAAGATAAGCTTCAGTTTTGTAAATCTTCAGTCACCTTTTTGGGACATTGCATTACACCAGGAGCTCGTCATTTAACAAATGCACGCAAACAAGCAGTACAGGCATTCACCGTCCCCATTAATGTTGCAGCCCTCAGAACTTTTCTTGGACTTGTTTCCTATTGCAGACAGTGGATTCATGCCATCTCTGTTTTAATGCAGCCCCTCTATGACTGTCTTACCCCAACACCTTTTGTACTAACATCAGAGGCAATAGACTGTTTTTATTCTCTCAAGAACCGTATTTTGGCCGCTCCAGCTTTGGGTACCCCTAATTATGAGCTCCCATTTACTCTGTACCTTCATGAACAAGCTGGACATGCAGCAGGAGTTTTAACTCAAACACACGGTGATAATCAGAGACCTGTTGCCTACTTTCGTGGCAGATTGGATGCGGTAGCCAGAGGTGCACCATCCTGTGTACGTGCTCTGCATGCTGTTGGACTATTACTCCATAAATCCGCAGACATTGTTCTTGACCACCCGCTCACCGTTCTAACACCTCATGATGTCTACACTATATTGAATCAAGTGCAACCCGCTCACCTCTCAGCAGCACGTCATCTCAGGTTACAATGTGCACTGTTAATGCCTCCCAATGTTTCTTTACAGAGGTGTACTACCCTGAATCCAGCAACTTTGTTACCTCTCTCGGATCTAAAGGAGGAGTCAGGTACTGTGCTTTTTAAGGAAGATCCAAGAGAGGAAGTTCCTCATGACTGTGTACAAATGATGGCACAAGAAACGGCAGGTTTACCTACTGGATTTGAACATGAATTACAAAATGCAGATTTTGAATTTTTTGTAGATGGATCCCGTCATCAGGACGATTCAGGTACCTTCCATACTGGATATGCAGTTGTCTCCCTCAATGCAGTAATCAAGGCAGAACCAATGCTCTCACACCAGTCAGCTCAAGAAGCTGAACTTAGGGCCCTAACCGAGGCCTGTAAACTAGCGGAAGGTAGTATTGTTAACATTTACACAGATTCTAGGTATGCATTCGGTATATCGCATGATTTTGGTCCAATATGGAAGTCAAGAGGTTTCCTGACGGCAGCAGGACACCCCATTAAGAATGCTGATGCGGTCCAGCAGTTAATTGATGCGCTACAACTACCTAAACAAGTAGCTGTCATAAAGGTAAGAGCACATACCAGACGCACCGACCAGGTAAGCAGAGGAAATGCGATGGCAGATGCAGTGGCAAAAACAGCAGCCTGTAAGCCGCAACAAGGGTCAACAGTACGTCAGTTAAGTGCCCCTAAAAACCCCTTTGTGTCGGAGGACATCTTATCCCAAATGCAGGCTCAGGCTCAAAAGGAGGAGGTTGATAAGTGGTTAAAGGAAGGTGCATGCCTGAATGAAGCAAATGGGGTATGGGGGAAAGGGACACGACGATGACTTCCAAGGGCACTGTACCCAGCAGCTGCCCAGATACTACATGGGCCGACACACCAATCTAAAACGGGTGTGATGAGTGTGATGCAGAAACATTGGGTGGCACCAGGATTCTCCACCTGTATTGAAAACCTGGTACAAGGGTGCATGATATGTGCTACACATAATCAGGGTAGAGTAGTTAAAACACCACCCAAACACACCCCCCGGCCCCTCTATCCATTCGAGAGACTGCAAATTGATTATATTCAGCTGCCAAAGTCAGGATCATGGGAATATGTGTTGGTTTGTATTGATTTGTTCTCAGGATGGCCAGAGGCTTTCCCGATTGCCAAAGCCACGGCTGCGGCAACCGCAAAGAAACTGCTTGCGGAGGTGGTCTGCAGGTATGGGGTACCAGAGGTAATTGAGAGTGACAGAGGTACACACTTCACAGGTGAAATAATGAATGAAGTCATGTCAGCTCTAGGAATTCAACAAGCATTCCATACCCCATATCACCCACAAAGTAGTAGTAAAGTGGAAAGACTGAATGGGACATTGAAATTAAAAATTCAGAAAGCCATGGCTGAGACAGGAAAACCATGGCCGGACTGTTTACCACTTGCTCTGTTTTCAGTAAGATACACGCCTAATAGAAAGACTGGACTCTCTCCATATGAGATATTGTTTGGCAACGTACCCAGCCTAGGGTGTTTCTATCCGCAAGCATTAGAAATGAACAACCATGTGCTAAGTTCCTATGTGAGGACTTTACACAAAAAGATTAAGCAAGTACATGATAATGTCTTCAGTTCTCTTCCAGATCCAGATCAAGACTCTAGCAGCCATACGCTGCAACCTGGAGACTGGGTGGTTATAAAAAGACACGTGAGGAAAAGCCTAGATCCACGGTTTGATGGACCCTTTCAAGTTCTGCTGACCACAAGCACAGCCGTTAAGTTAGAGGGAAAAGAGACCTGGATCCACGCATCCCATTGCAAAAAGATACTAGGAGAACCAGTGGACAAAGACTGATGACATTGTTTATACTTACCTGCATCCTTGCGACCACAGGTGCATGGACTAGGTTAGGCACCATGGATGGAGACGACAATAGATTCATTAGACACCATCTTGCTCTAATCGATGGACTAAAGGAGCAAAACCAGACCATTGCTAATTGTTGGATATGTACACATGCCCCTGTGACGTCCACTAGCATACCCTTTCTCGCTGTCCCAGTCTCATGGGAAGAGATAAACTTTTGAGTGAACTGTTCAGATACTTTGGCCAATAATTCCACACAGAGATTTTCCTTTCTAAATCCCGCAAATTGGTTTAAAGGTATTGGTGGGTGGTTGGCTGGTATAGTACAAGCTATTTTACAGGTTTTGCTAATGTGTCTTGCGGTTTATTTGGTTTTTAAGCTTTTTTTAATGTGTATTCAGCATTGTACTAAAAGAAAACATAGAAATTCGTATTGATAAATGAAGGAACAAAAGGATGGAATGTTATAGCAGAAGATGGAGTCCCTCAAGTTTAAAGGCCCCATCTATGCTATATAAGTCTGACAGTTATTTTAAGTAAAAAAACAGCAAGCTGAAATGTTCCTTCTTGTATCAATAGCGTGTCCTTGCTAAAAAGATAACGTGATTCTCCCTGGCCAGATGTTTCTTCTTGTAGCAATAATGTGTTCTTGCAGAAAGATGAAATGACCTTGCTAACTAGATAAGTCTAATTAAATATTTTAAAGCATACAGAAACTAGTTTTTTTCGCTTGTTCAGCTAAACTGTATAATCGAACCATATATGGCAAATCCGTTTCCTGCCTTTAGGGTGTATATTAGCCCTGTGTTTTGTAATAAAGTTTTTAGAGTATGTTTAGACACAAACATCCTGTCCTGTGTCTTCATTCTCTCCGAGCTCGTAATCCAAAGGATAGAAGACCCAAAATTCAGTGACGACATGATAATATACAATCACGTTTGTTGTACTTGCGGAATTTTATTCTAGTGGTTTCCTGCTTCCTGACTAATTGTGATTTAGATTAAATACTATCTGACCACGGTCACTTGTGAGGTCCGAGTACTATCTACGTCTTATACGAGTGTTGATCATGTTAAGGAATATATCAGCTAGAAATTTCTGTAATTATTAAAACCAGACATTTATATTCTTTTTTATCAATAGGTTTTTAATTTCTGATTGTCAAGATTTTTCTAATTGTATTCTCTCTAAATGATCAGGCGGCAATATTACCTGAGCTGATAAGCCTTACAGTGGATATATGGACCACTTTAGACTGTGGATGTTCACTGGGTTATAGGCATGCTCTCTGACCTGTGCAGAGGTCATTGTGCAGAGAGGGGGAAGAAGGTCAGCTGAGACCATCGCCTTTTGTGAATGGTGGATCCTGTATTATCTATATGACAAGATGTTACCTTTTATTTTAATCCTGTCTGTGATGATAATAAGATGGCTGCTGAGAATCTCTACAGAACAGGCAGGGTAAGCCAATGCTGAGACTTAATATGCATTTACACTGAAAGATTATAAACGAGAGCTGCTGAGAAGTGGAGTGTAAATAGGCTATAGGGTAAAACGAGAAAAAGACGGATTTTGGTAAGACCTTACCTGTAAAATCCTTTTCAGCGAAGGAAGGGAGACACAGATCCATTACTAGTGGGGGTAGGCGGAGCCCCACAGGATAGTTCACCTCAGATTTAGAAAAAGTGACAACCGGCCCCTCCAGCTTAGGCTCCTCCTACTCCCATGTTCTCCAGTCCGTACACAAGCTAAGGAAGAGCAGACAACACCAGGGGAACAACACAACCCCTTCTGAAAATTCATAAATGTGAGAGAACAGGTTATGTATATAACAGCATGAAAACACACAGTCCCAGGCACTACTTACTGAACCTGACAACTGCGATGAGCTGGCAATGCTGGAACAGAGCCCTAGTGCGCCAACCCCAGACCAGATGACCGCCATCAGGAGGGAGTCGCGCCGCATCTAGAAAAACCATAATACACTTCTGCCATGGGAGGGTGCTGTGTCTCCCTTCCTTCCTTCGCTGAAAAGGATTTTACAGGTAAGGTCTTACCAAAATCCGTCTTTCAGCAGCAGAAGGGAAGGAAGGGAGACACAGATCCATTACTAGTGGGAAGTCCCAAAGCAGTCCAAAACTCAAGGGTGGGAAACAGTGGCAGGATCGCCAACACCCCAACAACTTAGGCAAGTGCGCAACAAGCGCCGAACAAAAAATAAAGAGATAACCTAAACCACTGCCGCCTGCAGGACCCTGCGTCCCAAGGCCGCATTGGCGGAAGCACTCACGTTCACTTTATAAAATTTAGTAAAAGTGTGAACGGAGCACCAGGTAGCCGCCCGGCAGAGCTGCGCTGCCAAAGCCCCCTGACGAAAAGCCCACGACGAACCAACAGCTCTCGTGGAATGAGCTTGAACCTTAACCGGACAAGGCTCGCCCTTGAGCCGGTACGCCTCCAGGATAGCCGAACATATCCACCGAGCGATAGTGTCCTTGGAAGCCCGCTGACCACGGCGACGACCAGCAGGAATTACAAACAGAGAATCCGATTTTCGAAACCCTTGCGTGATTGAAAGATAGAACTTCAATGCCCGCACCAAATCAAACGAGTGCAAGGCCCGCTCCTTCAGACTCTTTGGTTTCGGACAGAGGGAAGGCAACAGGATGTCCTGATTGAGGTGGAAAACGCGACACCACTTTAGGTAAAAAATCTCCACGGGTACGAAGCGCCACACGATCCGGGTGGAATTCCAAAAAAGGGGGCGAGCAAGACAGTGCCGCCAACTCCGAAACCCTTCTTAAAGAGGTGACCGCCACCAGGAAGGCCACCTTCCAAGAAAGCAAGTAAAGCGTAGCTGAATCCATAGGCTCAAACGGCCCATGCTGAAGAGCCTCCAAAACTAAATTGAGCCGCCAAGGAGCCACAACCGCCCTCCGAGGCGGAAACTGATGTGCAACCCCGCGAAAAAATGAACGCACATCCCTGCGTGAGGCAATAGCCTTCCGAAAAAGCCCGGATAGTGCAGAGACCTGACCCCGCAAGGTACTAACTGCTAGACCCTTGACCAGACCACATTGCAGAAAGGCCAAGAAGTTGGGAATGGAAAAAACCCTCGGGTTCCTTGACGATCCAGAACACCATGAATAGAAGGCCTCCCAAGTTCTGTGATAAATACTAGTCGTAGCTGGACCTCTGGCCGCCCGCAAGGTGGCAATGACCTCGGACGAAAACCCACGACGGGTCAAGATTTCGGTCTCAAGAGCCACGCCGTCAAACGAAGTGACTTCAGGTCCGGATGACGAATGAGCCCTTGAGTTAACAGGTCCGGGCGAAGAGGCAGTGGAAACGGAGGCGCTGCCAGAAGAGACACCAGCGTTGAATACCACACCCTCCGCGGCCAATCCGGCGCCACCAAAATCGCCGATACTCGTTCGAGATTGATCCGCCTGATCACCAGAGGAAGTAAGGATACCGGCGGAAACACATAGATCAGCTCGAACTGGTCCCACGGGGCCACTAGAGCATCTACCGCCACAGCCTCCGGGTCCCTGTACCTGGACATGATTGTCGGAATCTTGGCGTTCAGCCTGGATGCCATCAAGTCCACTTGGGGAGTCCCCCAACGGGAGCACAGCAGAGTAAAAACCTCCGGATGAAGACTCTATTCTCCGGGATCTACCCGCTCGCGACTGAGGAAGTCCGCCGAGATATTCAGCACACCCGGGATGTGAAACGCGGAGATGACTGGAACCCTGAACTCAGCCCAAAGCAGAATCCGAGAGACCTCCATCATGAGTCTGGAACTCCTCGTCCCGCCCTGATGGTTGATATACGCGACAGCTGTCGCATTGTCCGTCTGAATCCGGACCGGCAGACCGCTCAAAGGGACCGTCCAATGTCGGAGGCAGAGAAATATTGCTCTCAACTCCAGAATGTTGATTGGCAGAGACGACTCCTCTGACGACCAGACCCCCTGAACCCAGAGGTCGTTCCAAACCCCCCCCCAGCCAGTCAGGCTGGCATCGGTGGTAATCACCGACCACCGTGGGAGAAGAAGGGATTTCCCCAGGGATAGAGCCTCCAGACGTAACCACCATCCAAGAGACTCTCGCACCCTGCGGGAGATGACGACACAGCGATCCAGCGAAGTCGGCGATCGGTCCCAACGGGTCAGAATAAGATCTTGGAGATCCCGGGAATGAAATTGTGCAAACGGCACCGCTTCCATTGCTGCCACCATCAGACCCAGAAGGCGCATGCACTTCCGAAGGGACATCGCCCTCACCGACCTCATAGCCTGGACGTGGTGACGAAGGTTCGCTTGTTTGTCCGGAGGGAGGGACACCACTGCCCGTACGGTGTCGAAATGCATCCCCAAGAACAGGATTGACTGCGACGGCTCCAATGACGACTTCTTTCAATTGACCAGCCACCCGAAGTCTTCCAGGTGCTGAAGGGAGAGATCGCGAGCTGTCACTGCCTCCTCCGCTGTGGGCGCCACAATTAACAGGTCGTCCAGGTAGGGGAGAATCGGAACTCCTTGCTTTCGAAGGAGCGCCATGAGCGGCGCCAGAACCTTTGTAAAAGCCCTGGGCGCCGAGACCAACCCGAAAGGTAGGGCCACAAATTGGTAATGGGCCTGCCCTACGGCGAAACGCAGGAAGCACTGGTGAGCCCTGCCAACAGGGACATGCAAATAGGCGTCGCGGATGTCGATCGACACCAAAAAATCGTACTGCGACAAGGCCGCCACGACGGAGCGAAGAGACTCCATACGGAATTTCCGGATTCGGACATGAAGATTCAAATCCTTGAGGTCCAGAATGGGATGAAACTTGTCCTCCTTTTTTGGGGACCACAAAAAGGTTAGAGTAAAAACCCCCTTCCCCGGTCCTCCGGCGGAAACGGAACCACTACACCCTGCTGCAGAAGAGAGTTGACCTCCCGCAGCAGAGCAGCAGCCAGCTTGGGCACGGACGGGATGCGAGACTGACGAAACCTGTCCGGGGGTAGAGAGTGAAACTCTATGAAATAGCCCGCTGACACAACCCGTGTCACCCAGGCGTCCGATTCGTGGGACGCCCAAACCGACCCGAATTGTAGCAGCCGACCTCCCACCCGAGAGCCCTCGAGAGGGATCCTGGCGTCAGTCCGCCTAAGCGGGCTTTTTGTCAGCCTCCCTTTTGTCCCGACGGAAATGCTGTTTCCAGGGAGTACGGGATTTCTGGGTGGACTTCTTACCGGAAGACGAGGGACGACCCAATCTCCAAGAGGGCTGATCGAATCGTCCCCTGGGTCGAAAGGACCGACGACCACTACCGGCACTTGACCTGTCAGACGTAGAGGCCGCTGCTTTCCGCTGTGGCAAAGCCACATCCTTGGCCTTAGCAATCAGCTCCGTGAGGTCCGAACCAAAAACCAGACCGCCCTTGTACGCCAGAGTAAGCAAACCTTGTTTGGATACTGCGTCTCCAGTCCACTGTTTGAGCCACAGTGCTCTACTGACTGTGACGGCCGAGGCTTGAGCCCTGGACAGAAACAAAGTAGTATCCAGCACTGCATCTCTGCTATATCGGGCCGCCTCTTCCAACAGCTGGAAGAGCCTTTCCACGTCAGACAGCGGAGTCCCATCTTGCCATGCTGACCGCAGCTGATCCAACCATCTCAGGGAAGCCTCACCAGTATAATGTTAGGTGTCAGGCATGTGCTGGGCATGAAATTGGGTCAGAATCATCTGTGGATTCTGTGGTCTCCCATTCTGGTCCAGCCAGGGCAGACACTGCTCAGCATCACCATCTGGCCCAACACCTAACTAGTGCACTAGATGTACAGGCTGTCCCCACATGGCCCCCAAGGCCGCTCGGAATCCATGACCCACGGCCTCGTAGATGGACTTCGCCGCTAACTCCGTCCTTCTGTCCAGCGGATCCTGTAGACTCGCCTTCCCTTTAACCGGAAGCAAAGAAGATTTGCTCAGCTGAGACAATGGCACGTCCACTTCAGGAGAGGGGACCCAATTAGCGATCGTCTCTGTGGAGCAGGGATACAGGGCATCAAAAAACCGCATCCCTTGGAAGCGCTTATCCGGACACAGGCATTCTCTCTCCACCGCCTCGTTAAGTTCATCGTGCGCTGGCAGTGTCGAACGAGCCCGACGCGACCCCTGATACAGCCGGGCCGACTTGCCCGGCCTCGTCACCTCTTCAGACAGCTATAACACTTCCCGCATGGCTCCAATAAGAGCATCCACGTGGCCTGAAAGCGAAGCCGAGCGACCCTGCCGATCCTCTTCATCAGAATCGGAGATCTCACCAGCAGAGCTTGTCGGTGAATCCGAAGCCTTTGATGCGCTGCGCGGAGGAGACAGCGCCACCACAGGCCTGTGGCGCTTCTTGCCCCGCGCCGGTAGGGACTTAGCAGATACCCAGTGACCCAGGAGGTCAGACAGACTGTCAATGGAGCGAGTGAGCGCTTTAACATCACTGAGGCCCCTGACCAGAGACGAACCTGACGCCGTCAACCCCGGCATATCAGATACGCGTGACCGATCCTGAAGCGGGCCGGGAGAGAGGTCCGCGCCGCCTGGACCCTGATCCGACATGCCCCCTACTCAGTAGCGAGCGTCGCGGAAAGAGCAGTAATAACCCCTTACAAGAGCACAGTAACCGGGGAAGTGAGATCCTGCTATCACAGCCTGTTCCCACAAAACAATTTACCAAGCACTGAAGGGTTAAAGATTCTCCTTAGAGGGAGAAAAACTACCCCAGCATTGCAGAAAAAAGGTTTTCTGATGATGGCCAGAAGGGGTTAATGCTGCTGAACACGCAATGCACCTTGCCTTAAAAGGACTAAGGTGTGCATGCAGCAGAGAAGACAGCAGCGCTCTGTGCTGTAGAGATGAGACAAACAGATGACTCACCAGCTTCCTGGAGCCTGTGTGTGAGAGCGGAGAGCAGGGGGGAGGGAGAGGACAGCGCTGAGCTCCGTGAGGCAATGGCCGTTTGCAGAGCCGAAGAGAAGGAAGGCAGGAGGGGGGCGGGGACTGCCCAGCGCGCGCTTTCCAGGCGCTTCCTGTCTGCAAAGACGATGGCAGGCAGCCAAGAACATAAGCCACGCCCCCCGTTACACTAACGGAGCCCGCGCTCCTCTGACCCGCTCCCCTGCTAACAGCAGCGGTGATGTGCATTCTCCAGTATTACACCTCTGCCTGAAAAGACAAAAGGTGCAGTCACCATAAGACAGTAACACACACACACACACAGGGCACTTACCCAGCTGAGCGCCACAGGGACCCCCAGGGATGTGTGACGCCATGGCCCTTCGCTCCCCCCCACGGCGGAGCTCGCAGGGACCCCTAGATGCAGTGTGCGTCTCAGCACCCTGTATCCCCCGGGGCCGGCAGGCTTATGCGGGGACCTCCTTAGGGGGTACGCAGATCCGCCAGGGGAGGGCCAGGGTTCCCAGCAGCGCTGAGACCCCCTGAGACCTCTAGACCACGGGGGTCCAGGTCTCCTGGTAAAAATAAAAAATTCTTCTGAGGAGCTGCAAAGCTTACGCCTTCTGAACGTTCAACGCACATCATTTAGCATGGTTTTCCTGTGTAAACAGGCTTCTAAACCTCCGACAATCAGTAAATATTTACCAGTTAGTGGTGGTTTACTGCCACTAATCTGTCTGTGTAAATGGAGTATTAGTGGGCAAAGCAAAAATTCCAAGATTTTAGGATTTTATTTTTATATGTAACCTCTCACCGCATTAGGATGTGAATGAACATCCTGAGAAGGAGCCTGCGTGTGTGGAGGTGGCTCAGGAACTCCACAAGAAGCTGATGGTGTCTGTTAACTATTTTGAATGTGCGCTGTTAATCGATGGGTTACCACAGCAGCCGGGGGCCAGCTTAAGCAGAGGCGTTCATAGAAATCATGGGGCCCCATACCAAGAGTCTATATTGATGGACTAGGCAGGGTTAAAACATATTGATGCAGTCACACAAGGGCCTACTTTCCAACTTTTAAATACAGGGAGAGGACATGTTTTGTGGCTTGGACACAGAAATAATGCCCCTGCTACTGATTCCTCTTGTTTGCACACACTGATACCATTTTAATAAACCCCATAGAGTATGCTGCCCTCCACACACGGTGCGATACCTCGGAGTGAATCTCCTGTCATAATTTTCTCCCACAGTAGTCCTTACATGGACAACATGATGACCCCATGGCAAACCCCACCAGTATAATGCACCTACACTACTCCCCCCCCACACACACACACAGTATGATGCTCTTACAGCCCCCCACACATATACACACACAGTATGATGTCTTCCACAGTTCGCTCACACAGTATGATGGCCCCCAACAGTTCGCTCACACAGTATGATGGCCGCCCCACATCATGTATGATGGATCCCACAGTATACGCTTTTCTTGTTGCCAAAATAAAAAAAAACTCCGCACAGAGGGCCCGATCTAGTGACGTCATTGCACCTGCAGTGCTGAGACTTCGAGCACAGACGTACAGGCTGAATGATGAGGAACAAAGGCCATCTTTCAAAGAATGATATGCGGAAGAAGAAAGCCCTGTAGCATCAGGCTTTCCCAGCTAATGAGCGCCATAGTGGCCACGTGGTCTACCGCTATGGGCAAAATGCCTTTACCTTTAAGGCCCATCTTAGTACTTTTTACAGCAGACTGAGTGCCATAGGCAACCATGATTTCTAGTAAATACCGCAATACTGTGGTATTACAGTATATATAAGCAATCCAAGGATCACATGTTTAAGTCCACTAATGGGTACAAAAAAAATGAAAAAAAAATAAAAAGTCAAAATATAAAAAATAGATAATTTTTAACTATCCCACGTTTTCCCTATTAAAAACAAAGAAACGGAAAAAAAAACATTTGGTATCGCCACATCCGTAAAAGTCAGATGTATCAAAGTATGGAATTATGGTAATTAACCTTTACGGTAAACATTGCAGAAAAAAAAAATCAAAATGCCAAAATTGTGGGTTCTTTGTCACCTCACTTAACAAAAAAAATCCAATACAAAGCTAGCAAAACGTTATATGTGCTCCAAATTGGTATCAATAAAAATGTCAGCTCCATAAACACAAAAAGCGCTTAAATAAAAAACTCCCTGGTTCTTAGAGAGTTAAAATAGCGATCACAAGACGTTATGTCACCAAACTCATTAAGGCCTAGTACATTAATGGTGCCACAGGAACGGGCAACAGCGAAAAATGTTATTTGCAAATCTACTTTCAGCGTATGTATGTTGGCCCTTGAGGACATTGCACACGCTGCTGCCAATTCATAGTTTTCCATGAACGTTTATTTTGTGCATAGGGTAAAAGAATACATAAAAGATATTTCTTATAGATGGCAGCTAGCGTTATATTACTCCTGGTTTAGGAGCTGTGACTCTCACAATCCCTCCAGGTGAGCACCTCAAATTATTTCTTTCCCCCTCCACTGTTTTTTTTCCCTATGTTCTGTGCGCTCTATTCCCTAAACAGCTCCATTTTCAATGGACAAATCATGATGTCTAGAGATCTCAATATTCTCCTTGTCAGAGGTGCCCCCATGAGGGTTGTCAGAAGATCTCAAAAACAGCAGGTGTTGTGGGGTGTGCCTGGCATACAATAGTTAGTGCCTACCAGGGTAGAACATCCGGTGAGCAGGTGGCGGAGTCATGGGCGCCCAAGGCTCATTGATACTTGTGTGGAACGAAAGGTACAGTAGCCCCAGCTGGTCCGGTGCTGCAGAAGAAATACTGTGGCACATATTGCTGAAAAATTAAGTTTTGGCTATGAAGAAAAGATGTCAGGATAAAGTATTGCAGCTTATTACATATGGAGATGCACACTGGTCATTGTCATGCTGACCCGGTTACAGCCAAAAGCACCTACAAGGGTATATGGGCATCAGAACTGAACCATAGAGTAATAGAAGAAAGGGTTCTGGTCTGATGAATCATGTTTTCTTGTACATCACGTAGATGGGTAGAGGTGTATAACTTACCTGGGGAGAAACATGGCCTCCAGGCGCACCTTAGGAAGAAGGCAAACTCCGGGGAAGTAATCTATAGTTGTATGTGCCAAACATTACATTTTATCACCCTTTTGGAATTTTTTTATATAAAGTGACCAACCCCAATATAATAAATAATACAGAATTTTACAATTTCATTGTACAATTTTTAAGTCATATCCGCACTTGGAGTATCCTACACAACCCTATATATATATATATATATATATATATATATATATATATATATATATATATATACAGTCATGGCCAAAAGTATTGAGAATGAGACAAATAGTAATTTTTCCAAAGTTTACTGCTTCATTTTTTGTAATGGCAATTTGCATATACTCCTGAATGTCAAAGAGTGATCAGCTTAACAGCAATTACTGTACTTGCAAAGTCAATATTTGCCCAGAAAATGAACTTTAACCCCCAAAACACATTTCAACATCATTGCAGTCCTGCCTTAAAAGGAGCAGCTAACATCGTTTTAGTGATTGATCCATTAACACAGGTGTGGGTGTTGATGAGGACAGGGCTGGCGATCAATCAGTCATGATTAAGTAAGAATGACATCACTGCACACTTTAAAAGGAGGCTGGTTCTTGGTATCATTGTTTCTCTTCAGTTAACCATGGTTATCTCTAAAGAAACACGTGCAGCCATCATTGCACTGCACAAAAATGGCCTAACAGGGAAGAGTATCGCAGCTACAAAAATTGCACCTCAGTCAACAATCTATCGCATCATCAAGAACTTCAAGGAGAGAGCTTCCATTGTTGTCAAAAAGGCTCCAGGGCGCCCAAGAAAGACCAGCAAGCGCCAGGACCGTATCTTAAAACTGTTTCAGCTGTGGGATCGGACTACCAGCAGTGCCGAGCTTGCTCAGGAATGGCAGCAGGCTGGTGTGAGTGCTTCTGCACGCACTGTGAGGCGGAGACTCTTTGAGCAAGGGCTGGATTCAAGGAGGGCAGCAAAGAAGCCACTTCTCTCCAGAAAAAACATCAGGGACCGACTGATTTTCTGCAAAAGGTACAGGGAGTGGACTGCTGAGGACTGGGGCAAAATCATTTTCTCTAATGAATCCCTTTTTCGATTGTTTGGGACATCTGGAAAACAGCTTATTCGGAGAAGAGGTGAGCGCTACCACCAGTCTTGTCTCATGCCAACTGTAAAGCATCCTGAAACCATTCATGTGTGGGGTTGCTTCTCAGCCAAGGGAATCGGCTCACTCACAGTCTTGCCTAAAACACAGCCATGAATAAAGAATGGTACCAGAATGTCCTCCAAGAGCAACTTCTCCCAACCGTCCAAGAGCTGTTTGGCGCCCAACAATGCCTTTTCCAGCATGATGGAGCACCTTGCCCTAAAGCAAAGGTGATAACTAAATGGCTCATGGAACAAAACATAGAGATTTTGGGTCCATGGCCTGGAAACTCCCCAGATCTTAATCCCATTGAGAACTTGTGGTCAATCATCAAGAGACGGGTGGACAAACAAAAACCAACAAATTCTGGCAAAATGCAAGCATTGATTATGCAAGAATGGACTGCTATCAGTCAGGATTTGGTCCAAAAGTTGATTGAGAGCATGCCAGGGAGAATTACAGAGGTCTTGAAGAAGAAGGGGCAACACTGCAAATATTGACTTGCTGCATTAACTCATTCTAACTGTCAATATAACCTATTGGTACTCATAATATGATTGCAATTAGATTTCTGTATGTGATATAAACATCAGACAAACACTAATAAAAACCAGAGGCCAGCAGATCATGTGAAAATATAATTTTGGTGTCATTCTCAATACTTTTGGCCATGACTGTATATATATATATATATATATATATATATATATATATATATATATATTCTCTATCTCAAGTCTTGGAGCAGAAATACTTCACATACAGAATCTGTTGCTATAGTGAGCTTATTGTTCTGTTCATGATTGCAGTTTGTGAGCTCCGATCTCCTTCTATGGGTGAATTTCTTTGGGGTCTTGAATCCTCTGGCCGGTTAAAACACGTGAAAACAATCCTAGATGCTGGTATCTTCATTGTAAAGGTAAGATGTGTTGTATCTGTTCATATTCTAGTGCTGCTTGTCTGATTTGTACTATTCTAGGCACGGACTGTACAAAAATGATCCTTTTAGTGCTGAGAATAAACGAGATTTGTAATTATATAAATGTGTAATATTTTACATTTAATTTGCACATTTAGGCCGTGTCAGAAGAGGGCGCCAGCGTGCTCGTTCATTGTTCTGATGGATGGGACCGCACCGCTCAGGTCTGCTCTGTATCCAGTCTGTTACTTGACCCCTATTACCGAACCATCAGAGTATTTATGGTAAGAGGTTTCATTTCATATACTCTATGTACTGGTGGAGATTTACGGAGTTGATATTTTTTGCATAGTGTAACTTTTATTTTTCCCAATTACTATTAGGTGTTAATTGAAAAAGACTGGATTTCATTTGGACACAAATTTAATCACAGGTAACCCTGGTCACTGCACATATGTTGGAAAAGTCAAACAGAGTCACTTATTTACAGAGGGCCTTTCACCAAATTTTTCATGTTGAACTGAAAACACGTTGTAGCTTCAGAGCAGAAAAAAAAATAATTGTTAGTTCTTTTTTTATTTTGCATCTCTGTTGCAGGGATATTAACAATCAAAGTATTTGTCACCTAATGAGTTAATTTTCGTTACATCCAAGTGGGTGTTATCAGAGAGCTTTCACTGTGGGGCATGTACTTCTCCTTGTACGATGTTGTCCAATTATAAACAGGCAGCAAGATGCTAGAAAAAGAACACCTCCACACCATATCTTACAGCAGGTTTCTCAGTGTGTGGGTTATAATGAAAGCCCGGATCTCCTGGTCTAACCTCCTGCATGATTAGAATATCAACTGTATTCAAATCCCATCAATCAACACATTTCAGATATGGGCCCAGCAGTCAGTGTGGGGCTAGGGTCAGCACAGCTGAGTTTAGCTGTGTCACTTTCCAAATCTTCCATCAGCTCTCCTCCTCTCAGCAAAAGAGACAAAAAAAAAACACCATACATTCTAATATAATATACTTACTGTAGTTTTTCTGTGCCATTCCCAGTCTCAGGCGGTTTTGGGAGTGCAGTCCACCTGAAAAAGATGTTGCATGCATATACCCCAATTGCATTGCTTCAGCATATTTTTTTTTTTTTTTTTTTTTAAGGTATGGAAATTTAGATGGGGATCCCAAGGAGGTGTCCCCAGTGATAGACCAGTTCCTGGAATGTGTCTGGCAGCTCATGGAGCAGTTTCCCTGTGCGTTTGAATTTAATGAGAGATTCTTGGTCCACATACAACACCATATATACTCCTGTCAGTATGGAAACTTTCTGTGCAACTGCGAGAAGGAGAGGAAGGAACTGATGTGAGAGAATATGTGCTCTGTGTATGGTCACTATAGGCTTGTAACAGAAATAGAATATGGATGGTTGACGTGTCCCTGATGCTGATCTGATCACACGGTGCCCCACAGTCTGGATAACAGCAATCACTTATAAACTGTGAAGGTTGAACCTTGGCAAAAAATTTTCAATAACTGTGCAGGAGAAAAATGTATAAAGTGATGGCATATTGGTAAGATATGCCATCACTTCAGGATTGGTGGGGGTGTCAGACCTTAGGGACTCCCACATATCCGGAGACTGAATGGGTATGTGAACCTAAACCATTTCAGTTTTTTCCTGCCCATCTGGGTCGCTGGCATCGCTGGCAGTGCCACTGTACAGAGAAACATAAGAATGGTGAAATCAAAATGCCAATAATAAAATAAGATGGGTACATGGATTTAAGAATTGCACAGTTCCTGATGTAACCAATGGTCCACTAGAAGATACTTCTTGAAGATATTCTCTGTCCTGAGTAATGTTGAAATCTTGTAGATCTTCTTTCCCAGTCACAAAATGTCCTAACCTGCAGGTCAGTAGCCAAGGACATGAGATACATCCTTGTAACTAGAGGATCATGGCTTTAAAGAGATATTCTTAAAATATCAAGCTCTCATTGAGGCCTCATTCAGACATCCGTATCCACATGTACGTGTTAATGCTAATGCTATTCACATGCCTGTGGATTTTCATGGACTATGTGTCTGTGCAAAACTCACGGAGACATGTCTGTTTTTTCTTCCAATATCACAGATGAAAAAGACCTATACAAGTCTATGGGTCCATGAAGAACATAGACAGCCCACGGATGGCATCATGGTGCTGTCCGAGATTAAAGGGGTTGTCCAGTACTTTATATTACCCCCCCCAATGTGTCTCCCCGAGACCCCTAAGGATTTTTGTAATTACCTACCGTTGCAGATAATGCCTGTGAGTGGCGCTATCACTGGCCGCTCACAGGCATCACGTGACCCCCGCCGATGTCGCTGGCAGCAGCCGGGGGTCTCTGTCTTCCACGTTCCAGGTGGATGCCAGACTGTGGGCGGGGTTACCCCCCCCCCACATCACACCCGGCATCCACCGCACGCTCTGCCTCTCCCCATTCATTGGGAAAGCGCGGTAGATGCTGCGAGTGACGCGTGGGGAGGAGGTGTAACCCTGCCCACAACCCAGCAGCCACCGTAGGGACCCCAGCGCTGAGTCACGCCTCACTTGTCGTGACATCAGCGTGGGGTCACGTGATGCCTGTGAGCGGCCACCGATAGCGAAGCTCACAGGCATTATCAGCAAAGTCTTAGGGGCCCCGGGGGGATACATTGGGGGGGGAGTAATATAAAGTACTGGACAACTTCTTTAACATTACAAAGCATAGGAGAAACTTTATAACATATTTATCCATACGAGAAGAACACTGATAACACAATGATGGTAAAAATGGACACACTGATACCATTTTTTCACATACCTGTTTAAACCTGTACATGTGAATGAGGCCTTCTGCTGATCACTGAAGAGCCCCATTCTCAGCATCGCTAAAAGTCCCATCGGTCAGACCTCCTGCATTCAGAAAGTTATCTCCTAACCCTTTACAGCAGTGGTTCTCAACTCCAGTCCTCAGGACCCACCAACAGATCATGTTTTCAGGATTTCCTTAGTATTGCACAGCTGATAATTGCATCACCTGCACAGGCAATAATTCCATCAGCTGTGCAATACTAAGGAAATCCTGAAAACATGATCTGTTGGTGGGTCCTGAGGACTGGAGTTGGGGAACACTGCTGTAAAGGGACTGTCAGTACAGAAGGACTGTTCAAATCAAGTACAGGCGCTCGGTGCACCGTGGTGGGGCCAAGCAGTTCAGTGCATCTTTCCATCTACTTTTTGGAAACGGATTTTCCAATTTTGACTATGAAGCTACACAGCTACTATGCAAAGAAACACTGAAAGCTATAGAACTTGTGGCTCATTCATATAAGAGAATCAGGCACAGTTTCACCAGTTTGGTCAGTGTCAGTTTTTATCATTAGAGTTTGGCCTGAGCTTCAGTTTCTTCATCTTTTTCCATCAAACAGACCTGGAAAACTGGACAGCGCTCAGATGGCAATTAATTGTTGGCCGATTTTTTTTTTTCACTGACCCATGGATGTGCATTGTTAATTTTGACCTGACACTCAGATAACTATCGTACTATCGTACATTTTGCCACGATTTTCCGTCTCTCAAACAATCACAGATATGTGAATGGCCCCATTCACTCTTCTAGGTACAAGTCGTATCTGGAAATAACACAAATAGGACTCGTACACAAAAAATGTCCGTCTGAATGAGCCCTTAGTGTTAGTGCAGGTTGCAGTGGTGACGGGTATACTTGCAGCTCTCATAATCTCAATATATCAGTGATGCAATCATCATCTTCCAGAATTCAGGAGAGGACCTACTCCCTCTGGTCTTACCTGTGGAAGCAGCGGTTGGATTACATGAACCCTCTGTACAGAGCAGATCACAGTCAGACCCAAGGAACTCTGAGACCACACACCACTCCATGCCACTTCAGGTAAGAGGTTATTCTGATTCCTCCTCTGCACTGAATAAAGCAGCAGAACTCTAACACACCATATACTTATCATTCATATATAGAAACATCAACCCTAACTTTACAGGTGAAAGAAGCGGGGTGACGTATCATGAGCCCAATGTGTCCTTCAGTGGTGAAATCCAAGGCCCAACACTCTTCCCACTTGTAACCATGGTCTACATTTAGGGGTTGCGTCAGAGCTCACTCGTCAGTTCTATCTTCTGCCTGGCACAAATCAATTCACTTTAGACAGATTTACTGACATCTATGACAGCTTGTGACACGGTGATTCATTTTGCACATATTTAGACTGCGATAAAGTATTGATCTTTGGGGGTCAGACCGCTGGGACCCCCAACAATCCCCAGGAGGTTCTGTAGAGCAAGCTTTGAACAGAGCAGAGGGGGAGCATGTACATCTCTACTCCATTCATTCTCTGTGGAACTGACCCCTAGCGATCAATTCCTAAATCCCGTTGATAGGGGATTACTTATATACTTGGTACAACCCCTTTAATAGGGCATGCGGATGTCCCTGATCGGGAACTTTCTATATAAACGCATAATATAAAGTCGAGTTTGGGTCAGGAGACCTGAAGCCAGTCTTTGCATTGAAGCATACTCAGACCGCAAAACACACGTGTGAATCCAGGCAAAAGCTGTTTTTTTTTGTTTGCCTGTACAAAACAGACCAATTTTGCAAGTGTGTTAGATCCAATTTTCGGGCATATTTAGTCCACATGTCCGTTTTTATCAATGGTTTTGCCATATGCAAAAACAACATGACAGAGGTTTCCCAAGCTTCTTCAAGTACCCAGTCAGTGAAAATGAAGAATAGCAGTAGGATGCAACTTGGATGTCCGCAAATAAGGTCAATGTAGGGGATGTCTCTGTTTATATACAGACCATCAGTCAGCAAAATAACAGAACGGACATGTGAATAGTGTAAGGATAGGATGTGTCAGTGTGCTGTCCGAGTAATGAGGCCCAACTTGCCACCACATATTTTCACTAATCTGAAGTCACCAGCCATAGATCAGCCACTGAGGGACTCATTAGGACTCGCTCACATTGCCACGTAACACGGCCGAGTGCTAGTGCTATGTGATGTTTTATCGGATAGCACTCGGACCAATAATATACTATGTTATCCGAGTGCAGTCTGATGTACGTGCACAGAGACAATGGAGAAGATGGAAAAATTAAGTCCTCCATCTTCTCCACACCTGTGCTGCAATTCTTCCATGCGAGAAAATTGGATCACACTCAGAGTTAAAGCAGAGTGTCATTAGTATAATCGGCCCAATTCTCTGGCATGGGAGAATATACAGCATTGTGAGCTAGCCCTTCATGTGTGTACCATGAGCTAGCACGTCTTAAGAACATATATCATGAGAATTGCTCGATGATAATCTTCTGTACTTGTGCATATACTAACTCTTCAAACTTATTTTTCACCATGGAAGGTTTTGGAGGGGCCTCTATAACCGATTTGAGAAAGGAATGCACCCTCGCCAGTCAGTCACTGATTTTCTACAGGCAGTAAAAGAAGAGACGCAGCAGCTGGAGGAGGAAATGGAGTTCATGGAGAAGGTGTGGTAGAAATACTGAAAATCCAGCTTCCTGGCCTATATGTTTTTGATGTTTATACCTCCGCTTAGGTTTCAGTGTAAACCAATTCAGCTTTTAATGGTGACTGAGAAACAATTTTAAATGATTATATATAAAAACCCTGCACAAGATAAAAAAGAGGCAATCATTTTTAGCCGATGCCCTACGTCTTTGGTGTTCTCCAACACAATAACTGGAAGAGAGCACCATTAAAGGGAATCTGTTACCAGGTTTTTGCTACCCATCTGAGTGCAGCGCAATATAGGGGCAGAGGCCCTGATTCCAACAATCTGTCACTTACTGGGCTACCTGCTGTCATTTTGATAAAATTACTGTGTTATCTGCAGCAGACCCCGCCCACATCACTGATTGGCAGTTCTCTGACTGCTGAGCTCTGTATAACCCTGCCCACACCACTGATTGGCCACTTTGTGTATACTAGATTTGCAGAAAGCTGCCAATCAGTGATGGGGGCGGGGTTGTACAGAGCTTATGAATATGTAGGACTACCTGGCAGCAGGTTTACTAGTCCCCAATGATAATCTGCTTGCTGATAAAATAGTGATTTTATAAAAACTACAGCAATCAGACCATTAAGTGACACATCACTGTAACCAGGGTCTCTACCTTGTGTCTTTTCAATGTCAGTAATGCCTGAGCACTGTGGCGTTATGGCTTTCTTATGGCACCAGAGAAGTTTGTTCATTGGTATAAAGTTTTCAAGTAAAGGTTCATTTAGGCAGGCCAATAATTGGGTTAGGGAGCGTTCCCTCATTCCCAACTGTTGGCTGCCTAAACAGGCCATCAAACATCCAATGGAGGGGCAAAGCATTCATTGGTGTGATAATTTTTGAGCACGTTTAAAAATTATCATTAGCAGCACATTGTCCTGTGTAAACGAGAAATGTGCTGACGATAACATAAGTGCGGCCGGCCTTACTAAACAGACCATTAAACCACTGCTGATCGACTTGCATGTAGAGGTTACATTAACATGCCCTAACCCAATGTAACTTTTGCTCTTGTCTAACAATTTTTCCTTTAGAGATTAACAAAACTGGAAACTCGAGAGTCAAATGAAACCTACAAGAATCTCAATGACCAGCCAAAAATCCACAACTTCCAGATATGCATCACCAAACACTCTCCGGCTAATACGCCCCAAGATTACAGCACCAACCTGAAGCTGTTTCCCTCTCGTAGTTCATCCCAAGGTGAGGAGGACTCGGCCCTGATCCTAACCCAGGACCATTTGAAGAGCTCGGACCCCGACCTGTCGGCTAACAGTGACCAGGAATCTGGGGTGGAGGACTTGAGCTGCCGGTCTCCGAGTGGTGGAGACTCGTTACCCAGCGAGGACAGTGGGAAGGATCCCGATTCAGATGAAGCAGTGTTCCTGACTGCTTAGAGGTCTTATTAACCACTTGCTATTATATTAGTGCTTCTATTTATTTATAGGGAGTGATGTAAGCTGGGAGGGATATACTGGGGGAAAAAAAACCATATCGACTTTGTTCACATGTATCAGTGGTAGTTTGTGCAGCGGAGACCAGATACTAATGTCCTATATAGTCGGTCTGATCCAGGCAATTGAACGACTGACAATTGGAAAAGTGCATACACAGGTTGACGAAACAATGACGGGGACACAATGATCGCTAATAATCTGGTATCCTGTTATCAGCAGCACGTCTCCTGTTTACACTGAGTAATGTGCTGCCGTTAAGAATTTTAATGAATGCATAAAATGTATCGCACCCAATGAAACGGTGCTTTCCTAGTTTGTCTGCCGATTGTGGTCCTGGTTAGATGGGCCAATAATCGTATGTTGAAATGATTCCTATGAGCGCTCGTTCATCGTTTATTGGCTCTACGCCTTAAGTGCGTGTCTGCAGCCTCCGGGAATATTCAGAAACAGTTATCTTTTTTTAAGAGCCAACCTTATAATGCATTTTGTTTCCTTTCATGATTTCAAACCACATGTCCGTGGAGCATGAATCCTGTCCCAATATATTTGTATATTTAAGGTTTGTCATTGACAAAGGTGCCCTGTACTGGAAATATGGACACTTACATCGTTTTCGGGTTTAGGTCCACTGTGTGAAAGATCTGAATGTGCTTTGCTTCTGTGTAAGTTGCTGGTAGACTAATGGTGGTCATCCAGGATCTGACATTGGGTATTAATTCCCTACCTCCTAGTTATGTTAGGCATGACTATCACATGTAAGGTTCTTGCCACCTGGCCGAGAAAAGTTCGAAAAAAAGGACGCAAGCATAAACTGTTTGGCCTGTGACCACAGCAATTTACAGTAAAACAATGTGATTTTCGTCACATGATTAAAACCATGACCCAATGTCTATGGCTGAATAATCCCTTAAAGACTAATGTATTGTGCTATGGTATACCATCGGTCCGATCTTCTGTAACTTTATACTGTTTCCACATAGACTGCCAATGAAACAAAACTTCAGAATCTCATTTGGAGACTTTAAAGGGGCTGTCCAAGACTTTATTGAAGGCCTATACTTGATCATCAATGTCTGATTGATAGTGCGTGCTGTAGCTGTTCCTGTGTCAACGGTGACCAGAAATGCTCAGGTGCCGAGCTCTGTTGACGGAGTACTACATATCGGCCACCCATTCAAATCATTAGGGGGCAGATGTGTAGTACGCAGCCGCAGCCACTATTCCCTCCACAGAGCTCCGCAGTGCAGCTCCGCTAATGAGCACCCCAATTGATCAAACATTGATGCCTTATCTTAAAGAGGTGGTCACTACATTGTATAATGCCCCCATCAAATTACACCTTTCAAATACCTGCAGCCGGGGTCACGTGATGCAGACTGAGCAGTCAGCAATAGCGCCACCCACAGGTACATATGGAAGCAGGAGGTATTTACAAAAACATTTATTTAGTTAACATGTGTAAATCGATGGGGTCATTATACAATGTAGTGGACCACCTCTTTAAAGAAAAGCCATCAATGTTAAAGTCCGGGACAACCCCTTTAATTATTAATCGGTATCGGTACAGATCTATTAGACTTTTCAGAACTTCAAAATAGGTCCATCCTTCAAACAGATGCCAAAAAGTACAGTATGTTGCAAACTTTAATGGAAGCATTCCTGTATGAATACAATATTGGAGGAAATAAAGAAAAAAAAACAAAAAGCTTTGGCACTTTTATGTAGGTCTCCAGAATATAGTGGGGAGAGACTTTCTTATTGACTTATATAAGCGAGGTAGAGCAGTAACCCCAAAGAAATTGAAAAATCAGCTGTGGTCCCTATAGGATGGCCCTACACATTGCATTTCCCATCACTTTTTTGAGAATACATTGGGGTGGAAAAATAAGATACAAATAAAGCAGATAATAAGAATTTATAGTCCAGAATTTACTGGTCACTTTTGTATTTCTGTAGGAATTCCAGCTCTGTACGTTGCAGATATCCGGCCCATCAGCGGATTAGCGGGGTCCCGCGTACTTGAATCCTTGCATGTTATCTGGGGGCTAAGAGCCATAGGGTTCTCTCTAAGTGCTTCCGACACTGGTTTTCAGAAAACGTACTGATCCTTTTATATTCGTGCTGCACGGTAGTTACATGTGGGGTCTCAGCGTCACATTACTGGGCTAGTACTAATATGGTAAGAGTCAATGTTGTGTAGTATCCCCCCGCCATCCTTTACGTGTCTGCCTGCTGCATAGCGGACGGCTGCCATCTTGAATGCTCATTGAAGCTGCTATTAGTTTTTTTTGTAAATTGCATGGATAATCTTACCAGAATAATCGTTCTCACTTCTTGACTTGTCTGCTCATTGTGACCAATATCATATTGGTTTTCTAGACGAGTTTACAAGCGCTTGTAGTGCTACAATACAAGAACAAAGCTACTAGATGTAATAGGAAGATCATCATAAAATGACCGTCCCTCCCAACTGCAGATTCCAAAATCTTCTGAAGATGCAGCTTATAAGTGAGGTCCGTGATAGTCAGAAGCAGCGTCTTCTTCCCATGATCTGTGCCTGGGGTGGTAGCCCAGCGATGTAGGGGCTGAGCCGCAGTAACAGACATGGGGCCGTGTCTGCGGGGGAAGGTGGGGAATAGAGTTTTCATTTTCTAATCCAGGACAACCCTTTTAAAAGTAGAACTCCCAAAAACAATGAAAGGGAAAGCCTCTTAAAGGGACACTAATCCTCGAAATGAATGAGGGCAAAAAATAGAGCAGCTCTTACTTTTGTCCAGTCTCAACATGATCCTAAAAGAGATGGGGCCAGAGTCATCAAGAGCGGCGCTGTTCACATTGGTCTTGATGAGGAGGTGTGCTGGAGTCAGACAGACGCTCACGGTTCATGAAAAGGTGCATGCTTCTTCTTGAATTGAGAACGCACCGTGGGTCAATAAACAAATATGCAACATGGGAATGAGATTTTGTGGCTATTTATGGTACAAAGATTTAAAAAAAAAATTCTGCACAAGCGCTGTGTGTGAGCAAACCCCAACGGTGGAGCCGCAGGTCTTTTGGGAGTTCTCCTTGATTGCAAAGGGTTTTGTGTGTTTTTTTTATATATATTATTTATGGTTTATTTATTGATGCCATCATTGCTTATTTTTGTGACGAGTATAATAAAATCATGATCTATTTTTTTATTTTGTGTTGCATATTTTGGCTGTAATTTATATGCAGAAATTGATTTTTGTTTTAAGATATTTTAAAATATGTTGTCAAGCAATATTACCCTAATTGTGACTATATCAGTACAAAGTACGTATGTAAAGTAGTTTATTCCGTAATGTGCAATTAGAATATTTTTGTAAACTCCCTTGTGTTGTGTGTGTGCTGGTGTGTATAGATTAGATTGGGCCGCTGTCCTTTACGGACATAGCATTAGAGTCATTTATGCTGCACTTATAGAAGATGCTAAAGAATTACACTACAGTTTTTTTAATACAATTTTCTTTTCTTTTTTAAAGCAATACTTTACTCACCCTCTCTGGGTCTAATGCAGAGTGTCAGCTATTTGTCACATTGACAGCGCTGCAGCCAGTCAGTGAGTTCAGTGACTCTGAGCAAGTAGTGCCGTTAACTCGGGCAAAGCTGCTGATCTCAGTTATTGGTTGCAGCGCTGTCGACGTGAGGCCAAAGGACAGTAACAGACACTGGGAGCAGTGGCAGAGACCATGTGCTGGACCCAAGGAAGGTGACTAGTGCACAGTTACAAAAAAAAACAGCTGCACCAACGGGTTAAAGGAAAATCCCTTTAACCCTCAACTGGTGAGGTGGGGGTCGCCACACCCCAGGGAATTTTTGTTCGGCTGCCATTCATTGAAAAATGCTGGTATGAGGATACGTGTCTCACTAGCTTCCATCCATTTGTGGGTGTCAAAAATTTGTTACACTCATATGCAATCAATCGCCAATAAGAAAACGATTAAAACAAACGTGATCTTCGCATTTTCTGTAAAAATAAGAGATTTCTAAACACTGGGGTATAGGAAACCCCACCTCACCAGTTGCGTGACATAAACCCCACCTCACCAGTCGAGGGTTAATGAACCAGATAATCTGGCACAGATCAGCAATGGAATGGGGAATTTTACAAGATCAGAAGCAAGAAACTGAGCAGAAAATTAGGAAATTACCCTGATAACATTTTGAATTAGCAGCTTGTTTTTGGGCTCTATATACCAATCCAAGGGAGGTTTGTATACTTTATGACGGACATGTAATAATTCAGAATATTTGATGATTTGGAATTTATTAGATCCCCAGGTGAATTACCCCAATACTATAAAATGGACATAAATGACACATAAATCTGTGCGGTTACAAAGTAACATTGACGCTCCTCCCCAACTCCCCGTACAGAATGACATGCCCTCGGGTCAGGAGTGTCTACAGCTTCATAGAAATATATAAAGCAGTCACGTTAGGGTCGGGAAAGTCCGTGCATGGACTGATTACCACGGACGTCTGAATGAGTCTTTATTGACTAATAAAGTCACTATTGATCACAGGGGTTAAAACGGTCAGGATTGGAGTTCATCTCCAATGTTGACCTTTGTGTAATATATACAACTCACACCTCCTGCACATGGAACAGGCATAGATTCTGGGTATGAACAATGGGCGCCCTACACTATCCACCCTAAACATGGGGAAGATGGCAGTAAAGAGTAAAAGACGGTTGTCTGGGACTTGACTCTTTTCATAAGATAGGTCATCAGCGTGTGATTAAAACAGAAATGTAGAAATTTTTTGCAAATTTATTTAGAAAACAAAAACTGAAATATCACATGGTCATAAGTATTCAGACCCTTTGCTCAGACACTCATATTTATGTCACATGCTGTCCATTTCCTTGTGATCCTCCTTGAGATGGTTCTACTCCTTCATTGGAGTCCAGCTGTGTTTAATTAAACTGATAGGACTTGATTTGGAAAGGCACACACCTGTCTATATAAGACCTCAAAGCTCACAGTGCATGTCAGACCAAATGAGAATCATGAGCTCAAAGGAACTGCCCAAGGAGCTCAGAGACAGAATTGTGGCAAGGCACAGATCTGGCCAAGGTTACAAAAGAATTTATGCATTACTCAAGGGTCCTAAGAGCACAGTGGCCTCCATAATCCTTAAATGGAAGAAGTTTGGGACCACTAGAAGTCTTCCTAGACCTGGCTGTCCAGCCAAACTGAGCAATTGTGGGAGAATAGCCTTGGTGAGAGAGGTAAAGAAGAACCCCAAGATCACTGTGGCTGAGCTCCAGAGATGCAGTAGGGAGATAGGAGAAAGTTCCACAAAGTCAACTATCACTGCAGCTCTCCACCAGTCGGGCCTTTATGGCAGAGTGGCCCAATGGAAGTCTCTCCTCAGTGCAAGACATATGAAAGCCCGCATAGAGTTTGCTCAAAAACACATGAAGGACTCCCAGACTATGAAAAATAAAATTCTCTGGTCTGATGAGACGAAGATAGAATTTTTTGATGATAATTCTAAGCGGTATGTGTGGAGAAAACCAGGCACTGCTCATCACCTGCCCAATACAATCCCAACAGTGAAACATGATGGAGGCAGCATCATGCTATGGGGGTGTTTTTCAGCTGCAGGGACAGGACAACTGGTTGCAATTGAAGGAAACATGAATGCAGTCAAGTACAGAGATATCCTGGATGAAAACTTCTTCCAGAGTGCTCTGGACCTCAGGCTTGGCCGAAGGTTCACCGTCCAACAAGACAATGACCCTAAGCACACAGCTAAAATAACAAAGGAGTGGCTTCAGAACAACTCTGTGACCATTCTTGACTGGCCCAGCCAGAGCCCTGACCTAAACCCAATTGAGCATCTCTGGAGAGACCTGAAAATGGCTGTCCACCAACGTTCACCATCCAACCTGACGGAACTGGAGAGGATCTGCAAGGAAGAATGGCAGTGGATCCCCAAATCCAGCTGTGAAAAACTTGTTGCATCATTCCCAAGAAGACTCACGGCTGTACTAGCTCAAAAGGGTGCTTCTACTCAATACTGAGCAAAGGGTGTGAATACTTATGGCCGTGTGATATTTCAGGTTTTCTTTTTTAATAAATTTGCAAAAATTTCTACATTTCTGTTTTTTTTCACTCAAGATGGGGTGCAGAGTGGACATTAATGAGAAAAAAATGAACTTTTTAGAATTCACCAAATGGCTGCAATGAAACAGAGTAAACAATTTAAAGGAGTCTGAATACTTTCCGTACCCACTAATTTTTTTAATTGTCAATAGGTAGCTCTCATTAAAGGCAATAAATCAATATCAAATAATTGTTAGCGAAAGTTCAGCAAAAGGAAGCAGCCACAAGTTTATTGCTACGGCTTGTGCTCAGTGTATTTCCATCATATGGTCCATGGGCATCGAGTACAGCAACACGCTGTCATTTCTGAAAGGCACTGTATGTACAGAAGCGTGAAATGACGTCAGGAATGAGTAATTCACAAATCATTCATTTACTGAGTAAAAGGCTCAATTCACAGAAATGAAGTATTTAATATAAACCATTCCAATATGGGTAACAGAAAGTAACAAATATTAGAAGTATCCTACAGCAGATACAGAGCTGAGTCGATGCGAAATGAACAATAGGAGTTAAATTGTACAAAAAAAAAACAGATCAGATAATCTATCAACAGAACGGAGTTCAATCATTGTTACCTTCCAATCAGAAATAGAAAAAATGTGCTTCCTGGGGTCCAACAACCAACGTCTTCTATGTCAACTATTCTAAGAGACCTTAAAAGAGAAAGCGGAGAATTAGTAGGTACGGGCTTCATGAAAGCTTCTATGTCACAGTCAGATTGATGAGGTGCACCTTTGGTCAAAATCAGAGGCTTCGTGTCCCGTTTGCAACAGGCTTGACCTTAAATGTTGCCGAAAGGCAACAAAGGATGACCTTTTGTTGCAAACGGGACACAAGATGGCCGACTTTTGTTGCCGGAATGCAACATCTGTTGCATTTGGGCAACAGGCTTGACCTTGATACATTGGAACTGGACTAAAGAGTCAATATGGTAGTATGACCTTCTGTACTATAGTAATATATAGGGACTGATGGGGGAAATTTGTTTTTTGGCATTTGGGACGCTTACGCACGCGGTGGGATGCGCTAAATTTTTTTCAGGGTTAAGGCAAAATTTTTGCTAGAAACTGCGCGCTCTGCGGCCTGAAATATCGCTCCTGAGGGGGTCTACGCAATAAAAATGCAAAAAAATGTAACATTAGGGTTGGCTAAATCACTTACCTGATTGACCAATAGCCAGCCCTCATTGACTTTTTTGTTGACATTGTGTGTTCTGAGGAAACTCCACCGGGTGGCAATGTTGTCCAACTTTTTAATTTTTTATTTTAGGATTGTAAAAACACCAGATGGCAATGTTTCTCTTTCTAATGTGCACGCAAGCATGAGAGCTGGCTGCTGGTTGTCCTGGATTACCTGCATCCAGCCCTCATATTGGGCATATAATGTATATAGCCAACTCTCAAATTTTTTTTGCTTTAATAACACTAAGCAGGGGCGGAACTACCGCCCGTGCAGCCGGTTCATTGAACGGGGGCCCCGAGGGAGAGGGGGCCCCTCCAGCCTCCAGCACGGCCGCCATCAGGGCATGTCTGCC
Organism: Phyllobates terribilis; assembly: GCF_046119375.1. Classification (NCBI taxonomy): domain Eukaryota; kingdom Metazoa; phylum Chordata; class Amphibia; order Anura; family Dendrobatidae; genus Phyllobates; species Phyllobates terribilis. The sequence continues at coordinate 2,588,003 of NW_027362956.1, read as the reverse complement.
CTGACTCCAGTGTGGGGCCCGGCCGGTAGGGGCCCCCTCGGAGCCCCGTTGGGGGCCCCCCTCTTGTGCATCTCTCGCCTGATGGGGCCTCCGGCCCCATGCTAAGCGCCGGGTCCGGGACATCTCAGCGCTGCGCTGCGCTGCCGTGGCAGCGCCTTCATGATTCCCCTGACTTCCGGTCATGTGACGGCGCCGTCACATGGCCGGAAGTCAGGAGAACCTGGTGTCAGCGATTTGGACGAGTGCCAGGATTCTGCAGGGATCGCATGGGGGTAAGTATAACAAGTTTTATTTTTTTTTAAATACAATTAACTAGGAGTGGGGGGAATGGGAGATGCACATGGGGGGGGGGATGAGAGATGCACATGTGGGGCGGGATGAGAGATGCACATGTGGGGGGGGGATGAGAGAGGCACATGTGGGGCGGGATGAGAGAGGCACATGTGGGGGGGGGGAGATGAGAGATGCACATGTGGGGGGGATGAGAGAGGTGCACATGTGGGGGAGGGGGATGAGAGAAGTGCACATGTGGGGGAGGGGGATGAGAGAGGTGCACATGGGGGGGTGAGAGAGGTGCACATGGGTAGGTGGTGAGAGCCGCACATGTGGGGGGATGAGAGATGCACATGGGGGGGATGAGAGAGGGGCACATGTGGGGGAGGGGGATGAGAGATGTGCACATGGGGGGGTGAGAGATGTGCACATGGGGGGGTGGTGAGAGATGTGCACATGGGGGGGTTTGAGAGCTGCACATGGGGGGGGTTTGAAAGCTGCACATGGGGGGGATGAGAGCTGCACATGGGGGAATTGGGAGAAAATGAGCTGCACATGGGGGAATTGGGAGTAGGGGGATAATGAGCTGCACATAATGAATGTGGGGTGGGGGAGAGTAAATGATGATGGGGTGGGGAGAGCACGGACATGATATAATGAATTGGGGCAGGGGGTGCATGTAAATAATGAATGCGGGGAGCAGGAAGCATAGAGTAGGGGGCGTTGCGGATGCAGGAGTGTAACTGGTAACAAATTGGCGGAAAGAGTAGAGGTTCTAATTAAATTATATATTAAGTGCCTATTTACAGTTAATGGGGGCACCGTGGTGGATTACAATTTATATTTGGAATGGTAGGTGGCATAATAACTAACCATATATTGATGGTGGATGCACGTCTGTATTCAGCTGCGTAATGTAGAAGTTGGGGAATGTGCTCTAGATAACTGTGTTATTTTATGCAGAGACAAGTCCTGGCTGGAAGACGTGATGGCGGTCTGTGCTGAATGAAGGAGAAAAGCGTAGCTGAAGGACTTCACCTAGAGACGTCACCAGTGAGTCAGTGTATTACATGTACACTTACACTATATACTATGTACCGGGCTCCTGTGTATAATGTCACTGGTGATCACTGTATTACCTGTACACTATATACAGAGCTCCTATGTATAATGTCACTGGTGATCACTGTATTACCTGTACACTGACACTATATACAGAGCTCCTGTGTATAATGTCACTGGTGATCACTGTATTACCTGTACACTATATACAGAGCTCCTGTGTATAATGTCACTGGTGATCACTAGATTACCTGGACACTTACATTATACATACCATGTATAGAGCTCCCGTGTATAATGACACTTATGGTAATATTAGTAATGTGGTGGTAATATTAGTAATGTGGTGGTAATATGTGGTCTGGTCATGGTGTGGCAGTTTTTCTCCCTTCTGTGTGGTATTATTCGGCCACTATGTTGTGGTAATATGTGGTCTGGTCATGGTGTGGCGGTATTCCCTGTATGTGGTATTATTGGTCATTTAAAAAAAAAATGTATATGACACATTCCCTTAAAGAAAACTAAATAAAAATATATCTAAAAAGAGTATTGGATATTTTAAGAAAATTTTAATAGCTTAGAGTAGGGCCCGGCCAGAAGAGTCTACCTTATCGTGGTGGCGGCTTTAAAAATCTTTTGGCCAAAACAAAAGCTGATGGCTATGTATGTGGCGCCGTCACATGGCCGAACGTCAGGAGAACCTGGTGGCAGCGACGTGGACGAGCGCCAGGATTCTGCAGGGATCGCATGGGGGTAAGTATAACAAGTTTTATTTTTTTTAAATACAATTAATTAATCAGGAGTGGGGGAATCAGAGATGCACATGGGGGGGGATGAGAGATGCACATGGGGGGGGATGAGAGATGCACATGGGGGGGATGAGAGATGCACATGGGGGGGTGAGAGATGCACATGGGGGGGTGAGAGATGCACATGGGGGGGATGAGAGATGCACATGGGGGGGATGAGAGATGCACATGGGGGGGATGAGAGATGCACATGGGGGGGATGAGAGATGCACGGGGGGGTGAGAGATGCACATGGGAGGGATGTGAGATGCACATGGGAGGGATGTGAGATGCACATGGGGGGATGAGAGATGCACGGGGGGGTGAGAGATGCACATGGGAGGGATGAGAGATGCACGGGGGGGGAATGAGAGATGCACGGGGGGGGAATGAGAGATGCACATGGGAGGGATGAGAGATGCACGGGGGGGGGAATGAGAGATGCACGGGGGGGATGAGAGATGCACGGGGGGATGAGAGATGCACGGGGGGGCAAGAGATGCAGGGGGAGGGATGAGAGATGCACATGGGGGGGATGAGAGATGCACGGGGGGGGATGAGAGATGCACGGGGGGGTGAGAGATGCACATGGGAGGGATGAGAGATGCACATGGGGGGATGAGAGATGCACGGGGGGGTGAGAGATGCACATGGGAGGGATGAGAGATGCACATGGGGGGATGAGAGATGCACATGGGAGGGATGAGAGATGCACATGGGGGGATGAGAGATGCACATGGGAGGGATGAGAGATGCACATGGGGGGTGAGAGATGCACATGGGAGGGATGAGAGATGCACATGGGGGGATGAGAGATGCACATGGGAGGGATGAGAGATGCACATGGGGGGTGAGAGATGCACATGGGAGGGATGAGAGATGCACATGGGGGGATGAGAGATGCACGGGGGGGTGAGAGATGCACATGGGAGGGATGAGAGATGCACGGGGGGGGATGAGAGATGCACGGGGGGGAATGAGAGATGCACATGGGAGGGATGAGAGATGCACGGGGGGGGGAATGAGAGATGCACGGGGGGGATGAGAGATGCACGGGGGGATGAGAGATGCACGGGGGGGCAAGAGATGCAGGGGGAGGGATGAGAGATGCACATGGGGGGGATGAGAGATGCACGGGGGGGGATGAGAGATGCACGGGGGGGGATGAGAGATGCACGGGGGGGGATGAGAGATGCACGGGGGGGATGAGAGATGCACGGGGGGGTGAGAGATGCACGGGGGGGATGAGAGATGCACGGGGGGGTGAGCTGCACATGGGATGAGAGCTGCATATGGGGGGGATGAGGGCTGCACATGGGGGGGTTATGTTTACATAACTTTGTTGCCTTATGAAGGGCAGGGGGGGGCCCCCAAAAATTTCTTGCACAGGGGCCCACTACAGTCTGTGTCCGCCCCTGACACTAAGGCTATGTAACCACGATGCAGAAATGAAGCATTTTGTTCACGGCTGCCTCTAGCCAGCCCCCCAATTTTTTTTTTCTTTAATAACACAAACACCATGAGGGCTGGCTATCGTGTGTCCACGGCTGCCTCTAGCCAGCCCCCCAATTTTTTTTTTCTTTAATAACACAAACACCATGAGGGCTGGCTATCGTGTGTTCACGGATGCCTCTAGCCAGCCCCCCAATTTTTTTTTTTCTTTAATAACACAAACACCATGAGGGCTGGCTATCGTGTATCCACGGCTACCTCTAGCCAGCCCCCCAATTTTTTTTTTCTTTAATAACACAAGCACCATGAGGGCTGGCTATCGTGTGTCCACGGCTGCCTCTAGCCAGCCCCCCAATTTTTTTTTTCTTTAATAACACAAGCACCATGAGGGCTGGCTATCGTGTGTCCACGGCTGCCTCTAGCCAGCCCCCCAATTTTTTTTTTCTTTAATAACACAAACACCATGAGGGCTGGCTATCGTGTGTTCACGGCTGCCTCTAGCCAGCCCCCCAATTTTTTTTTTCTTTAATAACACAAACACCATGAGGGCTGGCTATCGTGTGTCCACGGCTGCCTCTAGCCAGCCCCCCAAATATTTTTTTTCTTTAATAACACAAACACCATGAGGGCTGGCTATCGTGTGTTCATGGCTGCCTCTAGCCAGCCCCCCAATTTTTTTTTCTTTAATAACACAAACACCATGAGGGCTGGCTATCGTGTGTTCACGGATGCCTCTAGCCAGCCCCCCAATTTTTTTTTTTCTTTAATAACACAAACACCATGAGGGCTGGCTATCGTGTATCCACGGCTACCTCTAGCCAGCCCCCCAATTTTTTTTTTCTTTAATAACACAAGCACCATGAGGGCTGGCTATCGTGTGTCCACGGCTGCCTCTAGCCAGCCCCCCAATTTTTTTTTTTCTTTAATAACACAAACACCATGAGGGCTGGCTATCGTGTGTTCACGGCTGCCTCTAGCCAGCCCCCCAATTTTTTTTTCTTTAATAACACAAACACCATGAGGGCTGGCTATCGTGTGTCCACGGCTGCCTCTAGCCAGCCCCCCAAATATTTTTTTTCTTTAATAACACAAACACCATGAGGGCTGGCTATCGTGTGTTCACGGCTGCCTCTAGCCAGCCCCCCAATTTTTTTTTTTCTTTAATAACACAAACACCATGAGGGCTGGCTATCGTGTGTCCACGGCTGCCTCTAGCCAGCCCCCTAATTTTTTTTTTCTTTAATAACACAAACACCATGAGGGCTGGCTATCGTGTGTCCACAGCTGCCTCTAGCCAGCCCCCCAATTTTTTTTTCTTTAATAACACAAACACCATGAGGGCTGGCTATCGTGTGTTCACGGCTGCCTCTAGCCAGCCCCCCAATTTTTTTTTTTCTTTAATAACACAAACACCATGAGGGCTGGCTATCGCGTATCCACGGCTACCTCTAGCCAGCCCCCCAATTTTTTTTTTCTTTAATAACACAAGCACCATGAGGGCTGGCTATCGTGTGTCCACGGCTGCCTCTAGCCAGCCCCCCAATTTTTTTTTTCTTTAATAACACAAACACCATGAGGGCTGGCTATCGTGTGTCCACGGCTGCCTCTAGCCAGCCCCCCAATTTTTTTTTTCTTTAATAACACAAACACCATGAGGGCTGACTATCGTGTGTTCACGGCTGCCTCTAGCCAGCCCCCCAATTTTTTTTTTCTTTAATAACACAAACACCATGAGGGCTGGCTATCGTGTGTCCACGGCTGCCTCTAGCCAGCCCCCCAATTTTTTTTTTCTTTAATAACACAAACACCATGAGGGCTGGCTATCGTGTGTTCACGGATGCCTCTAGCCAGCCCCCCAATTTTTTTTTTTTCTTTAATAACACAAACACCATGAGGGCTGGCTATCGTGTATCCACGGCTACCTCTAGCCAGCCCCCCAATTTTTTTTTTCTTTAATAACACAAGCACCATGAGGGCTGGCTATCGTGTGTCCACGGCTGCCTCTAGCCAGCCCCCCAATTTTTTTTTTCTTTAATAACACAAACACCATGAGGGCTGGCTATCGTGTGTTCATGGCTGCCTCTAGCCAGCCCCCCAATTTTTTTTTTCTTTAATAACACAAACACCATGAGGGCTGGCTATCGTGTGTCCACGGCTGCCTCTAGCCAGCCCCCCAAATATTTTTTTTCTTTAATAACACAAACACCATGAGGGCTGGCTATCGTGTGTTCATGGCTGCCTCTAGCCAGCCCCCCAATTTTTTTTTCTTTAATAACACAAACACCATGAGGGCTGGCTATCGTGTGTTCACGGATGCCTCTAGCCAGCCCCCCAATTTTTTTTTTTCTTTAATAACACAAACACCATGAGGGCTGGCTATCGTGTATCCACGGCTACCTCTAGCCAGCCCCCCAATTTTTTTTTTCTTTAATAACACAAGCACCATGAGGGCTGGCTATCGTGTGTCCACGGCTGCCTCTAGCCAGCCCCCCAATTTTTTTTTTTCTTTAATAACACAAACACCATGAGGGCTGGCTATCGTGTGTTCACGGCTGCCTCTAGCCAGCCCCCCAATTTTTTTTTCTTTAATAACACAAACACCATGAGGGCTGGCTATCGTGTGTCCACGGCTGCCTCTAGCCAGCCCCCCAAATATTTTTTTTCTTTAATAACACAAACACCATGAGGGCTGGCTATCGTGTGTTCACGGCTGCCTCTAGCCAGCCCCCCAATTTTTTTTTTCTTTAATAACACAAACACCATGAGGGCTGGCTATCGTGTGTTCACGGCTGCCTCTAGCCAGCCCCCCAATTTTTTTTTTCTTTAATAACACAAACACCATGAGGGCTGGCTATCGTGTGTCCACGGCTGCCTCTAGCCAGCCCCCTAATTTTTTTTTTCTTTAATAACACAAACACCATGAGGGCTGGCTATCGTGTGTCCACAGCTGCCTCTAGCCAGCCCCCCAATTTTTTTTTTCTTTAATAACACAAACACCATGAGGGCTGGCTATCGTGTGTTCACGGCTGCCTCTAGCCAGCCCCCCAATTTTTTTTTTTCTTTAATAACACAAACACCATGAGGGCTGGCTATCGTGTGTCCACGGCTGCCTCTAGCCAGCCCCCTAATTTTTTTTTTCTTTAATAACACAAACACCATGAGGGCTGGCTATCGTGTGTCCACAGCTGCCTCTAGCCAGCCCCCCAATTTTTTTTTCTTTAATAACACAAACACCATGAGGGCTGGCTATCGTGTGTTCACGGCTGCCTCTAGCCAGCCCCCCAATTTTTTTTTTTCTTTAATAACACAAACACCATGAGGGCTGGCTATCGTGTATCCACGGCTACCTCTAGCCAGCCCCCCAATTTTTTTTTTCTTTAATAACACAAGCACCATGAGGGCTGGCTATCGTGTGTCCACGGCTGCCTCTAGCCAGCCCCCCAATTTTTTTTTTCTTTAATAACACAAACACCATGAGGGCTGGCTATCGTGTGTCCACGGCTGCCTCTAGCCAGCCCCCCAATTTTTTTTTCTTTAATAACACAAACACCATGAGGGCTGACTATCGTGTGTTCACGGCTGCCTCTAGCCAGCCCCCCAATTTTTTTTTTCTTTAATAACACAAACACCATGAGGGCTGGCTATCGTGTGTCCACGGCTGCCTCTAGCCAGCCCCCCAATTTTTTTTTTCTTTAATAACACAAACACCATGAGGGCTGGCTATCGTGTGTTCACGGATGCCTCTAGCCAGCCCCCCAATTTTTTTTTTTCTTTAATAACACAAACACCATGAGGGCTGGCTATCGTGTATCCATGGCTACCTCTAGCCAGCCCCCCAATTTTTTTTTTCTTTAATAACACAAGCACCATGAGGGCTGGCTATCGTGTGTCCACGGCTGCCTCTAGCCAGCCCCCCAATTTTTTTTTTCTTTAATAACACAAACACCATGAGGGCTGGCTATCGTGTGTTCACGGCTGCCTCTAGCCAGCCCCCCAATTTTTTTTTTCTTTAATAACACAAACACCATGAGGGCTGGCTATCGTGTGTCCACGGCTGCCTCTAGCCAGCCACCCAAATATTTTTTTTCTTTAATAACACAAACACCATGAGGGCTGGCTATCGTGTGTTCATGGCTGCCTCTAGCCAGCCCCCCAATTTTTTTTTCTTTAATAACACAAACACCATGAGGGCTGGCTATCGTGTGTTCACGGATGCCTCTAGCCAGCCCCCCAATTTTTTTTTTTCTTTAATAACACAAACACCATGAGGGCTGGCTATCGTGTATCCACGGCTACCTCTAGCCAGCCCCCCAATTTTTTTTTTCTTTAATAACACAAGCACCATGAGGGCTGGCTATCGTGTGTCCACGGCTGCCTCTAGCCAGCCCCCCAATTTTTTTTTTTCTTTAATAACACAAACACCATGAGGGCTGGCTATCGTGTGTCCACGGCTGCCTCTAGCCAGCCCCCCAATTTTTTTTTTTCTTTAATAACACAAACACCATGAGGGCTGGCTATCGTGTGTTCACGGCTGCCTCTAGCCAGCCCCCCAATTTTTTTTTCTTTAATAACACAAACACCATGAGGGCTGGCTATCGTGTGTCCACGGCTGCCTCTAGCCAGCCCCCCAAATATTTTTTTTCTTTAATAACACAAACACCATGAGGGCTGGCTATCGTGTGTTCACGGCTGCCTCTAGCCAGCCCCCCAATTTTTTTTTTTCTTTAATAACACAAACACCATGAGGGCTGGCTATCGTGTGTCCACGGCTGCCTCTAGCCAGCCCCCTAATTTTTTTTTTCTTTAATAACACAAACACCATGAGGGCTGGCTATCGTGTGTCCACAGCTGCCTCTAGCCAGCCCCCCAATTTTTTTTTCTTTAATAACACAAACACCATGAGGGCTGGCTATCGTGTGTTCACGGCTGCCTCTAGCCAGCCCCCCAATTTTTTTTTTTTCTTTAATAACACAAACACCATGAGGGCTGGCTATCGTGTATCCACGGCTACCTCTAGCCAGCCCCCCAATTTTTTTTTTCTTTAATAACACAAGCACCATGAGGGCTGGCTATCGTGTGTCCACGGCTGCCTCTAGCCAGCCCCCCAATTTTTTTTTCTTTAATAACACAAACACCATGAGGGCTGGCTATCGTGTGTTCACGGATGCCTCTAGCCAGCCCCCCAATTTTTTTTTTTCTTTAATAACACAAACACCATGAGGGCTGGCTATCGTGTATCCACGGCTACCTCTAGCCAGCCCCCCAATTTTTTTTTTCTTTAATAACACAAGCACCATGAGGGCTGGCTATCGTGTGTCCACGGCTGCCTCTAGCCAGCCCCCCAATTTTTTTTTTCTTTAATAACACAAACACCATGAGGGCTGGCTATCGTGTGTTCACGGCTGCCTCTAGCCAGCCCCCCAATTTTTTTTTTCTTTAATAACACAAACACCATGAGGGCTGGCTATCGTGTGTCCACGGCTGCCTCTAGCCAGCCCCCCAAATATTTTTTTTCTTTAATAACACAAACACCATGAGGGCTGGCTATCGTGTGTTCGTGGCTGCCTCTAGCCAGCCCCCCAATTTTTTTTTCTTTAATAACACAAACACCATGAGGGCTGGCTATCGTGTGTTCACGGATGCCTCTAGCCAGCCCCCCAATTTTTTTTTTTCTTTAATAACACAAACACCATGAGGGCTGGCTATCGTGTATCCACGGCTACCTCTAGCCAGCCCCCCAATTTTTTTTTTCTTTAATAACACAAGCACCATGAGGGCTGGCTATCGTGTGTCCACGGCTGCCTCTAGCCAGCCCCCCAATTTTTTTTTTTCTTTAATAACACAAACACCATGAGGGCTGGCTATCGTGTGTTCACGGCTGCCTCTAGCCAGCCCCCCAATTTTTTTTTCTTTAATAACACAAACACCATGAGGGCTGGCTATCGTGTGTCCACGGCTGCCTCTAGCCAGCCCCCCAAATATTTTTTTTCTTTAATAACACAAACACCATGAGGGCTGGCTATCGTGTGTTCACGGCTGCCTCTAGCCAGCCCCCCAATTTTTTTTTTCTTTAATAACACAAACACCATGAGGGCTGGCTATCGTGTGTTCACGGCTGCCTCTAGCCAGCCCCCCAATTTTTTTTTTCTTTAATAACACAAACACCATGAGGGCTGGCTATCGTGTGTCCACGGCTGCCTCTAGCCAGCCCCCTAATTTTTTTTTTCTTTAATAACACAAACACCATGAGGGCTGGCTATCGTGTGTCCACAGCTGCCTCTAGCCAGCCCCCCAATTTTTTTTTTCTTTAATAACACAAACACCATGAGGGCTGGCTATCGTGTGTTCACGGCTGCCTCTAGCCAGCCCCCCAATTTTTTTTTTTCTTTAATAACACAAACACCATGAGGGCTGGCTATCGTGTGTCCACGGCTGCCTCTAGCCAGCCCCCTAATTTTTTTTTTCTTTAATAACACAAACACCATGAGGGCTGGCTATCGTGTGTCCACGGCTGCCTCTAGCCAGCCCCCCAAATATTTTTTTTCTTTAATAACACAAACACCATGAGGGCTGGCTATCGTGTGTTCGTGGCTGCCTCTAGCCAGCCCCCCAATTTTTTTTTCTTTAATAACACAAACACCATGAGGGCTGGCTATCGTGTGTTCACGGATGCCTCTAGCCAGCCCCCCAATTTTTTTTTTTCTTTAATAACACAAACACCATGAGGGCTGGCTATCGTGTATCCACGGCTACCTCTAGCCAGCCCCCCAATTTTTTTTTTCTTTAATAACACAAGCACCATGAGGGCTGGCTATCGTGTGTCCACGGCTGCCTCTAGCCAGCCCCCCAATTTTTTTTTTTCTTTAATAACACAAACACCATGAGGGCTGGCTATCGTGTGTTCACGGCTGCCTCTAGCCAGCCCCCCAATTTTTTTTTCTTTAATAACACAAACACCATGAGGGCTGGCTATCGTGTGTCCACGGCTGCCTCTAGCCAGCCCCCCAAATATTTTTTTTCTTTAATAACACAAACACCATGAGGGCTGGCTATCGTGTGTTCACGGCTGCCTCTAGCCAGCCCCCCAATTTTTTTTTTCTTTAATAACACAAACACCATGAGGGCTGGCTATCGTGTGTTCACGGCTGCCTCTAGCCAGCCCCCCAATTTTTTTTTTCTTTAATAACACAAACACCATGAGGGCTGGCTATCGTGTGTCCACGGCTGCCTCTAGCCAGCCCCCTAATTTTTTTTTTCTTTAATAACACAAACACCATGAGGGCTGGCTATCGTGTGTCCACGGCTGCCTCTAGCCAGCCCCCCAATTTTTTTTTTCTTTAATAACACAAACACCATGAGGGCTGGCTATCGTGTGTTCACGGCTGCCTCTAGCCAGCCCCCCAATTTTTTTTTTTCTTTAATAACACAAACACCATGAGGGCTGGCTATCGTGTGTCCACGGCTGCCTCTAGCCAGCCCCCTAATTTTTTTTTTCTTTAATAACACAAACACCATGAGGGCTGGCTATCGTGTGTCCACAGCTGCCTCTAGCCAGCCCCCCAATTTTTTTTTCTTTAATAACACAAACACCATGAGGGCTGGCTATCGTGTGTTCACGGCTGCCTCTAGCCAGCCCCCCAATTTTTTTTTTCTTTAATAACACAAACACCATGAGGGCTGGCTATCGTGTATCCACGGCTACCTCTAGCCAGCCCCCCAATTTTTTTTTTCTTTAATAACACAAGCACCATGAGGGCTGGCTATCGTGTGTCCACGGCTGCCTCTAGCCAGCCCCCCAATTTTTTTTTCTTTAATAACACAAACACCATGAGGGCTGGCTATCGTGTGTCCACGGCTGCCTCTAGCCAGCCCCCCAATTTTTTTTTCTTTAATAACACAAACACCATGAGGGCTGACTATCGTGTGTTCACGGCTGCCTCTAGCCAGCCCCCCAATTTTTTTTTTCTTTAATAACACAAACACCATGAGGGCTGGCTATCGTGTGTCCACGGCTGCCTCTAGCCAGCCCCCCAATTTTTTTTTTCTTTAATAACACAAACACCATGAGGGCTGGCTATCGTGTGTTCACGGATGCCTCTAGCCAGCCCCCCAATTTTTTTTTTTCTTTAATAACACAAACACCATGAGGGCTGGCTATCGTGTATCCACGGCTACCTCTAGCCAGCCCCCCAATTTTTTTTTTCTTTAATAACACAAGCACCATGAGGGCTGGCTATCGTGTGTCCACGGCTGCCTCTAGCCAGCCCCCCAATTTTTTTTTTCTTTAATAACACAAACACCATGAGGGCTGGCTATCGTGTGTTCACGGCTGCCTCTAGCCAGCCCCCCAATTTTTTTTTTCTTTAATAACACAAACACCATGAGGGCTGGCTATCGTGTGTCCACGGCTGCCTCTAGCCAGCCACCCAAATATTTTTTTTCTTTAATAACACAAACACCATGAGGGCTGGCTATCGTGTGTTCATGGCTGCCTCTAGCCAGCCCCCCAATTTTTTTTTCTTTAATAACACAAACACCATGAGGGCTGGCTATCGTGTGTTCACGGATGCCTCTAGCCAGCCCCCCAATTTTTTTTTTTCTTTAATAACACAAACACCATGAGGGCTGGCTATCGTGTATCCACGGCTACCTCTAGCCAGCCCCCCAATTTTTTTTTTCTTTAATAACACAAGCACCATGAGGGCTGGCTATCGTGTGTCCACGGCTGCCTCTAGCCAGCCCCCCAAATTTTTTTTTTTCTTTAATAACACAAACACCATGAGGGCTGGCTATCGTGTGTTCACGGCTGCCTCTAGCCAGCCCCCCAATTTTTTTTTCTTTAATAACACAAACACCATGAGGGCTGGCTATCGTGTGTCCACGGCTGCCTCTAGCCAGCCCCCCAAATATTTTTTTTCTTTAATAACACAAACACCATGAGGGCTGGCTATCGTGTGTTCACGGCTGCCTCTAGCCAGCCCCCCAATTTTTTTTTTTCTTTAATAACACAAACACCATGAGGGCTGGCTATCGTGTGTCCACGGCTGCCTCTAGCCAGCCCCCTAATTTTTTTTTTCTTTAATAACACAAACACCATGAGGGCTGGCTATCGTGTGTCCACAGCTGCCTCTAGCCAGCCCCCCAATTTTTTTTTCTTTAATAACACAAACACCATGAGGGCTGGCTATCGTGTGTTCACGGCTGCCTCTAGCCAGCCCCCCAATTTTTTTTTTTCTTTAATAACACAAACACCAGAGGGGCATGTGGCGATGTAAAGAGAGCTGGAGGGAGTTGTGGCCTGCGGAAAAGGCCATGTGGAGCGGGCTGGAGGGGCCTGTGGAAGGGTCTGAAGTAAGATTTGGGCCTATGAAGTCCTTTTTTCGGTAAACAACATGCAACATGATTGCCTGTGGCCGGGTAGGAGCCTGTGGTCCTGTGGAGAGAGCTGAAGGTGTTGTGGCCCTGTGGAAAGGCCTGTGACCCTGTATAGCGGTCCGTTGCCCTGTGGAGAGAGCTGGAGGGGCTCGTGCCCTATGGAAATGACTATGGCCATGCAGAAAGGCCTTTTGGCTTTGAAGAGGGGGCTTGTGCCCTGCAGACGGGCCCTGTGACTCTGTGGAGAGGGCTCTTGGGAGTTGTGGCCGTGTGGAAAGTGCATTTGGCCCTGTGGAGGTGAGCTATGGCCCTGTAAAGAGAGCTTCTTGTCCTGTGGAGAGAGCTGGAGGGTGTTGTGGCCATGTGGAAAGGTCTGTGGCCCTATGGATAGGCCCTTTGGCCTTGTGGAAGGGGCTGTGGCCCTGTGGTGAGAGGTGGAAGGAGTTGTGGGCTGTGGAAAAGCCTGTGGTCCTGTGGAGACAGCTGAAGGGGTTGAGGCCCTGTGGAAAGGCCTGTGACCCTGTATAGGGGTCTGTGGCCCCGCAGAGGGGCATGTAGCGATGTAAAGAGAGCTGGAGGGAGTTGTGGCCTGAGGAAAAGGCCATGTGGAGCGGGCTGGAAAGGCCTGTGGAAGGCTCTGGAGTAAGATTTGGGCCTATGAAGTCCTTTGCAGTAAACAATATGCAACATGATTGCCTGTGGAGAGAGCTGGAGGGGCTTGTGGCACTGTAGAAAGGCCTGTGGCCCAGTAGGAGCCTGTGGTCCTGTGGAGAGAGCTGAAGGTGTTGTGGCCCTGTGGAAAGGCCTGTGACCCTGTATAGGGGTCCGTTGCCCTGTGGAGAGAGCTGGAGGGGCTCGTGCCCTATGGAAATGACTATGGCCATGTAGAAAGGCCTTTTGGCCTTGAAGAGGGGGCTTGTGCCCTGCAGACGGGCCTTGTGTCTCTGTGGAGAGAGCTAAAGGGGGCTGTGTCCATGCAGAAAGTGCATGTGGAGGGGAGCTATGGCCCGGTAAAGAGAGCTTGTTGTCCTGCGGAGAAGAGTTGGAGGGGATTGTGGCCCTGTGGAAAGGCTTGTAGCCCGGCAGAAGGAGGCAGCGGTCCTGTGGAGAGAGCTGAAGGGGTTGAGGTCCTGTGGAAAGGTATGTGACGCTGTATAGGGGTCTGTGGCCCCGCAGAGGGGCATGTGGCGATGTAAAGAGAGCTGGAGGGAGTTGTGGCCTGAGGAAAAGGCCATGTGGAGTGGGCTGGAGGGGCCTGTGGAAGGCTCTGGAGTAAGATTTGGGCCTATGAAGTCCTCTGCAGTAAACAACATGCAACATGATTGCCTGTGGAGAGAGCTGAAGGTTTTGTGGCCCTGTGGAAAGGCCTGTGACCCTGTACAGGGGTCCGTTGCCCTGTGGAGAGAGCTGGAGGTGCTTGTGCCCTATGGGAATGACTATGGCCATGTAGAAAGGCCTTTTGGCTTTGAAGAGGGGGCTTGTGCCCTGCAGACGGGACCTGTGACACTGTGGAGAGGGCTGTTGGGAGTTGTGGCCGTGTGGAAAGTGCATTTGGCCCTGTGGAGGTGAGCTATGGCCCTGTAAAGAGAGCTTCTTGTCCTGTGGAGAGAGCTGGAGGGTGTTGTGGCCCTGTGGAAAGGTCTGTGGCCCTATGAATAGGCCCTTTAGCCTTGTGGAAGGGGCTGTGGCCCTGTGGTGAGAGGTGGAAGGAGTTGTGGGCTGTGGAAAAGCCTGTGGTCCTGTGGAGACAGCTGAAGGGGTTGAGGCCCTGTGGAAAGGCCTGTGACCCTGTATAGGGGTCTGTGGCCCCGCAGAGGGGCATGTGGCGATGTAAAGAGAGCTGGAGGGAGTTGTGGCCTGAGGAAAAGGCCATGTGGAGCGGGCTGGAGAGGCCTGTGGAAGGCTCTGGAGTAAGATTTGGGCCTATGAAGTCCTTTGCAGTAAACAACATGCAACATGATTGCCTGTGGAGAGAACTGGAGGGGCTTGTGGCACTGTGGAAAGGCCTGTGGCCCAGTAGGAGCCTGTGGAGAGAGCTGAAGGTGTTGTGGCCCTGTGGAAAGGCCTGTGACCCTGTATAGAGGTCCGTTGCCCTGTGGAGAGAGCTGGAGGGGCTTGTGCCCTATGGAAATGACTATGGCCCTGTAGAAAGGCCTTTTGGCCTTGAAGAGGGGGCTTGTGCCCTGCAGACGGGCCTTGTGTCTCTGTGGAGAGAGCTAAAGGGGGCTGTGGCCATGCAGAAAGTGCATTTGGCCCTGTGGAGGGGAGCTATGGCCCGGTAAAGAGAGCTTGTTGTCCTGTGGAGAAGAGTTGGAGGGGATTGTGGCCCTGTGGAAATGCTTGTGGCCCGGCAGAAGGAGCCTATGGTACTGTGGAGAGAGTTGAAGGGGTTGTTTACCCGCAGAGGGGCATGTAGTGATGTAAAGAGAGCTGGAGGGAGTTTTGCTCTGCTAAAAAAGGCCATGTGGAGTGGGCTGGAGGGGCCTGTGGAAGGCTCTGGAGTAAGATTGGGGCCTATGAAGTCTTTTGCAGTAAACAACATGCAACATGATTGCCTGTGGAAAGAGCTGGAGGGGCTTGTGGCACAGTGTAAAGGCCTGTGGCCCGGTAGGAGCCTGTGGTCCTGTGGAGAGAGCTGAAGGGGCTTGTGGCCCTGTGGAAAGGCCTGTGACCCTGTATAGTGGTCTGTTGCCCTGTGGAGAGAGCTGGAGGGGCTTGTGGCCCTGAGGAAAGGGCCTATGGCCCTGTGGAGAGAGCTGAAGGTGGGTGCGGCCCTGTGGAAAGGCCTGTGACCCTGAAGAGGGATCTGTGGCCCTTCAAATGGGCCTGTTGCCCTGTGGAGAGAGCTGGAGTGGGTTATGGCCCTGTGGAAATGCCTATGGCACTGCGGAAAGGGACCTCTGGCCCTTTGCAAAGGGTCATTGGCCTTGTGGAGTGGGCTATTGCCCTGTTGACGGGCCTGTGGCCCTGTGTGATTGTTGATAGCCTGACAAATCATCCAATAAAAACTTGCATATTTTTCAAGGATCCTGTAGCTTAAAGATGTTTCCTGACAATTCACTTTAATGTTCAGGAAGCATCCTACAGGAACAAGATTCTTAAAAAATACACAAGTGTTAAACACTGTGTAGCTTTGTGGTTACTTACCAATTAATCTTCTCTGCTGCAACTTGAGTAGTGCTTCTTACCTTTGACCTACAGGAAGAGGTGTGCATGAGAGAGAGTCATTGAGAGGCACATAGAGGCAAAGAGGGGAGCAAAGGGGCAAAGGTAGGCACATAGAGGGATGCAAAAGGTAAATAGAAGCACAGGGAGGGACAGAGAGGCACAGAGACCGATAGAGAGCCACAGATGGGCAAAGACAGAGATTGAGAGGCTCGTGAAGGCACAGAGACAAAAAAAGGCACTTTGGATGGAAAGAAAGCACCAGAGAGAGAGCATGCGAGAGAGTGGTGCAATGGGGAGAGATCAAAAGTGAGCGCCAGTGATGCACTGGAGACTGAGAGAGCACAAAAGAGAGCACTGCACTATAAAGACAGAGGAGTACCAGAGAGCGGTGCAGTAGGGAGAAAGAGAACACATCAGAGAGTGGTGCACTGGAAAGAGAGTGAAAGAGCACCAGAGAGCATTGCACTGGAGAGAGAGAAAGAGAGAGAGACAGAAAGCAGTGTGCCAGTGTAAAAGGGCACCAGAGAGTGATGCACTGACTGGACAAATGGTCATTTTTATAGGCAGTTCTACATGTCGGGTTGCTGGACAGCTGGGGGTCATGCTTACCGTTGTTAGGGATGGTAATATATTCTGCTTCCCTAGGCCTGATTTCCAGGGACTGCACTGCTCTGACTGGCAGGAGCACTTTTATGGCTACCTGACCTTTAAATTATTATGGATTCTAGTAATACTGACAAAGCATTAGACTAAACGGCTCAGAAACCTGACGGTAGTAAATGATTGTGCCATTTGAACAGTTGTCAGAATTGTTTCATCATAGCCATAGGACTTCCACTTTATATTTATCTTTAAAATAGTTATTAAAAGGACTCTGTCACCAGGTTTTTGACATCCCATCGGACAGCAGCATAATGTAGAGATAGAAATCCTGATCCAGCAATGTTTCACTTACTGAGCTCCTTGCTGTCATTTTGATAAAATTACTGTTTTCTCTGTTGCAGATTTGGCAGCTCCCAAGTATGACTGGACTACTGGAGTAGTGCTCTAATGATAATCTCCAGATGATTTAACAGTGTTTTAATGCAAACTACACTGAGCAGCCTAGTAAGTGATATATCACTGGAATAAAGATGTCTGTGTCCACATTATGGTGCGCTCAGATGAGATGGCTAAAACCTGGTGACAGAATCCCTTTAACACTAATACAAACAGTACAAATGTTTATAATAAAGAAAATCTTCTCCCATTGCTTCGAGGGCCCCGTTCACCTGGAATTGTAGAACAACCTAGAATAGAAAAGAAACAAATAAAACATGAATTCAGAAACTTTAACAAGACCGGAACTTTAGTCTCCGAAACGCCTCATTCTTTCTTGGGAGCTGATCACTGCCGTCTTCTTAATCTCTTTAAAGGAAAGAAGGGGAATACATATGTTAAAACCGAAATGTTTATTGTTCAAGGACAATGTGAATGAGTATATTGACCAATTACCCTGGGTGTTTCCTTTTCCTCAACTGCATCCCTGTCTTCATGGACCTTGTTGTGACCCTAGGTTCGATTGGTGCTCTCCGCCTGATATAAATAATAACATTACATTTTCTGGGCACTTAGAGTGGTATAAGGATATCTTCTATCAATCCTAAAAGTTTAGGCATCGAGGTTTGTTCTGCGATGGAGATATCATCAATAAACGCCTGTAATATACCCTTCCGCATACTGTCTACAAGTGGCCGCTACTGAGAGCACTTTGCCTGGGTATAGGTGCTGAGGATGCTCAGAAGAACAAGTCATTGTCCATAACATCACAAGCTATGTACAGTTTGCCAACTCCTACTAGCTTGCTTGATTTAATAATATACCCACCTTTGAGTCTTAGTATTTAAATTTGACACACCGAGGTCCTCTGTTTCACCCTGGGCACTGTAGTCTTCAGCTTGCTGGACCATTTGCTCCTCTTCTCCATTGCTCTCTTCTGCTTCTCTTTAGGGGAGATAGAAAACAGAATATTACATTTTATCAACAATTTGGTGAAATAGATCATAACTGCTTTGCAATAAATTACCTTGAGCTGCTGGGTTGAGGTTGATTTTCCGATGATTTCCCTGCTGCCAAGACCAGTGTGTATGCTTGGCAGAGGTCTCCTAATGTTTTTTCTCTGTAATTCCTCTCTGCTGTCATGTTGGAATGACTGAGATATTTGGAGAAAAGATACCTCTGTGTCTCTGTTAAATGTGACACGGTCCATGTTTCACAAGTTTTTCTTGCCACCTGACTAGAGATGGATTTAAGTTTGTACCTAGATAGCAATAGAGTAGATCATAAATACATGGCACAACATCTAATATGTAGGATTTTTAACTTTTAAGACTTACTTCTTCTGGTAGCGATGAAGGTCGGTGGATACATTATATATCTGTCTTCCTGTAGTTGATAAGAATAATTTATCTGGACTGTCTTTTTTGGCCAGCACCCGTCTCACTTTTTTAAAGTAGATGTTAAACCACTGTAAATAAACAAAACAAAAAACAGTAAACCACTTAATAAAAATTGAGTTGGGCCCTTCAATATTAAGATAAGAAAATTTGAAATAGACTAAATTAATTACTGGAGTCAATGACCGCACCAACGTGAGGGAGGGATGTGCCTAACCAGGAGAGCGAAACCTACAGACTAAAAGGGCAGTATCTCTCCTCCGCCTCAGTTGGATTTCAGAGCATGATAGGAACCACACAATCTAAATATATAGAAAAGTCACCTCACACCAAACATATGTCAGACTATAAACTGCCCACCATTCATTTAAAGTGCAGAACATCTGTGATAAGGGAGAGCATATCTGTTCCTACTGATAATGCATTCTGGATGCTGCTGCAACAAGCATTATTGTTAAGAAAATGCACTATTCTGGACACCGATACTATGGTTTAGCATCCTGGATACTGCAGGGAAATAAGGGAAAGACTCCCAACACACCTGCATGAGGATGTAGCACCAAGTTGTCCTGTAAAATCTGGTTAAAGGGAGGATCTACTAAAAGGGACAGAATGCCACTAATCCTACGGGTTGAAGTCATGACAACTAACAGATCCCTCTCTAATGTGGGTGCCATCGTAGTGACAGGAACATCTTACCTTTTCTTCTTCTTCAGTAAGCACAAAACAGGCTACTTGGTGGGCAGCAGTCTTATGGGATTTAACTCCGACAATTATTAGCTGTTCATTTTGATAGATGTGACGCATCCTCTCTGTCCACTCAGAAACCTGTGAGTCAAGACATGGGAAAGTTAGATAGACATGTGGCTTTAAATCAGGATAATGAGTAGGTTGTTACTTACCGTCATGTTTCTGACAACTCCTGGTCTTTGTAAGTGTTTTAGTATGATTAAGGCCTCAAGGTAATAGAGAATCTCCAACTGATGCACTTCATTTCGGGATCCTCCTTGGACATCCTCGATGGCTTGCAGGAAAGCTGGCTTTGCAACGGTCAGGATCTCCTGGCATTGCTGAGGTGTTTTGTCCAATTTATGCAACTCCAGGTACCTAAGAGAAAGATTAATAAATGTGACTGATAGGTGAGGCCTATTTTTAAGTCATGTATGAAAAATCCTGGCGGGAGAGAGAAAAGAGAAAAAATAATAATTGTGCATACATCTGAAAGGATAAAAATTAGCTGACATACCTTTTGCTGACAACTTCTTTTGCAACTCCCTTGGAAAATTTCTTCTGAATATCCGCAGTCACATACTGGAAATACTTCATTGCCTTGAAGAGTTTTTCATTTTTATCGCGTAAATTGGTTGCAAATAGTTGATAATGTACAAATTTCCGGACATTCTTAATGTAGTTGGTGACAGTTTGGTTGCACAGACCGAGATCTTGAAGGTTTTTGAAAAATAAATGGGCGTTTTCAATCTTTGTCGCAAAGTTGAGGCTCACACGGCGTTTGTTCATAAAGTATAAAAACCTTGACACATTTTCAACAATTTGTTTGTATCTTTCCAGCTTGCAATGGTTCTGCAAATAAGAGGAAAAACCTTTTAATATTGGATGAGACAGAGAATGGTGATCATAATAACCTGCATCTTTCATTTTGATCCTCTTGTCAACAGTCCATTTCTGGCTTGTCATCCTACAAATTTGGAAGAAAGAACAACAGGTCAGAGTAGAAACAAATTAGAACTTTGAGAAAAATACTGTGTAAGCATATACAGCATATATATAGTGACGTCCTGCCAATGGCAGTAGACTATGCAGCCGCTATGGGGCCTGTGAGTCCAGGGTTCCCTGTAACGACGCATTCATGGGGCCCTCACCCAGTGGAAGAATCTGGGGAAATGTCGGGGACCTTGACAGCTGGGGGTTCCACTCACCGTTGTCAGGGGTGGTAAACATTTCTGTGTCCCCAGGCCCGATTTCTGTGGACCCCAGTGCTCTGACTGGCAGCAGCACTTTGCTGGCTGCCTGCCCTTTATACGCAGCATCCACTGCTGAACACTGCGTGTTCTGAAGTTCATCTGTGGGTAAAGCTAGTACATCATCCTCTACTGGCCCACAGATGAAAATCGTAATGGCAGTGCATTTTAGTATGCCCCGCCAAAGCTGTGTGCCCCACAGAGCTGTCTGTGTGTAGGGCACTTTTTTGGCATCCTGTTTTATGGCTGCAATGGAAGGGAAATCTATTGCCTAAAATAGGAGAAAAAATTACTTTGTAAGGGCTGTAAAGTTGTGGGATATGCTATTAATTGTCCCAGTTAAACATTATTTGTATTGTTTTTTTGCTCAATATATATATATATATATATATATATATATATATATAGATATATATAGATATATATATATATAGATATATATAGATATGTATATATATATAAAAGCATGGTGAGTGAGAATGTTACACACACTAACTGACCTCGGCCTGTCTTCATCTGTTTGGCTGGTATTTTCCTCTCTTTCTCTGGTCTCTGGTTGTTGATCGGCTTCACTGTCGGATGTTTCAGAGGATGTATAGTCTTCTGCAGCTGAAAGATGCACCAATTCAGGATTTGATATGGCTCGGCGTGCCGATGTGCCAGTTGATGTAGATGGCTTCTCATCTTCAACAGTCCTGTAAATTATAAAAATCCTTAGTAATAACGTGAAGTACAATCTTGAGTAGGCCAGCAGTGTTGACAATTTTTTAAAGTGGCCTAAAAGCCAGGATGTGCTGAGGCCAAGGCAATGTTTGAGCAAGGGATTAAAGTAAATTCCTTGTATAAATTTACACTGACCTGTAGACATCATAATCCTCTGGGACGGGCGGCTCTTCCACTGTGACGGACGGCTCTTCCACTGTGACGGGCGGCTCTTCCTCTGTGACGGACGGCTCTTCCTCTGTGACGGACGGCTCTTCCTCTGGGACGGGCGGCTCTTCCTCTGGGACGGGCGGCTCTTCCTCTGGGACGGGCGGCTCTTCCTCTGGGACGGGCAGCTCTTCCTCTGGGACGGGCGGCTCTTCCACTGTGACGGGCGGCTCTTCCTCTGGGACGGACGGCTCTTCCACTGTGACGGACGGCTCTTCCTCTGTGACGGACGGCTCTTCCTCTGGGACGGGCGGCTCTTCCTCTGGGACGGGCGGCTCTTCCACTGTGACGGGCGGCTCTTCCTCTGTGACGGACGGCTCTTCCTCTGTGACGGACAGCTCTTCCTCTGGGACGGGCGGCTCTTCCTCTGGGACGGGCGACTCCTCCTCGATGACTGTAGACATTTCCTCCTCAACAGGCAGCACTTCCTCCTCATTAGGCAGCTCTTGCTCACTGGCTGTCAGCTCCTCCTGCACAGGTGATGCCCCCTCATCTTCAACAATCCTGTAAATATAAAATACACGTGATTATTTGGCATAGTTCAGAACATATATGCAAATCTATAAAGCTTACACAAGTATGAACATCAGTATTCAAAGAATAAGATGCTAGTGGGGCATACCTGGCCATAGTTGGTTTCTCGGGTACTATAAACCCTCTGTCCTCCAGGAAGGAGATAAGATCGTCCTTTGTAGTGATCTCTGGAATCTTGTCATAAGGGATATATGTTCCTTTTGTTGCAATTGCTATCAGTGAGTTTCTAGATTCTTTCACTAGCGCATCCTTCTCCTCTTGTGTACAGCATCTAAGGCATTGTCGTGTAAGGTGCTGTGGCAGTTGAGTAAATGCTTTGTAACATAGTGGACATGTCTTCAGCATCCTGAAGCCGCTGTAAAAAAGAAAAATGGAAGATCAGGAACAATATCAGTGAGAATCTAGCTTTTCCACCCACTAATATCAACCAGCATTTTTTATGTTTCAGCAGGATAACTGGATTTCAAAAATCTGATTTTTTTTTACAACAAATACACAGCTCATGAGAAAAGGCACGTCTCATCATTGCCATAGATTTTTTTAAAAAGATGAGGGCTGGCTCTAGAGTGTATTTTGACCACCAATAGCCAGCCCTCATTTTTGGTCACAAAAACGGACAAACGTACACAATTTTTTAAGGAGCAATTGTTTAGCACAAGTTAATGCACTTTTATAGCATACTACACAAATTGTGGCAATATTGTGCACATAACACATGCGGTTTTTTATCATATGCATGTTCCTAGATCTTGCGCAAATCTGAGGTTTTGCAAGAATTATTTAGATTGACAAAGATACCGTGCAAAAAATTAATGTGGTATTGACTATGCAAATGCTTATACAGTTTTGCACATGACCGGCACTCATTTATCAGTCAAAAAGGAGAAAAAACGAGTGAGCGAGCAAGTACATATACAGTTTAAAGCCTTTTCACACTGCAAACTTTGAAAGATACAGAAAGACCGCGCCAAAAACATAAACCCTTTCTGTGACTGAGCCTGAACAATTGCAAGCCTTAACATGATGTTATAATACACTTTCACACCGCAATCCTTCCCCCTCCCCCCACCACAGTAATACAACCAAGCTAAAAAGTTTGCAGAGGTCACAGAGAGGACATCAGATTAGGCACCTGATTCCAGTACAAACTATATGAGTACAAGCATACTTATACACCTGATTCCAGTACAAGCTATATGAGTACAAGTATACTTATACACCTGATTCCAGTACAAGCTATATGAGTACAAGTATACTTATACACCTGATTCCAGTACAAGCTATATGAGTACAAGTATACTTATACACCTGATTCCAGTACAAGCTATATGAGTACAAGTATACTTATACACCTGATTCCAGTACAAGCTCAGATGATGCTGCAGTATAGTTTGGCACCTGATCCCAATACATGCTGTATGTTAACCTCTTCTGCAAATACTCCCATGGTCTCAGTGTACCCCAGAATGCATGCTGCAATGGTGTCCAGAAAGAGTATTTCTAGAAGCAACACATACCTCTGCAGATTCATATTTCCCTCCCACTCACTATCCCACCAGGTGTACTTACCTTCTTTTGGGCGGCATGGTTGTAATTGGCTAAGGTCACAGCTTCTCTTGTGCACTAATCACCCTTGTTGCTCCTGAGCACTGGATCAAATTAAACTTCCCTCCAAAACTCCTTTTCCTTTTCCTAAAATGATGGTTTATTTGAATGTAAATCATGAATCTGCTCCGATTGGTTAATGCAACTTAGTAGGCGTAGCTTTTTCTTGATGAGAGCTGGCTACAGGTACTTCCAGGACGACCCGTAGCCAGCCCTCACCCTTGGAATAGCTCAATGAGGATGAGAGCTGGCTACAGGTGCCTCCAGGGCGACCCCTAGCCAGCCCTCACCCTTGGAGCAGCTCAATGAGGATGAGAGCTGGCTACAGGTGCCTCCAGGGCGACCCGTAGCCAGCCCTCACCCTTGGAATAGCTCAATGAGGATGAGAGCTGGCTACAGGTGCCTCCAGGGCGACCCCTAGCCAGCCCTCACCCTTGGAATAGCTCAATGAGGATGAGAGCTGGCTACAGGTTTGATGATACCAAAAGCACTTAAAATTCAATCTGCAACAAAAAAAAGTCGCTCTGACGCCGCCGTTAAGGGCTGCGTCCGTTATCACGCTCATCTGATAAATTACAGAAAAAAAACGTAAACTTTATCGTTTTTTTGGCGCACTTATTTCACCGCCCGTTCCTACGTGCCGCCGTTCAGCACAGCATCCGTTATCACGCTCATCTGATGAATTACGGAAAAAAACGTAAACTTTATAGTTTTTTTGGCGCGCTTATTTCACCGCCCGTTCCTACGCGCCGCCATTCAGCGCAGCGTCCGTTATCACGCTCATCTGATGAATTACGGAAAAAAAACGTAAACTTTATAGTTTTTTTGGCGCGCTTATTTCACCGCCCGTTCCTACGCGCCGCCGTTCAACGCAGCTTCCGTTATCACGCTCATCTAATGAATTATGGAAAAAAAACGTACACTTTATAGCTTTTTTGGCGCGCTTATTTCACCGCCCGTTCCTACGCGCCGCCGTTCAGCGCAGCTTCCGTTATCACGCTCATCTGATGAATTACGGAAAAAAAACGTAAACTTTATAGTTTTTTTGGCGCGCTTATTTCACCGCCCGTTCCTATGCGCCGCCGTTCAGCGCAGCGTCCGTTATCACGCTCAATGAGGATGAGAGTTGGCTACAGGTGCCTCCAGGGCGACACGTAGCCAGCCCTCACCCTTCGAATAGCTCAATGAGGATGAGAGCTGGCTACAGGTGCCTCCAGGGCGACCCCTAGCCAGCCCTCACCCTTGGAGCAGCTCAATGAGGATGAGAGCTGGCTACAGGTGCCTCCAGGGCGACCCCTAGCCAGCCCTCACCCTTGGAGCAGCTCAATGAGGATGAGAGCTGGCTACAGGTGCCTCCAGGGCGACCCCTAGCCAGCCCTGACCCTTGGAGCAGCTCAATGAGGATGAGAGCTGGCTACAGGTGCCTCCAGGGCGACCCCTAGCCAGCCCTCACCCTTGGAATAGCTGAATGAGGATGTCATTGTGTGATGTCTGTTTGTGTGTGTGTGTGTGTGTGTGTGTGTGTGTGTGTGTGTGGGCAGATGTCATTGTGTGATGTCTGTTTGTGTGTGTGTGTGGGCAGATGTCATTGTGTGATGTCTGTTTGTGTGTGTGTGTGGGCAGATGTCATTGTGTGATGTCTGTTTGTGTGTGTGTGGGGGCAGATGTCATTGTGTGATGTCTGTTTGTGTGATGTGTGTGTGTGTGGGCAGATGTCATTGTGTGATGTCTGTTTGTATGTGTGTGTGTGGGGGGTAGATGTCATTGTGTGATGTCTGTTTGTGTGTGTGTGTGTGTGTGTGGGCAGATGTCATTGTGTGATGTCTGTTTGTGTGTGTGTGTGGGGGGGCAGATGTCATTGTGTGATGTCTGTGTGTGTGTGGGGGCAGATGTCATTGTGTGATGTCTGTTTGTGTGTGTGTATGTTTGTGTGTGTGTGTGTGTGTGTGTGTGTATGGGCAGATGTCATTGTATGATGTCTGTTTGTGTGTGTGTGTGTGTGTGTGTGTGCAGATGTCATTGTGTGATGTCTGTTTGTGTGTGTGTGGGCAGATGTCATTGTGTGATGTCTGTTTGTGTGTGTGTGTTTGTGTGTGGGCAGATGTCATTGTGTGATGTCTGTTTGTGTGTGTGTGTGGGCAGATGTCATTGTGTGATGTCTGTTTGTGTGTGTGTGTGGGCAGATGTCATTGTGTGATGTGTGTGTGTGTGTGTGTGTGTGTGTGGGCAGATGTCATTGTGTGATGTCTGTTTGTATGTGTGTGTGTGTGTGTGTGGGCAGGTGTGTGTGTGTGATGTCTGTGTGTGTGTGTGTGTGTGGGCAGATGTCATTGTGTGATGTCTGTTTGTGTGTGTGTGTGGGCAGATGTCATTGTGTGATGTGTGTGTGTGTGTGTGTGTGTGGGCAGATGTCATTGTGTGATGTCTGTTTGTGTGTGTGTGTGGGGGGGGGCAGATGTCATTGTTTGATGTCTGTGTGTGTGTGGGGGCAGATGTCATTGTGTGATGTCTGTTTGTGTGATGTGTGTGTGTGTGTGTGGGCAGATGTCATTGTGTGATGTCTGTTTGTGTGTGTGTATGTCTGTGTGTGTGTGTGTGTGTGGGCAGATGTCATTGTGTGATGTCTGTTTGTATGTGTGTGTGTGTGTGGGCAGATGTCATTGTGTGATGTCTGTTTGTGTGTGTGTGTGGGCAGATGTCATTGTGTGATGTCTGTTTGTGTGTGTGTGTGTGTGTGTGTGTGTGGGCAGATGTCATTGTGTGATGTCTGTTTGTGTGTGTGTGTGGGCAGATGTCATTGTGTGATGTCTGTTTGTGTGTGTGTGTGGGCAGATGTCATTGTGTGATGTCTGTTTGTGTGTGTGTGTGTGTGTGGGCAGATGTCATTGTGTGATGTCTGTTTGTGTGTGTGTGTGGGCAGATGTCATTGTGTGATGTGTGTGTGTGTGTGTGTGTGTGTGTGTGTGTGGGCAGATGTCATTGTGTGATGTCTGTTTGTATGTGTGTGTGTGTGTGTGTGTGGGCAGGTGTGTGTGTGTGTGATGTCTGTTTGTGTGTGTGTGTGTGTGGGCAGATGTCATTGTGTGATGTCTGTTTGTGTGTGTGTGTGTGGGCAGATGTCATTGTGTGATGTGTGTGTGTGTGTGTGTGTGTGGGCAGATGTCATTGTGTGATGTCTGTTTGTGTGTGTGTGTGGGGGGGGGGCAGATGTCATTGTGTGATGTCTGTGTGTGTGTGGGGGCAGATGTCATTGTGTGATGTCTGTTTGTGTGATGTGTGTGTTTGTGGGCAGATGTCATTGTGTGATGTCTGTTTGTGTGTGTGTATGTCTGTGTGTGTGTGTGTGTGTGTGTGTGGGCAGATGTCATTGTGTGATGTCTGTTTGTATGTGTGTGTGTATGTGTGGGCAGATGTCATTGTGTGATGTCTGTTTGTGTGTGTGTGTGGGCAGATGTCATTGTGTGATGTCTGTTTGTGTGTGTGTGTGTGTGTGTGTGTGTGTGTGGGCAGATGTCATTGTGTGATGTCTGTTTGTGTGTGTGTGTGTGGGCAGATGTCATTGTGTGATGTCTGTTTGTGTGTGTGTGTGGGCAGATGTCATTGTGTGATGTCTGTTTGTGTGTGTGTGTGGGGGGGCAGATGTCATTGTGTGATGTCTGTGTGTGTGTGGGGGCAGATGTCATTGTGTGATGTCTGTTTGTGTGATGTGTGTGTGTGTGGGCAGATGTCATTGTGTGATGTCTGTTTGTGTGTGTGTATGTCTGTGTGTGTGTGTGTGTGTGTGTGTGTGTGTGTGTGTGGGCAGATGTCATTGTATGATGTCTGTTTGTATGTGTGTGTGTGTGGGCAGATGTCATTGTGTGATGTCTGTTTGTGTGTGTGTGGGCAGATGTCATTGTGTGATGTCTGTTTGTATGTGTGTGTGTGTGTGTGTGTGTGGGCAGATGTCATTGTGTGATGTCGGTTTGTGTGTGTGTGTGTGGGCAGATGTCATTGTGTGATGTCTGTTTGTGTGTGTGTGTGTAGGCAGATGTCATTGTGTGATGTCTGTTTGTGTGTGTGTGTGTAGGCAGATGTCATTGTGTGATGTCTGTTTGTGTGTGTATGTGTGTGTGTATGTGTGTGTGTGTGTAGGCAGATGTCATTGTGTGATGTCTGTTTGTGTGTGTGTGGGCAGATGTCATTGTGTGATGTCTGTTTGTATGTGTGTGTGGGCAGATATCATTGTGTCATGTCTGTTTATATGTATTTTTGTGTTTCAAATGTGTTTATGCGTGCATGTATATGTCTGTATATGTTTGTGTGTGTGACTGCGTGCGGCCTACTGCTGAGTATAGTTGGCGCCGTGTGGCCTCCTGCTGTATCTGGGGGGGCGCCGTGCGGCCCCCCGCTGTGTACAGATGGCTACATGCGGCCCCCCGCTGTGTATAGATGGCTACGTGCGGCCCCCCGCTATGTATAGATGGCGCCGTGCGGCCCCCCGCCGTGTATTGATGGCTACATGCAGCCCCCCGCTGTGTATAGATGGCTACGTGCGGCCCCCCGCTATGTATAGATGGCGCCGTGCGGCCCCCCGCCGTGTATTGATGGCGCAGTGCGGCCCCCTGCTGTGTAGAGATGGCACCGTGCGGCTCCCCGCTGTGTATAGATGGCGCCGTGCGGCCTCCCGCTGAGTATAGATGGCGCTGTGCGGCCTCCTGCTGTCTCTGGGGGGGGCGCCGTGCGGCCTCCCGCTGTGTATAGATGGCTACGTGCGGCCTCCCGCTGAGTATAGATGGCGCTGTGCGGCCTCCTGCTGTCTCTGGGGGGGGCGCCGTGCGGCCTCCCGCTGTGTATAGATGGCTACGTGCGGCCTCCCGCTGAGTATAGATGGCGCTGTGCGGCCTCCTGCTGTCTCTGGGGGGGGCGCCGCGAGGCCTCCCGCTGTGTATAGATGGCTACGTGCGGCCTCCCGCTGAGTATAGATGGCGCTGTGCGGCCTCCTGCAGTCTCTGGGGGGGGGGCGCCGTGCGGCCTCCTGCTGTGTATAGATGGCTACATGCGGTCTCCCGCTGAGTATAGATGTCGCCGTGCGGCCTCCTGCTGTGTATAGATGGCTACGTGCGGTCTCCCGCTGAGTATAGATGGAGCTGTGCGGCCTCCTGCTGTCTCTGGGGGGAGCGCCGTGCGGCATCTATACTCAGCAGGAGGCCGCACGTAGCCATCTATACACGTATACTCAACAGGAGGCCGCACGTAGACATCTATACACGTATACTCAGCAGGAGGCCGCACGTAGCCATCTATACGGCGCCATCTATACACAGCGGGAGGCCGCACGGCGCCATCTATACACAGCGGGAGGCCGCACGGCGCCATCTATACACAGCGGGAGTCTCAGTGCTTTGCAAGAGCAGTCAATAAATTCTGCTTGACTAATTCTGAGCACCATAAAGTCTGGTTCGCTTCTAACCTGCTGTCTTCATTTTCAGCTTGCTGAATTCTAACTCATTTACTGTCATTCGAGACGATGCCTTTGCTGGTCTCTTTCACCTTGAATACCTGTAAGTGCTCCACTTAATGTCATATTTTTGATTCTGCTCTTCTTCATCTTTTGGCATGTGCAATTGTATGAGCAAGTATTCATATGAATTTATGACCTACTTAAACCTTCGAGGACCTTACATTTTATTCAATCAAATTTTTTTCCAGTTTAAAACTATGGGACATATATGTGTCTTGGTCCTCAAAGGGTTTTTAAAGGGGCTGCAAACATAAATATGAAAAAAATAATTCAATTAGTGCTTTTTGTGTTCATTTAATTTTTATTTGAAGTCCATTTTTTTTTATTTACATTGGAATTAAGCCCTACTTCATGGAATGAAGCCCTACCTACATGACATCTGAGAGCTACATGGATCCCGCTTGTGAGGTGCCTGTCCGTCACTACTATTCAGTTTTAGGGTCCACTCACTAAGCCATATATTCTCTCATGCAAGAGAATAGGGCCAATTATGCTAATGACACTGGGCTCAAACTCTGTCAGAGCTTCAACTGAGTGTGATCCGATTCTCTCGCAGCACAGATATGGAGAAGATGGAGAACTTAATTTCTCCATCTTCTCCATAGTCTCTGTGAGTGTTCATCGGACTGCACTTGGATGACATCCGAGTGCAGTCTAATGTTTTACGTGCACCCATAGACTTGTATGGGTGCACATGGTCCGAATATCGAATGAGATTATTTTCTCATGCCAATAATCGCACTGTCCCATAGTATAACATAGGGCCGAGTCCTATCCGATAAAACATCACATAGCATTCGGCCGTGTTATACGACAGTGTGAGCGAGCCCTTAGAGTCAAGGAATATTTACATGCAGATGATGATATTACTCTCCAAGTGCATATTGTTTTAGGCGAGTTCATGGTAAATGCTTTGCATTTTTGACATGTGATCAACTAAAGAACAAGAAAGATTTAGGACCTCCCCTATAGAGAAACGGAAAATAGTTTGGAGGACTTGCATGTCCTTTTTTATTTATTATGAGAAAATCATAAAAGATCCCGTTTTTTAACCATGCTGTGACTTTCTGCTGAGGGAGAGGGAGAGAGCTGCCCTATTCAGAGTCTGTAATAAGACCTGCTGACAAAAGTGTTGAAGATACAGTCTAATGTGAATTAACAATGAAAAAAAGTTAATTTCACAAATGGCTTGTATTTTTTTTAATACAAACTTTTTTGTCTTTACAGCTCCTTTAAAGGGAATCTGTCATCAGGTTTTTGCCACCTAATCTGAGAGCAGCATAATGTAGGGTTAGAGGCACTGATTCCAGTAATGTGTCACTTACTGGACTGCTTAGTGTTGTTTTGATAAAATCATTGATTTGTCAGAAGGTAATTATTACTAGATGACTAGTAAGTTCTGTAGGACCCCACCCCCATCACTGATCAGTAGATTTCTGTGTACACTGAGCATGGGCAGAAAGCTGCCAATCAGTGGTGTGGGTGGGGCTATACAGAGCGCAGCATTCAGAGAGCTGCTAGATCTGCAGCAGATAAAACGGTGATTTTCTCAAAATGACAACAAGCAGCTGAAAAAGTGACACATCGCTGGAATCAGGGTATCTGCCCAAATATTGTGCTGCTCTCAGATGAGGCAGCACAATTAATATTATGCCAAATTAATTTCCCGTGAACTATCACATGATCTATCACAGGGGATCATGTGACATGTCACGTGATAAATCAGGTGTGGGGGGGGGGCGCGCCTTCTAAACTGCCCGGGGCCCTTACTACTCTTAATCCACCCCTGCCCCCACTGATTCCATATTAATGACCTATCCAATGGGTAAGTGATCAATATCAAGGTAGTGGGCAACCCCTTAAAGAAAGCAGACCATATTAGGTACTTCTAGAATATCTTTGTCCCATGCTGTTGATAGACCCCACCGCGTGTAATCGGTACCCTACAATGACTTGTCATCCATAGTCATGTCTTGTAGCACTGGAGCCATTAAATGATGTTGCTTGGCGGCTCATGACGTCACTATAGATGATGTGTATTAATGCAAGTTGTTTAATTGCTACTAATAAGAAATCACTTTAAATCAATATGGAGGCTTATAGGGTCCTCTCAGCTTCCTTTTACATATGGAAGTAGTCGTAGAACAGTATCGTCGATTGTCCCTCCCCAGAAAAATTATCCTTTTTTTTTTTTGCAGAGCTCCGATGTGCCAGTCAAAAGGAAATGGAGTGTCTGCAGATTGGTGTGGGAGTGCAGAGGGGCGTGTCCGTGCACTTGAAAGGAGCTGTCTAAGTGCAGTGATACGCCCCAGTGCACTTCCAGACGGATTTGCATATGTTTTCCACACTAGATTTGTCATGATGGACTCATCAGATCTCTTATAACACCATTACGATCATATGTCAAGGTGCTGACGTCCCTTTATGCCTTACGCTACGTGCCACCTAAATGGATTTTCCATTGAGATGAGATGAGGCTGTTGGGTATTTTCCCCGGACCTGTCACGTTTCTGTAGGCTGCAGTCATGTATCCCGCGTCTTGCTCTAATACTTTGTTTTTATTGCAGTTTACTTCCGCCACAATTTCCTCAAGACAAACCTCTCATCACAGTCTTTCCACCGATAAGACATCACCTGGTGGACAAGCAAGGCCCCAATGTCACCTGTCCTTTACTACATAATGTAAGGAGACTTGGGAGATTTTGAGCACTGGACTTAGGAATGTTGTAATTTAACCTTTCAATGACTGAGGTGTTTTTGTTTTTATAAAGTGGATCTGTGTGGTCTCCTGACACGTCTGTTTTAGTAATCTTATAAACCCTATAAAATCACAAATGTGCAGAATTTGTGTTTCAGACCACTGTGCAGTGCCTTTGAAGGCTATGTTCACACATCGCGTTTTTTTCAGCGTTTTTTTAATGCAAATTTTCAGCTGTGTTTTACAGTACAAGCAAAGTCTATGAGATTTCAGAAATCTCATGCTCACACCCTGGTTTTTGTATGATCAGTATTTTGTGATTTGCATTGTTTTTTGCTGAATAGAGCACGTCACTTCTTTCAGTGTATTTCACCCATTGAAAGTAATGTGTAGTGAAAAAACGCCTAGTGTGAACATAGCCTTACATCTAATTGACAATGGGGTGTTACCTTACTCCTTGTCCATGTCTAATCAGTTTGGACAGTAGGCATAATCACTACGACCAGGGGCCTGGCAGTGGCCAGTTGTCAATGTATCCACACATTTCCAGAAGATTGACACAACGCAGAGGACCTGGGAAGAAGAGATGCCACGGTATTGTTAGTTCATAGGGAATACACCTCTTTATTTTGGTAGATGAGGTCTTTGTCAAACACATCTTCAGCAGAGGAGAACGAAATGAAAGGATTAATGTATGTGTTAATGACCCAGTTCTGCGTGTGCTCTACGTAAAATGTGGCTGCAGATGGCTGTGCTGCATCGACACGTGAGGTTTGGGAGCCACCTTACATCTAATGGGTGGGGGTCTTACATTGAGGTCCCCACTTCAGACATTTCTGATATTTCCAGTGAATTTTCCAAGGAAGTTTCAGATAAAAATACCATAAGAAAATGTGGTCAACCTTGTTTTAGTTTTTTTTTTTAATATATAAGATTTTTAGTTATAGTCTTTGTTATGTTCACATAGAAGACCGGTGGGTTTTTTCTTTTTTAGGAACAAAGTATATACAGTGGGGAAAATAAGTATTGGATACACTGACGATTTTGCAAGTTTTCCCACCTACAAAGAATGGAGAGGGCTGTAATTTTTATCGTAGGTACACTTCACCTGTGAGAGACAGAATCTAAAAATAAAAAACAGAAAATAACATTTTATAATTTTTACATACTTATTTCATGCAATTATGCAAATTAATTATTTGATACAATAGAAAAACAGATCTTAATATTTGGTACGGAAACCTTTGTTTGCAATTACAGAGGTCAGACGTTTCCTGTAGTTCTTGACCAAGTTTGCAGACACTGCAGCAGGAATTTTGGACCACTCCTCCATACAGATCTTCTCCAGATCTTTCAAGTTTCGGGACTGTTGCTGGGTGCAGTTGTCCTGTCCCCTTTGCAGAAAAGCACCCCCAAAGTATAAGGTTTCCCCAGCATGCTTCTCAGTTGGGACGGTGTTCTTGGGGTTGTACTCATCCTTCTTCTTTCTCCAAACACGTCAAGTGGAGTTGATACCAAAAAGTCCTATTTTGGTCTCATCTGACCACATGACCCTCTCCCATGCCTCCTCTGGATCACCCAGATGGTCAATGGCGAACTTCAAACGGGCCTGGACATGTGCTGGCGTGAGCAGGGGACCTTGCGTGCCCTGCAGGAGTTTAATCCATGACGGCATAGTGTGTTACTAATGGTAATGTTTGAGACTGTAGTCTCGGCTCTCTTCAGGTCATTGACCAGGTCCTCCTGTGTAGTTCTGGGCTGATTCCTGACCTTTCTCAGAATCATCCTTATCCCACGGGTCGAGATCTTGCATGGAGCCCCAGACCGAGGAAGATTGACAGTCATCTTGTGTTTCTTCCGTTTTCTAATAATTGTGCCAACAGTTGTTGCTTTCTCACCAAGCTGCTTGCATATTGTCCTGTAGCCAATCCCAGCCTGGAGCAGGTC
Source organism: Phyllobates terribilis (assembly GCF_046119375.1). NCBI lineage: Eukaryota > Metazoa > Chordata > Amphibia > Anura > Dendrobatidae > Phyllobates > Phyllobates terribilis. Next base: position 2,554,254 of record NW_027362956.1, on the reverse strand, counting down.
TACAATTTTGTCCCTGGTGTCCTTAGATAGCTCTTTGGTCTTAACCATGGTGGATAGGTTGGAGTGTGATTGATTGAGTGTGTGGACAGGTGTCTTTTATACAGGTAACGAGTTCAAACAGGTACAATAAATACAGGTGAGGAGTGCAGAGTAGGAGGGCTTCTGAAAGAAAAACTAACAGGTCTGTGAGAGCGAGATTTCTTGCTGGTTGGTAGGTGATCAAATACTTATTTCATGCAATGAAATGCGATTTAATTATTTAAAAATCATACAATGTGATTTTTTTTTTTGGGATTTTATTTTTAGATTCTGTCTCTCACAGTTGAAGTGTACCTATGATAAAAATGACAGACCTCTCCATTCTTTGTAGGTGGGAAAGCTTGCAAAATCGGCAGTGTATCAAATACTTATTTTCCCTACTGCGGGCGTGTATGTATATATATATGTGTGTGTGTGTGTGTGTGTGTGTGTATGTACAGTACAGACCAAAAGTTTGGACACACCTCATTTAAAGATTTTTTATGTATTTTCATGACTATGAAAATTGTACATTCACACTGAAGGCATCAAAACTATGAATTAACACATGTGGAAATATATACTTAACAAAAAAGTGTGAAACAACTGAAAATATGTCTTATATTCTAGGTTCTTCAAAGTAGCCACCTTTTGCTTTGATGACTGCTTTGCACACTCTTGGCATTCTCTTGATGCGCTTCAAGTGGTAGTCACCGGAAATGGTCTTCCAACAATCTTGAAGGAGTTCCCGGAGATGCTTAGCACTTGTAGGCCCTTTTGCCTTCACTCGGCGGTCCAGCTCACCCCAAACCATCTCGATTGGGTTCAGGTCTGGTGACTATGGAGGCCAGGTCATCTGGCGTAGCACCCCATCACTCGCCTTCTTGGTCAAATAGCCCTTACACAGCCTGGAGGTGTGTTTGGGGTCATTGTCCTTTTGAAAAATAAATGATGGTCCAACTAAACGCAAACCGGATGGAATAGCATGCCGCTGCCAGATGCTGTGGTAGCCATGCTGGTTCAGTATGCCTTCAATTTTGAATAAATCTCCAACAGTGTCACCAGCAAAGCACCCCCACACCATCACTCCTCCTCCTCCATGCTTCACTGTGTGAACCAGGCATGTAGAGTCCATCCGTTCACCTTTTATGCATCGCACAAAGACACGGTGGTTGGAACCAAAGATCTCAAATTTGGACTCATCAGACCAAAGCACAGATTTCCACTGGTCTAATGTCCATTCCTTGTGTTCTTTAGCCCAAACAAGTCTCTTCTGCTTGTTGCCTGTCCTTAGCAGTGGTTTCCTAGCAGCTATTTTACCATGAAGGCCTGCTGCACAAAGTCTCCTCTTAACAGTTGTTGAAGAGATGTTTCTGCTGCTAGAACTCTGTGTGGCATTGACCTGGTCTCTAATCTGAGCTGCTGTTAACCTGCGATTTCTGAGGCTGGTGACTCGGATAAACTTATCCTCAGAAGCAGAGGTGACTCTTGGTCTTCCTTTCCTGGGGCAGTCCTCATGTGAGACAGTTTCTTTGTAGCGCTTGATGGTTTTTGCAACTGCACTTGGGGACGCTTTCAAAGTTTTCACAATTTTTCGGACTGACTGACCTTCATTTCTTAAAGTAATGATGGCCACTCGTTTTTCTTTACTTAGAATTTGTATGATGGCAAGAAAAAAGCATCTAACAGTCTATTCAGTAGGACTATCAGCTGTGTATCCACCAGACTTCTGCACAACACAAGTGATGGTCCCAACCCCATTTATAAGGCAAGAAATCCCACTTATTAAACCTGACTGGGCACACCTGTGAAGTGAAAACCATTTCCGGTGACTACCTCTTGAAGCTCATCAAGAGAATGCCAAGAGTGTGCAAAGCAGCCATCAAAGCAAAAGGTGGCTACTTTGAAGAACCTAGAATATAAGACATATTTTCAGTTGTTTCACACGTTTTTGTTAAGTATATAATTCCACATGTGTTAATTCATAGTTTTGATGCCTTCAGTGTGAATGTACAATTTTCTTAGTCATGAAAATACAGATAAATCTTTAAATGAGAAGGTGTGTCCACCTTTTGGTCTGTACTGTATATATACACTGCTCAAAAAAATAAAGGGAACACTTAAACAACAGAATATAACTCCAAGTGCATCAAACTGTCCACTTAGGAAATGACACTGATTGACAATCAATTTCACATGCTGTTGTGCAAATGGAATAGACAATAGATGGAAATTATTGGCAATTATCAAGACACCCTCAAAGGATTGATTCTGCAGGTGGGGACCACAGACCACATCTCAGTACCAATGCTTTCTGGCAGATGTTTTGGTCACTTTTGAATGTTGGTTATGCTTTCACACTCGTGGTAGCATGAGACGGACTCTACAACCCACAGAAGTTGCTCAGGTAGTGCAGCTCATCCAGGATGGCACAACAGTGCGAGCTGTGGCAAGAAGGTTTGCTGTGTCTGTCAGCGTAGTGTCCAGAGGCTGGAGGTGCTACCAGGAGACAGGCCAGTACACCAGGAGACAAGGAGGGGGCCGTAGGAGGGCAACAACCCAGCAGCAGTACCGCTACCTCCGCCTTTGTGCAAGGAGGAACAGGGGGAGCACTGACAGAGCCCTGCAAAATGACCTCCAGCAGGCCACAAATGTTCATGTGTCTGCACAAACGGTTAGAAACCGACTCCATGAGGGTGGTATGAAGGCCCGACGTCCACAGATGGGGGTTGTGATCACATCCCAACATTGTGCAGGACGCTTGGCATTTGCCACAGAACACCAGGATTGGCAAAGTCGCCACTGGCGCCCTGTGCTCTTCACAGATGAAAGCAGGTTCACACTGAGCACATGTGACAGACATGACAGAGTCTGGAGACGCCGCGGAGAGCGATCTGCTGCCTGCAACATCCTTCAGCATGACCGGTTTGGCAGTGGGTCAGTAATGGTGTGGAGTGGCATTTCTTTTGGAGGGCCGCACAGCCCTCCATGTGCTCGCCAGACGTAGCCTGACTGACATTAGGTACCGAGATGAGATCCTCAGACCCCTTGTGAGACCATCTGCTGGTGCGGTTGGCCCTGGGTTCCTCCTAATGCAGGACAATGCCAGACCTCATGTGGCTGGAGTGTGTCAGCAGTTCCTGCAAGATGAAGGCATTGAAGCTATGGACTGTCCCACCCGTTCCCCAGACCTGAATCCGATTGAGCACATCTGGGACATCATGTCTCGCTCCATCCACCAACGTCACGTTGCACCATAGACTTTCCAGAAGTTGGCGGATGATTTAGTCCAGGTCTGGGAGGAGATCCCACAGGAGACCACCTCATCAGGAGCATGCCCAGGCGTTGTAGGGAGGTCATGCAGGCACGTGGAGGCCGCACACAATACTGAACCTCATTTTGACTTGTTTTAAGGACATTACATCAAAGTTGGATCAACCTGTAGTGTGTTTTTCCACTTTAATTTTGGGGGTGGCTCCAAATCCAGGCCTCCATTAGTTAATAAATTTGATTTCCATTGATGATTTTTATGTGATTTTGTTGTCAGCACATTCAGCTTTGTACAGAACAAAGTATTCAATGAGAATATTTCATTCATTCAGATCTAGGATGTGTTATTTGAGTGTTCCCTTTATTTTTTTGAGCAGTGTATGTATATGTGTGTGTATATATATAATTTTTTTTAATTTTTTTCAATACATATTTCACTTTGGAGCTGACATAAGTCATGGACATGGGCTCTGTATCATGATATGTCTCCAATTTAGCAAATCTAGATCATGAAAGTAACTCTGTGACCTGCCATGTTGTCACCCTGAGTAATATGCTATAGGTATCATTACTGAGTCATATAGTGATGAAGTGATTGACAGTTGCTCCTGCTTTCTATCGAGCGTCTCTCCTGCTCTCTCTCTCGAGCATCTCTCCTGCTCTCTCTCGAGCGTCTCTCCTGCTCTCTCTCTCTAGCTTCTCTCCTGCTCTTTCTCTCGAGCGTCTCTCCTGCTCTCTCTCTCTCGAGCGTCTCTCCTGCTCTCTCTCTCGAGCGTCTCTCCTGCTCTCTCTCTCGAGCGTCTCTCCTGCTCTCTCTCTCGAGCGTCTCTCCTGCTCTCTCTCTCGAGCGTCTCTCCTGCTCTCTCTCTCTCGAGCGTCTCTCCTGCTCTCTCTCGAGCGTCTCTCCTGCTCTCTCTCTCGAGCGTCTCTCCTGCTCTCTCTCGAGCGTCTCTCCTGCTCTCTCTCTCAAGCTTCTCTCCTGCTCTCTCTCTCGAGCTTCTCTCCTGCTCTTTCTCTCGAGCGTCTCTCTCTCTCTTGCATCTCTCCTGCTCTCTCTCTCTCGAGCGTCTCTCCTGCTCTCTCTCTCGAGCGTCTCTCCTGCTCTCTCTCGAGCGTCTCTCCTGCTCTCTCTCGAGCGTCTCTCCTGCTCTCTCTCTCGAGCTTCTCTCCTGCTCAATCTCTCGAGCGTCTCTCTCTCTCTCGAGCGTCTCTCCTGCTCTCTCTCTTGAGCGTCTCTCCTGCTCTCTCTCTCTCGAGCGTCTCTCTCTCTCTAGCGTCTCTCCTGCTCTCTCTCTCTCGAGCATCTCTCCTGCTCTCTCTCTCTCGAGCATCTCTCCTGCTCTCTCTCTCGAGCGTCTCTCCTGCTCTCTCTCTCGAGCGTCTCTCCTGCTCTCTCTCTCGAGCGTCTCTCCTGCTCTCTCTCTCTCTCGAGCGTCTCTCCTGTTCTCTCTCTCTAGCTTCTCTCCTGCTCTTTCTCTCGAGCGTCTCTCCTGCTCTCTCTCTCTCGAGGGTCTCTCCTGCTCTCTCTCTCGAGCGTCTCTCCTGCTCTCTCTCTCGAGCGTCTCTCCTGCTCTCTCTCTCGAGCGTCTCTCCTGCTCTCTCTCTCTCGAGCGTCTCTCCTGCTCTCTCTCTCGAGCGTCTCTCCTGCTCTCTCTCTCGAGCGTCTCTCCTGCTCTCTCTCTCGAGCGTCTCTCCTGCTCTCTCTCGAGCGTCTCTCCTGCTCTCTCTCTCGAGCTTCTCTCCTGCTCTCTCTCTCGAGCTTCTCTCCTGCTCTTTCTCTCGAGCGTCTCTCTCTCTTGCATCTCTCCTGCTCTCTCTCTCGAGCGTCTCTCCTGCTCTCTCTCTCGAGCGTCTCTCCTGCTCTCTCTCGAGCGTCTCTCCTGCTCTCTCTCGAGCGTCTCTCCTGCTCTCTCTCTCGAGCTTCTCTCCTGCTCAATCTCTCGAGCGTCTCTCTCTCTCTCGAGCGTCTCTCCTGCTCTCTCTCTTGAGCGTCTCTCCTGCTCTCTCTCTCTCGAGCGTCTCTCTCTCTCTAGCGTCTCTCCTGCTCTCTCTCTCTCGAGCATCTCTCCTGCTCTCTCTCTCTCGAGCATCTCTCCTGCTCTCTCTCTCGAGCGTCTCTCCTGCTCTCTCTCTCGAGCGTCTCTCCTGCTCTCTCTCTCGAGCGTCTCTCCTGCTCTCTCTCTCGAGCGTCTCTCCTGCTCTCTCTCTCTCTCGAGCGTCTCTCCTGTTCTCTCTCTCTAGCTTCTCTCCTGCTCTTTCTCTCGAGCGTCTCTCCTGCTCTCTCTCTCTCGAGGGTCTCTCCTGCTCTCTCTCTCGAGCGTCTCTCCTGCTCTCTCTCTCAAGCGTCTCTCCTGCTCTCTCTCTCGAGCGTCTCTCCTGCTCTCTCTCTCTCGAGCGTCTCTCCTGCTCTCTCTCTCGAGCGTCTCTCCTGCTCTCTCTCTCGAGCGTCTCTCCTGCTCTCTCTCTCGAGCGTCTTTCCTGCTCTCTCTCGAGCGTCTCTCCTGCTCTCTCTCTCGAGCTTCTCTCCTGCTCTCTCTCTCGAGCTTCTCTCCTGCTCTTTCTCTCGAGCGTCTCTCTCTCTTGCATCTCTCCTGCTCTCTCTCTCTCGAGCGTCTCTCCTGCTCTCTCTCTCGAGCGTCTCTCCTGCTCTCTCTCGAGCGTCTCTCCTGCTCTCTCTCGAGCGTCTCTCCTGCTCTCTCTCTCGAGCTTCTCTCCTGCTCAATCTCTCGAGCGTCTCTCTCTCTCTCGAGCGTCTCTCCTGCTCTCTCTCTCTTGAGCGTCTCTCCTGCTCTCTCTCTCGAGCGTCTCTCTCTCTCTAGCGTCTCTCCTGCTCTCTCTCTCTCGAGCATCTCTCCTGCTCTCTCTCTCTCGAGCGTCTCTCCTGCTCTCTCTCTCGAGCGTCTCTCCTGCTCTCTCTCTCGAGCGTCTCTCCTGCTCTCTCTCGAGCGTCTCTCCTGCTCTCTCTCTCGAGCGTCTCTCCTGCTCTCTCTCGAGCGTCTCTCCTGCTCTCTCTCGAGCGTCTCTCCTGCTCTCTCTCTCGAGCTTCTCTCCTGCTCAATCTCTCGAGCGTCTCTCTCTCTCTCGAGCGTCTCTCCTGCTCTCTCTCTCTCGAGCGTCTCTCTCTCTCTAGCGTCTCTCCTGCTCTCTCTCTCTTGAGCATCTCTCCTGCTCTCTCTCTCGAGCGTCTCTCCTGCTCTCTCTCTCGAGCGTCTCTCCTGCTCTCTCTCTCTCGAGCGTCTCTCCTGCTCTCTCTCTCGAGCGTCTCTCCTGCTCTCTCTCTCGAGCGTCTCTCCTGCTCTCTCTCTCGAGCGTCTCTCCTGCTCTCTCTCTCGAGCGTCTCTCCTGCTCTCTCTCTCGAACGTTTCTCCTGCTCTCTCTCTCGAGCGTCTCTCCTGCTCTCTCTCTCTCGAGCGTCTCTCCTGCTCTCTCTCTCTCGAGCGTCTCTCCTGCTCTCTCTCTCGAGCGTCTCTCCTGCTCTCTCTCTCTCAAGCGTCTCTCCTGCTCTCTCTCTCTCGAGCGTCTCTCCTGCTCTCTCTCTCTCGAGCGTCTCTCCTGCTCTCTCTCTCGAGCGTCTCTCCTGCTCTCTCTCGAGCGTCTCTCCTGCTCTCTCTCTCGAGCGTCTCTCCTGCTCTCTCTCTCGAGCGTCTCTCCTGCTCTCTCTCTCGAGCGTCTCTCCTGCTCTCTCTCGAGCGTCTCTCCTGCTCTCTCTCTCTCGAGCGTCTCTCCTGCTCTCTCTCTCTCGAGCGTCTCTCCTGCTCTCTGCCGAGCGTCTCTCCTGCTCTCTCTCTCGAGCGTCTCTCCTGCTCTCTCTCTCGAGCGTCTCTCCTGATCTTGAGCGTCTCTCCTGCTCTCTCTCTCTCTCTCGAGCGTCTCTCCTGCTCTCTCTCTCTCGAGCGTCTTTCTAGCGTCTCTCCTGCTCTCTCTCGAGCGTCTCTCCTGCTCTCTCTCTCTCGAGCGTCTCTCCTGCTCTCTCTCTCTCGAGCGTCTCTCCTGCTCTCTCTCTTGAGCGTCTCTCCTGCTCTCTCTCTCGAGCGTCTCTCCTGATCTCGAGCATCTCTCCTGCTCTCTCTCTTGAGCGTCTCTCCTGCTCTCTCTCTCGAGCGTCTCTCCTGATCTCGAGCATCTCTCCTGCTCTCTCTCTCGAGCGTCTTTCTAGCGTCTCTCCTGCTCTCTCCAGCCCTTGTCTGCTTGATCGCTGATACTGCCATACTTTGTAGTCTGTATACACTGTGTTCCAAATTATTATGCAAATATTATTTTCTCAGATTTTCCCAAATTACCTATATGAATTGCAGTCATTGTAATTTTCCAGTCAAATAACTATTAGAGTACAATTGAACGGTTTTTGTACAAACTGCCTATGATAACAGTATATTTAAAAAAATAAAACACTCAAACTGCACTCAAAATGCATGTTCCAAATTATTATGCACAGCAGAGTTTTCAACCTTTTAATTTTAATAAAGAACAAAAAAATGGTCTTTTTTGAAATTATAAGCATTAGCAGGTTATTACACACTGAAATCAAACAGTTTTCAACTCAAAACTTTATTCTAGGTGATGTTACATTTGCACATAGGACCGCTTGTTCGAAAGGAGCTTCTGAACTCTCTCGTCCATTGAATTTGTCAGGTTTTGGATGGTTTCTGCTTCAATTGTTTTGCATGAGGACAGAATACCCTCCCAGAGCTGTTGCTTAGATGTGAGCTGCCTCCCGCCATCATAGACACTCCTTTTGATGATGCTCCAGAGGTTCTCAATGGGGTTGAGGTCAGGGGAGCATGGGGGCCACACCATAAGTTTGTCCCCTTTTATGCCCATAGCAGCCAGAGATGCAGATGTGTTATGTGCAGCATGAGACGGGGCATTATCATGCATGAAAATGATCTTGCTGCGGAATGCACGGTTCTTCTTCTTGAACCATGGAAGCAAGTGCTGTTTGAGAAACTCAACATACATTATGGAGTTCATCTTTACCCCTTCAGGGATCCTAAAAGGGCCGACAATCTCTCTCCCCATGATTCCAGCCCAAAACATTACTCCACCTCCTCCTTGTTGGCGCTGTAGCCGTGTTTGCATGGGGTGTCCATCAACCAGCCATCCTCCACTCCATCCATCTGGACCATCAAGATCATTTCATGCATGATAATGCACCGTCTCATGATGCACATAACACATCTGCATCTCTGGCTGCTATGGGCATAAAAGGGGACAAACTTATGGTGTGGCCCCCATGCTCCCCTGACCTCAACCCCATTCAGAACCTCTGGAGCATCATCAAAAGGAGTGTCTATGATGGCGGGAGGCAGTTCACATCTAAGCAACAGCTCTGGGAGGGTATTCTGTCCTCATGCACAACAATTAAAGCAGAAACCATCCAAAACCTGACAAATTCAATGGACGAGAGAGTTCAGAAGCTCCTTTCGAACAAGGGGTCCTATGTGCAAATGTAACATCACCTAGAATAAAGTTTTGAGTTGAAAACTGTTTGATTTCAGTTTGTAATAACCTGCTAATGCTTAGAATTTCAAAAATGACCATTTTTTTGTTCTTTATTAAAATGAAAAGGTTGAAAACTCTGCTGTGCATAATAATTTGGAACATGCATTTTGAGTGCAGTTTGAGTTTTTTATTTTTTAAAAAATATACTGTTATCATAGGCAGTTTGTACAAAAACCGTTCAATTGTACTCTAATAGTTATTGACTGGAAAATTACAATGACTGCAATTCATATAGGTAATTTGGGAAAATCTAAGAAAATTTTATTTGCATAATAATTTGGAACACAGTGTATATGTACAATTTTAATATGATCAATAAAAATATGTAAATATATTATATATATACACACACTGCTCAAAAAATAAAGGGAACACTTAAACATCACAACTCCAAGTCAATAACACTTCTGTGAAATCTACCTGTCCAGTTATGAAGCAACACGGATTGTGAATCAATTTCTCCTGCTGTTGTGCAAATGGAGCAGACAACTGGTAGAAATGATAGGTAATTAGCCAGATACCCCCTATAAAGGAGTGGTTCTGCAGGTGGTGACCACAGACCATTTCTCTGTTCTCATTCTTTTTGGCTGATGTTTTGGTCACTTTTTCATTTTGCCATTGCTCTCACCCCTAGAGGTACATTAGCATTAGGCAGTGTCTACAGTACAACCCACAGAAGTTGCTCAGGTAGTGCCGTTCATCCAGGATGGCACATCAGTGCGAGCTGTGGCAAGAAGTGTAGCTGTGTCTGTCAGCACAGTGTCCAGAGCATGGAGCAGATACCAGGAGATGTGCAGGGAGCCATAGGAGGGCAACAACCCAGCAACAGGACCGTTACCTCCTCCTTTGTGCAAGGAGGAACAGGAGGAGCACTGCCAGAGCCCTGCAAAATGACCTCCAGCTGGCCACAAATGTGCATGTGTCTGCACAAACGGTTAGAAACCGACTCCATGAGGGTGGTATGAGGGCCCGATGTCCACAGATGGGGGTTGTGCTCACAGCCCAACACCGAGCAGGACGCTTGACATTTGCCACAGAACACCAGGATTGGCAAAGTCGCCACTGGTGCCCTCTGCTCTTCACAGATGAAAGCTCAGTATTGTGTGTGGCCTCCACGTGCCTGTATGACCTCCCTACAACGCCTGGGCATGCTCCTGATGAGGTTGCGGATGGTCTCCTGTGGGATCTCCTCCCAGACCTAGACTAAAGCATCAGCCAACTCCTGGACAGTCAGTGGTGCAACGCGACGTTGGTGGATGTGACTCGCCCCCTGGGCCGTGGGGTACTCGGATCCGGGCAGTAGGGGAACGATGGGAGTAGTAGTGGCAACCCGGTTTCGTGGCTCAGGGTGGTCAGGCCAGTGGTAGTCCGTTATGTGCTGATGTTTATGTCCGACTACGCCACCCGTGAATTTGCGGTTATTAGGAACCGCCGCTGCATGCCGACCGCTGGGGCTGATGAGGTGTGCAGCTAGGGTAGTGTGACTCCCCACGGGAAGAGTGCGGCCCCAGGGCAGTATAGTGGATGGTGGCAGTGATGGTGGTGAGAGTCCCAGTGCTGATAGTGCTGGAGAAGCAAGGAGCACACAGACAACAGGTTGCAGTCCAGGGTCTTTACTAGAACAGGTAAATTGACCCATAAACAGTCCCGGCTAGGAGGGGGACCTGGATGTCTGAGAGCAACGGGGAAATTGGCCCTGGTCAGGGTGAGGGTGTAGGCCTACCGTGCTTTCTGCGCTCCTTCTGGCTATCTCCTCCTGATAGGGTAACAGCCCACGTTTCCAAGCTTTCCGTGTATTCTCGCCTGTATGGCCTGCGACGTGGGTTCCTTTCTGCTCCCAGCCTTGTACGGCTTTACTGGTACCTTCTGTTGTGGCAGGGCCTCCAGGCTTCTTAGGCCAAGGAATATACAGTCCCCTGCGGACTGGTTCTCTGCTGGGGGATGTGGAATCCTCTCAGCCTCAGACACCAAAGTCTGGTAAATTAAGTCCTCTTTCTGCCAAGACAGGCTCTCTTCGCCTCTTGTCTCTGGCTTGTGGCTCTCCTCCTGCCACACTTCCTCTTAGGTGGAGTGCAACTTTCTGTCCCTGTTCTGCTCTGGGACAAGTCTCAATGCTGAGACAGGCCATCCAGTTCTCTCTAACCCTGCCCCCAGCACCAGCTTTTATAGGGGCAGCCTGCTCCCCCTACTGGCCTGAGACAGGAGGCATTGCATGCTAATGTTCCCCTGACTAGAGAACCTCCCCCTTGCTCTCAGACACAGCTTTAATACATTTTGTGGCATCCAGGCCAGGGTGACACATTCCCCCCTAGTGAAATTTAGTACTCCGGGACTAAACAATAAACAAAGACAATAAAACATTAATAGACATTAATAGACAGACGATGCACAAATTGAGTTCTTAAGGTCACAGTGTGGCCTGTGACCGGGTGTCCATATCACCAATGCAACGGGGAGCCTTAACCAGGTGGGGGTCTGTCCTACCCCAAGTCCTTCACAGTCTTAGTTCATTCCTTGGTTAGGCTCCGAACGCAGTCCATACCAGGTCCCGGTTATAAAAAGTCCATAACCTGTGAGTCCTTACAGTAACTGCAAGAAACTGAAACACGGAATTACCAAACATGCATGTAACTTTGCAAACAATTCAACATTTGGCAACAAGGTTATTTACAATTTTAGTGCGCTCTATATTCTCCAGCGAGCGGGTATCAGCCCCTTTGTGCTCCTGGTTGACCTACGTAGCCCACTGTCTGGTGGTGGACCAACCTGGCTTTCCCCACTAGCGTTAGGGGTACAGCTACCAGCTGGGTGTACAGGTAGGGAAGGCAGCTGTCTGCGGGTCCTTTGGCTTACCGCAGGCATGGCAGGCTCACTGTCAGCAGAGGGTTGACTCTCCTGGGCTGCTGGTACAGGCTCTTCTGCCTCTGGAACCGCTTGCTCCTCTTCACCTTCCGGCTCTGGTGTTGGTTGTTGCTGTGCCGGTTGCAGGAAATGCAGGACGGGTACCACTATGGCATCATTTATGCGAGTCCAGGACTGAGGGAACTCTCCGAGAACGGTGCTGATCATTTCTTCCTTGTCCTCTGCGGGTTCAAGGTCACTCTGATCCTCTTCTGCACTACGGAGTTGCTCGGGGCATCTTTTGAGATGGTCTCTGGAGACGGTACTAGTGGTTTCTCCTCCGTCCTTGGTGATCACGCACACCTTCGGGTTGTCGTGATCAGACTGCAGTACGGTGTAGGGTTCCCTTTCCCACTGGTCGTCCAACTTGTGAAGCCTTCTTTTTCGCTTTAGGACTTGCTCACCAGGTTCTAGGGGACCAGCAGGGGCGTGTTGGTTGAAGAGTTTTTCTTGCCTCTCTCTCACCTGGGCCAGGCTCTTCTCCACAGTCTACTGCACCTTCTTGTACTGCAGTTGCCTTTCCGTATCCCAGTCCGCATCCGGGGAGGTGTCCTCAGGCGTTAGGACTCCCATCTCCAGGTCTATAGGCAGCTTACCCGGTCTGGGTCGCATCAGGTAAGCCGGGGTGCAGTTGGTAGCATTCACCGGGATATGATTGTATAAGTCTATCAGGTCCGGCAGTTTTTCTGGCCACAGGCTGCGCTCCTCCAGGGGCAACGTCTTCAGGAGATCAATGACTATATTGTTCATCTTCTCACACATCCCGTTGGTTTGTGGGTGGTAAGGCATTGTCCGAATCTTCTTACAGCCATAGAGGTTGCTGAACTCCTGGAAGATTTCAGCCTCGAACGCTGGACCCTGGTCTGTCAGGACCTGTTCCGGATACCCGTGTGGACGGCAGAAATATTGCTGGAAGGCTCTGGCCGCTGTTTGGGCTGTCAAGTCTTTTACTGGGACCACCACTAGAAAACGGGAATAGTGGTCCACGATTGTCAGGGCATAGATGTATCCTGACCGGCTGGGAGCCAATTTGACATGGTCCAGAGCTACCAGCTCAAGAGGCTGCGTGGTGACGATGGGCCTCAAGGGTGTCTTCTGGCTGGTGCGGTCCTTCCTCCTTAGGTGACAAGGGCCACAGTCTCTGCACCATTTTTCTACAGCTCCTCTCATGCCGACCCAAAAGAACCTTCCTCTTAGTAGGAACTCCAGTTTCTTCCAACCGAACCGATGTGTCCCGCTCTGTCATGGTAAGCCCCCAGGACCATAGCTGCATCCCGCCTTGGGACCACGACTTGCCAGGTCAGCTCGTGCGTCCGGTGGTTGACAATCCTTCTGCACAACTTGCTTTCGTAGAGGAACAGCTTGCTCTTCTCTTTCCATAGCTGCTTGGCTTCCTCTGGAGCATCCGGATCTATGCGGGCATCTTCCTGGGTCAGCAGATCTTTCACCAGGCGGATGGCAGGGTCACTATCTTGGGTCTCGGCCCAGCTGTGTTGAGGTAGGGGATTTATCATCACGGTTGTTAGATCCTCCTCCTTCACGCGGTGGGAGTATTGAGCAGCTCCATACCGGTGAAACGCGGGGAGTTCTACCTCCTCCAGCTCTTCTGGGTCTTCGTCACCTTCAGATAAGTGAGGCATCCTCGATAGGGCGTCAGCGTTGGCATTGGTTTTGCCGGCCCGGTACTTGATCAGTCATAGTTGGAGAGACGGGCCATCCACCGCTGTTCTAGGGCACCCAGTCTTGCATTGTCCAGGTGTGTCAACGGGTTGTTGTCCGTGTACACGGTGAACTTTGCGGAGGCCAGGTAATGCTTGAAGCGTTCCGTCACGGCCCACACCACCGCCAAGAATTCTAGCTTGAAGGAGCTGTAATTCTCCGGGTTCCTCTTGGTGGGTCTCAGCTTCCGGCTGGCGTACGCGATCACCCTTTCTCTGCCCTGTTGGTTTTGGGACAGTACGGCTCCCAGTCCCACATTACTGGCATCTGTGTGGAGAATGAAAGGCTGGCTATAATCAGGGTAGGCCAGGATCTCGTCCCCTGTGAGGGCCATCTTTAGCTGGCGGAAGGACTCCTCTTCCGGTTTATCCCACTTGAAGGGCGGCTTTTGGCTCCTGGACTTAGACTGTCCGATCAGGAGGTCCTGCATAGGAGCTGCCATCTTAGTGAACCCGGGGATGAACCTTCGGTAGTAGCCTACCAACCCGAGAAACTGTCTCACCTCTTTGATGTTCGAGGGGCTTGGCCAGCTCTTGATTGCCGTGACCTTGTCAGGGTCGGGGGCCACTCCTTCCGCGCTTACCACGTGCCCTAGGTACTGGTCCTTTGATTTCAGCAGGTGACACTTCGATGGTTTCACCTTCAGGCCATAGCCTGCCAGGGCTTCGAACACCTCGGCCAGGTGCTTTAGGTGGTCCTCGTAGGTCTTCGAATAGACGATCACGTCGTCCAGGTAAAGGAGGACCGTCTCGAAGTTTCGGTGCCCTAGACATCATTCCATCAGCCTCTGGAAGGTCCCTGGTGCGTTGCAGAGCCCGAAGGGCATACAGTTGAACTCACTCAGTCCCATCGGGGTGGTGAAGGCAGTCTTCTCCTTGTCAGCCTCTGCCACAGGAACCTGCCAGTACCCGCTAGTAAGGTCCAAAGTAGAAAAGAAGTTAGCAGATTTTAGTGCGGCTAAAGACTCCTCTATTCTAGGCAGCGGATATGCGTCTTTGTGGGTGATACGGTTGATTTGTCTATAGTCCACGCACATTCTCATGGTGCCGTCTTTCTTTTTGACCAGAACCAAGGGGGCTGCCCAGGGGCTACAGCTGTCTCTAATAACCCCAGCTTCTTTCATCTCTCTTAGCATGCCCTTTGCGTTCTGATAATGTGCAGGGGGTACAGGTCTGTGCCTCTCTTTTATTGGTGGGTGGCTCCCTGTGGGGATGTGGTGTTCTATCCCTTTTACTCTGCCGAAGTCTAGCGGGTGCTTACTAAAGACTCTCTCGTACTCCTGTACCACCCGGTAGACTCCTTGTTTTTGGTGCAGGGGAGTGGAGTCAGCACCCACATGGAGTTTCTGGCACCAGTCCTCCTTTTGTTTCTGGGAGCCATTACCCTCCGCCTGAGGAGATGGAGGCAAGGGTTCCACGGCCCTGATAGCTTTGTGTTCGACAACAAACAGTTTGGCGAGTGTAGCGTACCTGGGTAAGTGTACTTCCCTCTCCCCAATGTTGAGGATGCGGACGGGCACCCTCCCATGACGGACATCAACCACCCCCCGGGCTGTCAAAATGGTGGGCCTGCTGTCTGAGTACACGGGTTCTACCATGGCTTGGTAGTCTCTACCTCTCAACCCGATTGCAGTCCGACACCAGATCATCATTTCACTTTTGGGAGGCATGGAAATGGGGAATGGGTCACTCAGTCTTACGCTACCGATCTCACCACCAGACAGTTCTACCTGCTGCCGTCTCATCAGGGCTTTTATCTCCTTGTTGAGGACTCTCTGTTGGCTGGAACTAGCATTCACCGCCACCTGTTGTAGAATTACAATTACCTCTGAAAGACAATTTTCAATTACGTTAGTACCCACAGTTATTTTAGGGTGACTTTCACGACGGTCAATGTCCACAATAATCACCCCCTGTGCCGGCAGTTCAACTTTACCAATTTTAATGGTCATCTCCTTGAACCCCATCTGCGGCACGGGTAAGCCATTACTGGCGATGATGCTCAAGTTATTGTCTGGATACCGTGTGATATCAGCATCAGTCCAATACTGCTTAAAAAGTACATAAGGGATAGTGGTTACTTGTGACCTACTATCCAGCAAGGCGCTCATGGGGATACCGTCCAGCACCACGGGTAAAACCGGGCGCCCCCCAACGTACTTATTACGCCAATTGTAAGGGCCTGGTGATCTTATGCCTGGGGGTTGGCCCTTTGCCCCAGGTTGGACCCTTTTAAATTACAGTACCTGGAAATGTGTCCGGGCTGGTTGCATCGACGGCAAATGGGCTGTCCATCCTCTGCGTAGCGGTCTGTGGGCCTCCCTCGGAACGACTGGATCCTCCTCTGTCGACGCCACGGGACATCCTCCGGACTTGAAGCCAGCTCGATGGGTCTTGACGGGTCCACTTGCAACGCCTGGACGGTCCTGGTCAACGCCGCGACGCTCCTGGTCAGCTCCTGGACTTGGTGGTGCAGGTCTTTCGACGGGGCTTGGTTCAGGGCCTGTGCATCAGCCCCCACGGGATCCATAGAGGAGGGCGCCGCCTCCTGGTGGTTGGTGAGAGCAGGGCGCCGGGGGTTTATAGCGCCACTGGTTGCAGATTCACGGAGCACCCTTATGGCCCTGTCCTTAAATTGGGCAAAGGTTAGGTCGGGGTTCTGAAAGAACATGAGACGCAGTTGGGCCCTGTGGGCGCTAGACAGCAGACCTTCTATGAATTGTTCTGTTAGCAGCTTATCCGTTTCCTGCACACTGCCAGGGTCAGTTTGTTGAATAGCCCTCAAGGCTTCCTGCAGATTTAGGGCATAGTCTCTGATGCTGTCCTGTGCCCGCTGCTTACATCCATAGAACCTCATTTTAATCTCAGCGGAGGTACGTGTGTCAAAGGTACCCCGCAGCCGGGCCAGAATACCCTTCACAGTCCTTTTATCCTCAGTGGGCCATGATTTTACCTCCCTTTGGGCTGCGCCAGTTAACTGCCCTGTCAATATGCTGACCTTCTGTTCCTCTGTCAGGGGGTAAACGTGGAACAAACTGTATAGCCTTTCCTTGAAGTCAGTTAGGGCATGGGGCTCCCCTGAGTATTTGGGCAGCCAGGCCGCTCCAGGGATGTAGGGCAGGGAAAAGGGCATCACCGCTGCTGCAGCTGCGTTGGTGGTAGTGGGCGCCTCTGTGTCCGACATCTTCCTCCCCCCTAGTTAAGCGTGGCCTACCTTCCGACGATCCTCTTCTGTAGGCCGCGGCTCCGCTGCTGCTGCTCTGGACGAGGACCTTGCGTCGCGTCCTGATGACGTCAGCGTCGCTCTCTCTCCCTTCCAGGACCTTGCGCAGCGTCGGTGCGTGGGGCGGAGCTTCGGATCTCGCGCGGTTTTGAAGTCCACGCCCCTCTTCTTCCCGCGCGGCGTCCTGAAGATGGCGTCCGATGGCGAGAAACAGCTGCGGATGGCGGGAAGACGGTAGAAGACGGCGGGAAACAGTCCAAGATGGCGACTGATGGCGGGAATCGGCTCCGGATGGCGGGAAACGACTCCGGACGGCGGGAAACTTCGCCACAGGTAAGTTACAAAAGTCTTTTTCAGGCACGCAGTACCCGGTGGTTGCGGGCACGAAATCCTGCCGACTACGCCAAAGCTGACTCGCCCCTTGGGCCGTGGGGCACTCGGATCCGGGCAGTCTGGGAACGATGGGAGTAGTAGTGGCAACCCGGTTCCGTGGCTCAGGGTGGTCAGGCCAGTGGTAGTCCGTTAAGTGCTATTGATTATGTCCGACTACGCCACCCGTGGATTGCGGTTATTAGGAACCGCCGCTGCATGCCGACCGCTGGGGCTGATGAGGTGTGCAGCTAGGGTAGTGTGACTCCCCACGGGAAGAGTGCGGCCCCAGGGCAGTATAGTGGATGGTGGGAGTGATGGTGGTGAGAGTCCCAGTGCTGATAGTGCTGGAGAAGCAAGGAGCACACAGACAACAGGTTGCAGTCCAGGGTCTTTACTAGAACAGGTAAATTGACCCATAAACAGTCCCGGCTAGGAGGGGGACCTGGATGTCTGAGAGCAACGGGGAAATTGGCTCTGGTCAGGGTAAGGGTGTAGGCCTACCGTGCTTTCTGCGCTCCTTCTGGCTATCTCCTCCTGATAGGGTAACAGCCCACGTTTCCAAGCTTTCTGTGTATTCTCGCCTGTATGGCCTGCGACGTGGGTTCCTTTCTGCTCCCAGCCTTGTACGGCTTTACTGGTCCCTTCTGTTGTGGCAGGGCCTCCAGGCTTCTTAGGCCAAGGAATATACAGTCCCCTGCGGACTGGTTCTCTGCTGGGGGATGTGGAATCCTCTCAGCCTCAGACACCAAAGTCTGGTAAATTAAGTCCTCTTTCTGCCAAGACAGGCTCTCTTCGCCTCTTGTCTCTGGCTTGTGGCTCTCCTCCTGCCACACTTCCTCTTAGGTGCAGTGCAACTGTCTGTCCCTGTTCTGCTCTGGGACAAGTCTCAATGCTGAGACAGGCCATCCAGTTCTCTCTAACCCTGCCCCCAGCACCAGCTTTTATAGGGGCAGCCTGCTCCCCCTACTGGCCTGAGACAGGAGGCATTGCATGCTAATGTTCCCCTGACTAGAGAACCTCCCCCTTGCTCTCAGACACAGCTTTAATACATTTTGTGGCATCCAGGCCAGGGTGACACAGATGGAGCGAGACATGATGTCCCAGATGTGCTCAATCGGATTCAGGTCTGGGGAACAGGCGGGCCAGTCCATAGCTTCAATGCCTTCACCTTGCAGAAACTGCTGACACACTCCAGCCACATGAGGTCTGGCAATGTCCTGCATACTGCATAAGGGGCATAATGGGGGCATTACACTGTGTGGGGGCATAATACATACTACATAAGGGGCATAATGGGGGCATTAAACTTTTTGGGGCATCATACATACTGCATAAGGGGCATAATGGGGGCAATACACTGTGTGGGGGCATCATACATACTGCATAAGGGGCATAATGGGGGCATTACACTGTGTGAGGGGCATCATACATACTGCATAAGGGGCATAATGGGGGCATCATACATCCTGCATAAGGGGCATAATGGGGGCATTACATTGTGTGGTAGCATCATACATCTTGTATAAGGGGCATAATGGGGGCATTACACTGTGTGGGAGCATCATACATACTGCATGAGGGGCATAATGGTGGCATACACTGTGTGGTGCATCATACATACTGTATAAGGGGCATAATGGGGGCATTACACTGTGTGGGGCATCATATATACTGTATAAGGGGCATAATGGGGCATTACACTGTGTGGGGGCATCATACATACTGCATAAGGGGCATAATGGGGGCATTACACTGTGTGGGGGCATCATACATACTGCATAAGGAGCATAATGGGGGCATTACACTGTGTGGGGGCATCATGTATACTGCATAAGGGGCATAATGGGGGCATTACACTGTGTGGGGGCATCATGCATCCTGCATAAGGAGCATAATGGGGGCATTACACTGTGTGGGGGGCATCATACATCCTGCATAAGGGGCATAACACTGTGTGGGGGCATCATACATCCTGCATAAGGGGCATAATGGGGGCATTACACTGTGTGGGGGGCATCATACATACTGCATAAGGGGCATAATGGGGGCATTACACTGAGTGGGGGCATCATACATCCTGCATAAGGGGCATAATGGGGGCATTACACTGTGTGGGGGCATCATGCATCCTGCATAAGGGGCATAATGGTGGCATTACACTGTGTGGGGGCATCATACATACTGCATAAGGGGTATAATGGGGGCATTACACTGTGGGGGGCATCATGCATCCTACATAAGGGGCATAATGGGGGCATTACACTGTGTGGGGGCATCATACATACTGCATAAGGGGTATAATGGGGGCATTACACTGTGGGGGGCATCATGCATCCTACATAAGGGGCATAATGGGGGCATTACACTGTGTGGGGGCATCATACATTCTGTATAAGGGGCATAATGGGGGCATTACACTGTGGGGCCAGTAAAGGGGCCCTTTACTATGAGAACAATACGTTTCCTCCCTTCCTGTCTCCATAGTTGGGTCGTATGTATCTATTACAGGAAACAGAACAAAAACCTTATGATTCTTATAAAGGGGCAACACAAGACCCCAAAAGAGTCTCTGTGCTCAAGGGGTTAATGCCCCCTGCGCCCAGTAATGGGGGATCCCCACATACCTCCACCTGCAGAGCCGCCACCACATATATGGCTGCTCTGTGCGCACAGGAGCTGTGATGAGGTCACAGGAGGGGAAGAGTCAGGGGTCACATGATCAGGGGCCTCAGTGGATGCAGGACTCTGCTGTGCTGGTTGTCATGGTGCTGGATGAGCTGAAGTTTATGTGTGGGGTCAGGAGTAGTGTTGAGCGATACCTTCCGATATCGGGAAATATCGTATCAGATTGGATAGGACCGATACCCAAAAGTATCGGATATCGCCGATTCCGATACCGGAAACCAATGCAAGTCAATGGGACACTAATATCGGAAAGCCATCCCAGCGTGAGAGAATTCTCCTGATTGTTTAAAAGCCGGCGGGCGGTAAAAAGCCGCCGGCTTTTAAACAATCACACAGCCCCATACTGCTTCCCCGCAGCCTCCCACCCCAATCCTGCGCTCCCCCCGCCACCTCCCATCCCGATCGTAAGTTAGGACCGGGCGGGGAGCGCAGCACCAAGGAGCAGGGAGCGAAGGACCCGGGCGGGGAAGCCGGCAGTGAAAAGACTACACCGCCGGCTTTCCCGTTCTGTGCTGCGCTCTCCCGCCGGTTATTTCAGATGAACAGCTGAGGTATCAGGTGATGCTGATCAGCTGTTCATTTGAAGTAGCCGCGGTGCCCTCAGAGGGTTCATGTGAGTTCATGCTTCACTGCATGAACTCACATGAACTTTCCCACGGCCGCACAGGTCAGCCTCACCTCCCAGACCATCAGACCCATCATGATTGGTGTGTGCGCAGGTGTCTGTGCGATGTGTGCGGGTGTGTGCGCGATGTCTGCGGGTGTCTGCGTGCAGGCAGACATAGGCTAATGTGACACTACTACTCCCATCGGCCTATGTCTGTCCCCCGTCCACTTGTGCCAGCAGGATCAGCTCGATGGGAGCAGTAGCTATTTAAACTGCCCCATATGTTATTTTTGCCCCTATACATCTTTTCTGTTTTTAGGCCCCCCATATATTTTTTTTGTTTTTGGTCCCCAATAAATTTTAAATACATTTTTCATTGGTGGCCAGTGGTTACCTAAAATAAATTAGTTCATACATTACCTTTCCCCGCCGATCGCCACCTAAAATAAAGTAAAAAATAAAAAACTACACCTATACTCACCTAGACACCTAATTCCTCGAAGCCATCGATCTCCTGTAATAAAATATAAAATAATAAACCACAACCTTATCCTTACCCCTCCGTAGTAGTCCACGAGTGTCCCACGAAGATCTCCAGTTTAGAGCAGCCACATAAAATGTGACCGCTCTAAACCACTGCCGCCGCTAGAATGACGGGGCCGTAAAGCAGCCCCATCATTGCATAAACCGGTGTCTAGGTGAGTATAGGTGTAGTTTTTTATTTTTTACTTTATTTTAGGTGGCGATCAGGTAATGTATGAACTAATTTATTTTAGGTAACCACTGGCCACCAATGAAAAATGTATTTAAAATTTATTGGGGACCAAAAACAAAAAAAATATATGGGGGGCCTAAAAACATAAAAGATGTATAGGGGCAAAAATAACATATGGGGCAGTTTAAATAGCAGGATCAGGCTGATGGGAACTACTGCTCCCATCGAGCTGATCCTGCTGGCACGAGTGGACGGGGGACAGACATACGCCGATGTGAGTAGTAGTGTCACATCGGCCTATGTCTGCCTGCACGCAGACACCCGCAGACATCGCGCACACACCCGCACACATCGCACAGACTCCCGCGCACACTCCAATCATGATGGGTCTGATGGTCTGGGAGGTGAGGCTGACCTGTGCGGCCGTGGGAAAGTTCATGTGAGTTCATGCAGTGAAGCATGAACTCACATGAACCCTCTGAGGGCACCGCAGCTACTTCAAATGAACAGCTGATCAGCATCACCTGATACCTCAGCTGTTCATTTAAAATAACCGGCGGGAGAGCGCAGCACAAAACGGGAAAGCCGGCGGTGAAGTCTTTTCCCTGCCGGCTTCCCCGCCTGGGTCCTTCGCTCCCTGCTCCTTGGTGCTGCGCTCCCTGCCCGGTCCTAACTTACGATCGGGATGTGAGGTGGCGGGGGGAGCGCAGGATCGGGGTGGGAGGCTGCGGGGAAGCAGTATGGGGCTGTGTGATTGTTTAAAAGCTGGCGGCTTTTTACCGCCCGCCGGCTTTTAAACAATCAGGAGAATTCTCTCACGCTGGGATGGCATTCCGATATTAGCGTCCCATTGACTTGCATTGGTTTCCGGTATCGGAATCGGCGATATCCGATACTTTTTGGGTATCGGTCCGATCCAATCCGATCCGATATTTCCCGATATCGGAAGGTATCGCTCAACATTAAGTAATACATAAGAATAATATGTACTATGTCTGACCACTACAAACACTCATCTGAACTGGTCCAAGTGCTGTCAGGTTTTTTCACGGGCAGCACTTAGACAATACGGTCGTGTGAATATAGGCTTATGATGCATCTGGTAATAAACATGTTAAGGATGGGCCGCTACTCATGGGCCACTGCTGTGTGCTTGCCCCCCAGGCTAAAATGTGCCAGCCAGCCCCTGCTGCACCGGGTGCCAGAAAACCTAGATACACCTTTGGAATAGGTATCCTGCAAAGTAAAGATGGGGTTTGGTGTTTTTAAATGATTTTATTGACTCTGTGCATTTATATTTTGTATCAATAATATGATATGGTTATATATATCTTCTGGATATCAGGAGGGCTTATCCCTGTGCATTGACTCTCTCCTTCTCCTTCGATGTCCTGTATAGGGCAAAAAAAACTACGCGTTTCGAGGACTCACAGTTCCTCTTCGTCAGCTTCTCGCTGGTAGTCAAACTGGTAACCTAATAAAGTCCAAACGCCCCCCACAAAGATAATACAACCAAAGAAATGGAGGAAGATCCAATACTAACAAGACGGTGCAAAAGGACATATGGAGGTGCAATAGAACTAAGATAGAATTCCAATAAGAATAGACTGTGTGTGAAAAAAATAATAATAAAAAAGACTTTGTTCAAACTTTCACAATTAGTTAAAAATGAATAAAAATTATATACTTATATTTCTGATGGCTATAAAAAACAGTCTGTTAATCAGTGTATATTACCAGGAAAGTATAAATTCGGCACTTAGTACCATCCAGAGATAAAAAGGAAAAAATGAAGGAGAAAAATAAAAACATTATATAGTATCTCCAATAGGGGTATCAATGTATAGAAACAAATACATATATAAAATAGGTGGATTCAAAGGAATATATCCAAAAGACATATTATATTGATAAAATATAAGGAGGTTCATAAAAGTGCAATGTAAATGTTCAATTGGTACTGGGATAAAAAATACATACAGTATATACCGCTGCGAGTTGAAGGCATACAGCTGACTCTCGTGATTAAGGCCCTTCAGAGCCAAGCTATTTAATGTGAAGAACCATTTGGATTCCATCCGCGACATTAATCTCAGGTAATCACCTCCCCTCCATTTTCTGGGGACTAATCGGATCCCACAAAACTTAGTGTCCTTATAAGATTGGTTGTGGAACTTCCGGTAGTGCCGGGACAGTGGATGCCCTTCAAAACCTTCATTCATGTTGATAAAGTGTTCCTTCAGCCTTTTGATAACTTGCGCTTTGTACAGACATCTCCTCCTGCCAAGGCATAAAAAGGGCGTGGCTTGGGGTGTGGATAGGGGCGTGGCCAGACTACGCGTGCCGCATGGTTTCGCCCTCTTTCTAGTCCTCATAGGTTGGCGGTATGCTTGTGCTGAGCAGATCTGGGATATCAGTGATTAGGTCCCATATTGTGCACTGTAAGGTCTGGAAAAGCTCCTTCTATCCGTCTCTGTAGCACCAGAGGAAGAACAGAGGGGAAAAGACAGGATTTTCTACATGTCGCGTTATGTAGATGTTCTGCAGATTTATCACAACCGTCCACAAGAAGAAACTGCCATCACAGAGCCGCCTTTAGCTGTTGGAAAAGTTTAACCTTAGTTTTGAATAGTTGCTATAGCCAACAAGGACTTTCTATTTATGCTGGGTCACATGATGCTGGTGCTGGGTGATGTCATGTGACGGAATGTTGTGGGTGATGATGTCACAGAGGGCGTTGTGATGTCACCCTTGGGGTATATAAGGGGGCTCCATCCACCTGGAGCTCATATCTCATTGGCCATATCTTGGTGCTGAGATACCCCCTGGAAACAATGAGGATCGCCATATTGTTTCTGTGCTGTACCCTGTTCTACCCTGTGAATTACCATAGGCTGCCGGTGAGTACCTGTCTATTATTACATATGGAGGACGTTTAGAATCAGCTGCGGCAGGGGAAGGGGATGGGGAGGGGGGTCCTGTAAGAATTTACCTGCGGGAATAAGAGGTTATGGCAGGGAAAGGAGCTTAGGAAGTGACAGTCAGAGGGGATATAAGTGTGGGGTGACCCCTCTGACTCCCACATTCCTGCCTTGTCCTTGTAGTGATTAATGACTTTGGTGTTGTCCCTTATATATCACTTTGCAGTCACCAGTGATCGCTCCGCACTGTGATCCTAAACTACAGTCTCATTTACCTTTTTGCAAACGCCCAGAAGGGGAGGAGTGACATCACACCCATGTGAGCAGATCCCGCCCACTTTTACTGCAGTCGTAATGCGAGCTAGCTGTATTCTGTTTTCATGGAAATATCAGCAGCTGCTCCCCCTAGTGTTTACAAGATGAAAACATCAAAAGAGTTAAAATATTTTTTTCAGATTTTATACCATTAAAACCTTTTTAAATATATATGTGTATTTATATATAAATATAAATACTTTACAATTTTACAATTGTAAAAAAATTGCTGACACTTTCCCTTTAAAAGATCTAAAGACGTTCTGCTTCATGTGCCATTGTGACCAATCACAGCACAGATTATATTTTTTAAACTTTTCTTGAAAAACTGAAGCTGCTCCGTGATTGGAAATCATGTGGAAGGGTTCTCTTTTAGACATTTAGTTAGGTCCAAAGTATCAGTGACATGATGGATAGAACTGTGCAATGATGTCACAGAGGGCTTTGTGATGTCACCCCTGGGTATATTAGAAGCCTCGGCCCATCTGCAGCTTGTATCTCATTGACCATACCTTGGTGCTGAGAGACCTCTGGAGATGATGAGTATCATCCTATCATTTCTGTGCTTTACGTTGCTCTACCCCCCACATTACAGTACACTGAGGGCGAGTATGTTCTCATCAATATGGAGGTCACAAGGATCAGCTAATGAGAATATCGCCTCTTGCAGGACTTCTCATACTGGACACGTGACCGTCCGTCATATGAAAGTCCAACTGTAAATAATATTCCATGGACCCTGGAGGTGAATCCCAAACTTCTTCCTGATCTTCTCAATGGGATATTTCTGAAAGTTGCTTGATAATGTATCCATCACTGTATAATAACAAGGGCTCTCTGTTTGACTGGATTGGGTATAAATATACAGGACTTTATTATGTTTTTTTTCTTTATTATAGGATGACCCACTACCCGTGGATCTCAGAAGAAGCACCTATCAAGCTTCCATCAATCTTCCTCTTTGGCTCTTCCGTGACGCAGTTTTTGTTGCGGTGATGACACTACTGACAATACTAGAGTATTTGGCCTTAAGTCTTGTCCTGAGCAAGTGGGCAATGTCTGAACCTGGTGAAACAATCAGAAAACTCCTGAGAACAAAACCATTCTGAAGGAACAAAGTGCTTGTAAGGAGCCGATTTGCATCCCTCAGATTCAGAAGCAAGACTCCAGGAGAACACCTGTCCTGCCCAATGGCAAATGTTCTACTCCATCCATGGCTCCTGCACCGCAGGATGCGAAAAAGGTTCCTAGTTGCAACTATAAAGTGGCGTTCAGTGATATTGTCTGGGTCAGAATGATCCCTCACAACAATATAGGAAGAGGAGCTCGAAGTTCCACGGAGCATAAAGAGAGGTTACTGATTTTTCAGAGAAGCCAACAACCCAGAATTCCAGAGCCAAGAGCACCAGAACCTAGAACACCAGAACCTACCATGTCAGAACCTAGTATGTCAGAACCTAGAATGCCAGAGCCTGAAATGCCTACAACACCTCAACCCAAAATCAAGAGGAGAAGATGTTTCCTTAGATGTCTTAGAGGCGAGGAAGATTGAGAAGGCAACTGCTTGAACTTTCCCATTGCTCGTGTTTTCATCACAGGTTAGTCCTATACATGCTGTCTGATGGGCACCATCTTACTACACACAATGCAGCATTGCACCTGAAATCGCATGGATATTTTGTCACACACTTGCACTTTAGCACCTTATCATATGGCGCATATATCTATGAACGCTTTGCTAAGTATCACTGTCTAGTATGTGCTTCTGATGAACCTATTTTAGGAAAACGTGTCGAGGTTTGGCATACTATGTACTTGAGTTTGGCGTACTATGTGCTTGTTGGTAAATTCTATTGCCATCTATAATCTACTAGATATTATAATGTCTCTGGTGGGATGCCCCATGCCGAATTGTTGATAACTGACTATGAGCATTGTCCTCTATTTCTTATCTACTATGGTTACAGGTTGATGTGAAGAGAGCTGTGCCATTGGTAGCGATTTTTCTACTGATTTGTCAGTTATATTTATGTTAGTTTAGCAAATTTCTGCTTGTAGGGTCTAATGTTTTACCATAGTATATGTTCTGTGAGCTAAATTGTCATACTTATGCACTAGATAGATTATAAATTGTGATGCTTATGTACAAGATAGATTATTAGTTTAATCGGTGATTTTTTAAATATTTTTTAGCATCAGGAGACTCAAGAATCGCATCTTACAGAAGACAAGAAGCCTAAATGCCGAAGGGTGATGACCTGTTGATGGCCCACAGCTGGAGGGTCATTACCTCTTGATGGCACAAAACTGGACAGAAGATAAAAACATTTGATGGCACACAGCCGGAGGGTGATGACCTATTGATGGCCATAGCCAGAGGGTCATTACCTGTTGATGGCACACAGCCGGAGGGTGATGATCTATTGATGGCCATAGCCAGAGGGTCATTACCTGTTGATGGCACACAGCCGGAGGGTGATGACCTATTGATGGCCATAACCAGAGGGTCATTACCTGTTGATGGCACACAGCCGGAGGGTGATGATCTATTGATGGCCATAGCCAGAGGGTCATTACCTGTTGATGGCACACAGCAGGAGGGTGATGACCTATTGATGAGCATAGCCAGAGGGTCATTACCTGTTGATGGCACACAGCCGGACAGAGGATAATTACCTGTTGATGGCACACAGACGGATGGTCATTACCTGTTCATGGCGCACTGCCGGATGGTCATTACCTATTGATGGCACACAGCCGGAGGGTGATGACCAATTGATGGCCATAGCCAGAGGGTCATTACCTGTTGATGGTGCACTGCCGGATGGTCATTACCTGTTGATGGCACACAGCTGGATGGTCATTACCTGTTCATGGCACACTGCCGGATGGTCATTACCTGTTGATGGAACACAGCCGGAGGGTGATGACCTATTGATGGCCATAGCCAGAGGGTCATTACCTGTTGATGGCGCACTGCCGGATGGTCATTACCTGTTGATGGCACACAGCTGGAGGGTGATGACCAGTTGATGTCGGACTGCCGGATGGTCATTACCTGTTGATGGCACACAGCCGGACAGAGGATCATTACCTGTTGATGGCACAAAGCCGGTCAGAGGATAAGATCTTTTGATTGCATACACCGGGTCCCTCCCTGATAACAGGGAACCCTGGGGAATACTCGTCATCTTGATCCCCCACTGACTAAATACTTGCTCCACCTCAGCCTACACCATCATGGAGGTCACTTCCACCTGTGTCCACTGTAAGGTTCGACTTTCTTTTATCATTTCAGCAGATTAATAAACATCATAAAGCTGTAAAACTATCGAGTAATTTATTATAAATTATTATAAAGAAATATAAAGTATAATAGATAGCTATAGAGGGCACAGAAGACGACTAACTATAGTAAGCATGGTATCGCCTGATATATACTGTATATTCTAGATGGCGCTATTACACTAAATACATCACAACCTCCAGGGTGATATTACCGTACAATGCGAGATCACTAATAATGGCCACAGATTATGAGAAAATGACCAGCTCCATAGTCCTGGAGTTATTATAAATGTCTCTAGTGTGAGGCAGGGACTGGACGAGTGTTGGAGGGAGGTATATTCCCCCAGGACGTCCTTTATGTATCCATGCTGTAGAATCTGCCGTATACTTCTGTTCTAGCAGTCAGACATTTCACTCTGCAAATCACAGGCTCAACATTGTGTAAAACTACCACCGTATATAAGAGCACTCAGAATAAAAACTAGCGGCATGCCGTGCACTGCCCACGTCATGTGTACGGGATACAGGACCTGCAGGACCTGGTACGGCCATTATAGTTGATAGATTAATGATACCTGTGCAGATGAAGGGAAAAAAATATGTGCAACAGCAGGAGGAGAAAGTCTCAAAATGTAATTTGAAGAGTATAATAGAGAAATGGGAAACTTCTGGAGATGCAGATAAGTGGTACCAGGGCAAAACGTAAGTGCAGTCAGACATGGGAAAAGTGCAAATGATCCAGCGTAAAGGTTTGTTTAGTAGAAAAAATATTAAAACTTAGCTTTTATTAGCCATATAAAACACTGCTCCACAAAGAATACAGCAAATGTGCAACTATCATAGCTTACAGACCTACACGTTTCAACAAATCATGTCTTAATTATGGCCCTACTACTAGAATGACAAAAAGGCATATATATATATATATATATATATATATATCTGCCTGACCTCCCTACAACGCCTGGGCATGCTCCTGATGAGGTTGCAGATGGTCTCCTGTGGGATCTCCTCCCAGACCTGAACTAAAGCATCCGCCAACTCCTGGACAGTCTGTGGTGCAACGTGACGTTGGCGGATGGAGCGAGACATGATGTCCCAGATGTGCTCAATCGGATTCAGGTCTGGGGAACGGGCGGGCCAGTCCATAGCTTCAATGCCTCCATCTTGCAGGAACTGCTGACACACTCCAGCCACATGAGGTCTGCCATTGTCCAGCATTATGAGGAACCCAGGGCCAACCGCACCAGCATATGGTCTCACAAGGGGTCTGAGGATCTCATCTCGGTACCTAATGGAAGTCAGGCTACCTCTGGCGAGCACATGGAGGGCTGTGCGGCTCTCCAAAGAAATGCCACCCCACACCATTACTCACCCACTGCCAAACCGGTCATGCTGAAGGATGTCACTCTCCACGGCGTCTCCAGACTCTGTCACGTCTGTCACATGTGCTCAGTGTGAACCTGCTTTCATCTACGAAGAGCACAGGGCGCGAGTGGCAACTTTGCCAATCCTGGTGTTCTGTGGCAAATGCCAAGCGTCCTGCATGGTGTTGGGCTGTGAGCACAACCCCTATCTGTGGACATCGGGCCCTCATACCACCCTCATGGAGTCGGTATCTAACCGTTTGTGCAGACACATGCACATTTGTGGCCTGCTGGAGGTCATTTTGCAGGGCTCTGGCAGTGCTCCTCCTGTTCCTTCTTTCACAAAGGCGGAGGTAGCGGTCCTGCTGCTGGGTTGTTGCCCTCCTACGGCCCCCTCCACATCTCCTGGTGTACTGGCCTGTCTCCTGGTAGCGCCTCCAGCCTCTGGACACAGCCAACCTTCTTGCCACAGCTCGCATTGATGTGCCATCCTGGATGAGCTGCACTATCTGAGCAACTTCTGTGGGTTGTAGAGTCTGTCTCATGCTACCACGAGTGTGAAAGCACAACCAACATTCAAAAGTGACCAAAACATCAGCCAGAAAGCATTGGTACTGAGATGTGGTCTGTGGTCCCCACCTGCAGAACCACTCCTTTATTGAGGGTGTCTTGATAATTGCCAATAATTTCCATCTATCCTCTATTCCATTTGCACATCAGCATGTGAAATTGATTGTCAATCAGTGTTGCTTCCTAAGTGGACAGTTTGATTTCACAGAAGTTTGATTTACTTGGAGTTATATTCTGTTGTTTTAAGTGTTCCCTTTATTTTTGGAGCAGTTTATATAGATACATACAGTGAGTACGGAAAGTATTCAGACTCCTTTAAATTTTTCACTCTTTGTTTCATTGCAGCCTTTTGATAAATTCTAAAAAGTTCATTTTTTTCTCATTAAAGTACACTCAGCACCCCATCTTGACTGAAAAAAACAGCAATATAGAATTTTTTTGCAAATTTATTAAAAAAGAAAAACTGAAATATCACATGGTCATAAGTATTCAGATCCTTTGCTCAGACACTCATATTTAAGTCACATGCTGTCCATTTCCTTGTGATCCTCCTTGAGATGGTTCTACTCCTTCAATGGAGTCCAAATGTGTTTAATTAAACTGATAGGACTTGATTTGGAAAGGCACACACCTGTCTATATAAGACCCCACAGCTCACACTACATGTCAGACCAAATGAGAATCATGAGCTCAAACGAACTGCCCAAGGAGCTCAGAGACCGAATTGTGGCAAGGCACAGATCTAGCCAAGGTTATAAAAGAATTTCTGCATTACCCAAGGTTCATAAGAGCACAGTGGCCTCCATAATCCTTAAATGGAAGAAGTTTGGGACCACCAGAAGTCTTCCTAGACCTGGCCGTCCAGCCAAACTGAGCAATCGTGGGAGAAGAGCCTTGGTGAGAGAGGTAAAGAAGAACCCCAAGATCACTGTGGCTGAGCTCCAGAGATGCAGTAGGGAGATGGGAGAAAGTTCCACATAGTCAACTATCACTGCAGCCCTTCCCCAGTTGGGCCTTTATGGCAGAGTGGCCAGATGGAAGCCTCTCCTCATATGAAAGCCCGCATAGAGTTTGCTCAAAAACACATGAAGGACTCCCAGACTATGAGAAATAAGATTCTCTGGTCTGATGAGACGAAGATAGAACTTTTTGGTGATAATTCTAAGTGGTATGTGTGGAGAAAACCAGGCACTGCTCATCACCTGCCTAATACAATCCCAACAGTGAAACATGGTGGTGGCAGTTGTTAGAACCCTCCTGTTAGTTTTTTCTATTTTGTGGTCATGTGACCTTCTGCCTATTTATTCCAGCTCCGCCCTTCAGGCTTTGCTGGACTTCAGTGTTACTTTGACTCTTAATCTAGCCAGGTGCTTTGTACCTACTGTATCTCTCTAGTTTGTTTGGTCCTTGGACCACTAAGTACTTTTGTCTGTTTGTCTTCTTCTGCTACTACTTCTGCCAGGAGGTGTCCAGTTTTGTCCCAGTCCTTAGTTCTTTTAGGGACCCCTCCCTTTAATCTATAGGTCTGTGTTCAGATTAGCCGCGGACATAGGCGGGTCTGTTTGCAAGGAACAGGTTGCCCGCTGCATCGTAAGGAATCAGCTTAGTCCTATTGTATGGACAGATTTCCTCTCTTTCCTTAGTTCTTGTAGTAGATCATAACAGCAGTATCATGCTATGGGTGTGTTTTTCAGCTGCAGGGACAGGACGACTGGTTGCAATTGAAGGAAACATGAATGCGGCCAAGTACAGAGATATCCTGGATGAAAACCTCTTCCAGAGTGCTCTGCACCTCAGACTTGGCCAAAGGTTCACCTTCCAACAAGACAATGACCCTAAGCACACAGCTAAAATAACAAAGGAGTGGCTTCAGAACAACTATGTGACCATTCTTGACTGGCCCAGCCAGAGCCCTGACCTAAACCCAATTGAGCATCTTTGGAGAGACCTGAAAATGGCTGTCCACCAACGTTTCCCATTCATCCTGACGGAACTGGAGAGGATCTGCAAGGAAGAATGGCAGAGGATCCCAAAATGCTGGTGTGAAAAACTTGTTGCATCATTTCCAAGAAGAC
The DNA here is from genome assembly GCF_046119375.1 of Phyllobates terribilis. Lineage (NCBI taxonomy): Eukaryota > Metazoa > Chordata > Amphibia > Anura > Dendrobatidae > Phyllobates > Phyllobates terribilis. The sequence goes on along the minus strand of NW_027362956.1, from coordinate 2,522,707 downwards.
TCATGGCTGTACTAGCCCAAAAGGGTGCTTCTACTCAATACTGAGCAAAGGGTCTGAATACTTATGCCCGTGTGATATTTCAGTTTTTCTTTTTTATTAAATTTTGCAAAAATTTCTTCATTTCTGTTTTCTTTCAGACAAGATGGGGTGCAGAGTGGACTTTAATGAGAAAAAAATGAACTTTTTAGAATTTACCAAATGGCTGCA
>NW_027362956.1:2497500-2515000 GCF_046119375.1 Phyllobates terribilis | reverse complement strand
AACTATAAAGTTTACGTTTTTTTTCCGTAATTCATCAGATGAGCGTGATAACGGAAGCTGCGCTGAACGGCGGCGCGTAGGAACGGGCGGTGAAATAAGCGCGCCAAAAAAGCTATAAAGTGTACGTTTTTTTTCCATAATTCATTAGATGAGCGTGATAACGGAAGCTGCGTTGAACGGCGGCGCGTAGGAACGGGTGGTGAAATAAGCGCGCCAAAAAAACTATAAAGTTTACGTTTTTTTTCCGTAATTCATCAGATGAGCGTGATAACGGACGCTGCGCTGAATGGCGGCGCGTAGGAACGGGCGGTGAAATAAGCGCGCCAAAAAAACTATAAAGTTTACGTTTTTTTCCGTAATTCATCAGATGAGCGTGATAACGGATGCTGTGCTGAACGGCGGCACGTAGGAACGGGCGGTGAAATAAGTGCGCCAAAAAAACGATAAAGTTTACGTTTTTTTTCTGTAATTTATCAGATGAGCGTGATAACGGACGCAGCCCTTAACGGCGGCGTCACAGCGACTTTTTTTTGTTGCAGATTGAATTTTAAGTGCTTTTGGTATCATCAAACCTGTAGCCAGCTCTCATCCTCATTGAGCTATTCCAAGGGTGAGGGCTGGCTAGGGGTCGCCCTGGAGGCACCTGTAGCCAGCTCTCATCCTCATTGAGCTGCTCCAAGGGTGAGGGCTGGCTAGGGGTCGCCCTGGAGGCACCTTTAGCCAGCTCTCATACTCATTGAGGTGCTCCAAGGGTGAGGGCTGGCTAGGGGTCGCCCTGGAGGCACCTGTAGCCAGCTCTCATCCTCATTGAGCTGCTCCAAGGGTGAGGGCTGGCTAGGGGTCGCCCTGGAGGCACCTGTAGCCAGCTCTCATCCTCATTGAGCTGCTCCAAGGGTGAGGGCTGGCTAGGGGTCGCCCTGGAGGCACCTGTAGCCAGCTCTCATCCTCATTGAGCTGCTCCAAGGGTGAGGGCTGGCTAGGGGTCGCCCTGGAGGCACCTGTAGCCAGCTCTCATCCTCATTGAGCTGCTCCAAGGGTGAGGGCTGGCTAGGGGTAGCCCTGGAGGCACCTGTAGCCAGCTCTCATCCTCATTGAGCTGCTCCAAGGGTGAGGGCTGGCTAGGGGTCGCCCTGGAGGCACCTGTAGCCAGCTCTCATCCTCATTGAGCTGCTCCAAGGGTGAGGGCTGGCTAGGGGTCGCCCTGGAGGCACCTGTAGCCAGCTCTCATCCTCATTGAGCTGCTCCAAGGGTGAGGGCTGGCTAGGGGTCGCCCTGGAGGCACCTGTAGCCAGCTCTCATCCTCATTGAGCTGCTCCAAGGGTGAGGGCTGGCTAGGGGTCGCCCTGGAGGCACCTGTAGCCAGCTCTCATCCTCATTGAGCTGCTCCAAGGGTGAGGGCTGGCTAGGGGTCGCCCTGGAGGCACCTGTAGCCAGCTCTAATCCTCATTGAGCTATTCCAAGGGTGAGGGCTGGCTACGTGTCGCCCTGGAGGCACTTGTAGCCAGCTCTCATCCTCATTGAGCGTGATAACGGACGCTGCGCTGAACGGCGGCGCATAGGAACGGGCGGTGAAATAAGCGCGCCAAAAAAACTATAAAGTTTACATTTTTTTCCGTAATTCATCAGATGAGGGTGATAACGGACGCTGCGCTGAACGGCGGCGCGTAGGAACGGGCGGTGAAATAAGCGCGCCAAAAAAACTATAAAGTTTACGTTTTTTTTCCGTAATTCATCAGATGAGCGTGATAACGGACGCTGCGCTGAATGGCGGCGCGTAGGAACGGGCGGTGAAATAAGCGCGCCAAAAAAACTATAAAGTTTACGTTTTTTTTCCGTAATTCATCAGATGAGCGTGATAACGGATGCTGTGCTGAACGGCGGCACGTAGGAACGGGCGATGAAATAAGTGCGCCAAAAAAACTATAAAGTTTACGTTTTTTTTCTGTAATTTATCAGATCAGCGTGATAACGGACGCAGCCCTTAACGGCGGCGTCAGAGCGACTTTATTTTGTTGCAGATTGAATTTTAAGTGCTTTTGCTATCATCAAACCTGTAGCCAGCTCTCATCCTCATTCAGCTATTCCAAGGGTGAGGGCTGGCTAGGGGTCGCCCTGGAGGCACCTGTAGCCAGCTCTCATCCTCATTGAGCTGCTCCAAGGGTCAGGGCTTGCTAGGGGTCGCCCTGGAGGCACCTGTAGCCAGCTCTCATCCTCATTGAGCTGCTCCAAGGGTGAGGGCTGGCTAGGGATCGCCCTGGAGGCACCTGTAGCCAGCTCTCATCCTCATTGAGCTGCTCCAAGGGTGAGGGCTGGCTAGGGGTCGCCCTGGAGGCACCTGTAGCCAGCTCTCATCCTCATTGAGCTGCTCCAAGGGTGAGGGCTGGCTAGGGGTCGCCCTGGAGGCACCTGTAGCCAGCTCTCATCCTCATTGAGCTGCTCCAAGGGTGAGGGCTGGCTAGGGGTCGCCCTGGAGGCACCTGTAGCCAGCTCTCATCCTCATTGAGCTATTCCAAGGGTGAGGGCTGGCTACGTGTCGCCCTGGAGGCACTTGTAGCCAGCTCTCATCCTCATTGAGCGTGATAACGGACGCTGCGCTGAACGGCGGCGCATAGGAACGGGCGGTGAAATAAGCGCGCCAAAAAACTATAAAGTTTACTTTTTTTCCATAATTCATTAGATGAGCGTGATAACGGAAGCTGCGTTGAACGGCGGCGCGTAGGAACGGGCGGTGAAATAAGCGCGCCAAAAAAACTATAAAGTTTACGTTTTTTTTCCGTAATTCATCAGATGAGGGTGATAACGGACGCTGCGCTGAACGGCGGCGCGTAGGAACGGGCGGTGAAATAAGCGCGCCAAAAAAACTATAAAGTTTACGTTTTTTTTCTGTAATTCATCAGATGAGCGTGATAACGGACGCTGCGCTGAATGGCGGCACGCAGGAACGGGCGGTGAAATAAGCGTGCCAAAAAAACTATAAAGTTTACGTTTTTTTTCCGTAATTCATCAGATGAGCGTGATAACGGATGCTGTGCTGAACGGCGGCACGTAGGAACGGGCGATGAAATAAGTGCGCCAAAAAAACTATAAAGTTTACGTTTTTTTTCCGTAATTCATCAGATGAGCGTGATAACGGATGCTGTGCTGAACGGCGGCACGTAGGAACGGGCGATGAAATAAGTGCGCCAAAAAATCGATAAAGTTTACGTTTTTTTTCTGTAATTTATCAGATCAGCGTGATAACGGACGCAGCCCTCAACGGCGGCGTCAGAGCGACTTTATTTTGTTGCATTTGAATTTTAAGTGCTTTTGCTATCATCAAACCTGTAGCCAGCTCTCATCCTCATTGAGCTATTCCAAGGGTGAGGGCTGGCTAAGGGTCGCCCTGGAGGCACCTGTAGCCAGCTCTCATCCTCATTGAGCTGCTCCAAGGGTGAGGGCTGGCTAGGGGTCGCCCTGGAGGCACCTGTAGCCAGCTCTCATCCTCATTGAGCTGCTCCAAGGGTGAGGGCTGGCTACGGGTCGCCCTGGAGGCACCTGTAGCCAGCTCTCATCCTCATTGAGCTGCTCCAAGGGTGAGGGCTGGCTAGGGTTCGCCCTGGAGGCACCTGTAGCCAGCTCTCATCCTCATTGAGCTGCTCCAAGGGTGAGGGCTGGCTAGGGGTCGCCCTGGAGGCACCTGTAGCCAGCTCTCATCCTCATTGAGCTATTCCAAGGGTGAGGGCTGGCTACGTGTCGCCCTGGAGGCACTTGTAGCCAGCTCTCATCCTCATTGAGCGTGATAACGGACGCTGCGCTGAACGGCGGCGCATAGGAACGGGCGGTGAAATAAGCGCGCCAAAAAAACTATAAAGTTTACGTTTTTTTTCCGTAATTCATCAGATGAGGGTGATAACGGACGCTGCGCTGAACGGCGGTGCGTAGGAACGGGCGGTGAAATAAGCGCGCCAAAAAAACTATAAAGTTTACGTTTTTTTTCCGTAATTCATCAGATGAGCGTGATAACGGACGCTGCGCTGAATGGCGGCGCGTAGGAACGGGCGGTGAAATAAGCGCGCCAAAAAAACTATAAAGTTTACTTTTTTTTTCCGTAATTCATCAGATGAGCGTGATAACGGATGCTGTGCTGAACGGCGACACGTAGGAACGGGCGATGAAATAAGTGCGCCAAAAAAACGATAAAGTTTACGTTTTTTTTCTGTAATTTATCAGATCAGCGTGATAACGGACGCAGCCCTTAACGGCGGCGTCAGAGCGACTTTTTTTTGTTGTAGATTGAATTTTAAGTGCTTTTGCTATCATCAAACCTGTAGCCAGCTCTCATCCTCATTGAGCTATTCCAAGGGTGAGGGCTGGCTAAGGGTCGCCCTGGAGGCACCTGTAGCCAGCTCTCATCCTCATTGAGCTGCTCCAAGGGTGAGGGCTGGCTAGGGGTCGCCCTGGAGGCACCTGTAGCCAGCTCTCATCCTCATTGAGCTGCTCCAAGGGTGAGGGCTGGCTAGGGGTCGCCCTGGAGGCACCTGTAGCCAGCTCTCATCCTCATTGAGCTGCTCCAAGGGTGAGGGCTGGCTAGGGGTCGCCCTGGAGGCACCTGTAGCCAGCTCTCATCCTCATTGAGCTGCTCCAAGGGTGAGGGCTGGCTAGGGGTCGCCCTGGAGGCACCTGTAGCCAGCTCTCATCCTCATTGAGCTGCTCCAAGGGTGAGGGCTGGCTAGGGGTCGCCCTGGAGGCACCTGTAGCCAGCTCTCATCCTCATTGAGCTGCTCCAAGGGTGAGGGCTGGCTAGGGGTCGCCCTGGAGGCACCTGTAGCCAGCTCTCATCCTCATTGAGCTGCTCCAAGGGTGAGGGCTGGCTAGGGGTCGCCCTGGAGGCACCTGTAGCCAGCTCTCATCCTCATTGAGCTGCTCCAAGGGTGAGGGCTGGCTAGGGGTCGCCCTGGAGGCACCTGTAGCCAGCTCTCATCCTCATTGAGCTGCTCCAAGGGTGAGGGCTGGCTAGGGGTCGCCCTGGAGGCACCTGTAGCCAGCTCTCATCCTCATTGAGCTGCTCCAAGGGTGAGGGCTGGCTAGGGGTCGCCCTGGAGGCACCTGTAGCCAGCTCTCATCCTCATTGAGCTGCTCCAAGGGTGAGGGCTGGCTAGGGGTCGCCCTGGAGGCACCTGTAGCCAGCTCTAATCCTCATTGAGCTATTCCAAGGGTGAGGGCTGGCTACGTGTCGCCCTGGAGGCACTTGTAGCCAGCTCTCATCCTCATTGAGCGTGATAACGGACGCTGCGCTGAACGGCGGCGCATAGGAACGGGCGGTGAAATAAGCGCGCCAAAAAAACTATAAAGTTTACGTTTTTTTTCCGTAATTCATCAGATGAGGGTGATAACGGACGCTGCGCTGAACGGCGGCGCGTAGGAACGGGCGGTGAAATAAGCGCGCCAAAAAAACTATAAAGTTTACGTTTTTTTTCCGTAATTCATCAGATGAGCGTGATAACGGACGCTGCGCTGAATGGCGGCGCGTAGGAACGGGCGGTGAAATAAGCGCGCCAAAAAAACTATAAAGTTTACGTTTTTTTTCCGTAATTCATCAGATGAGCGTGATAACGGATGCTGTGCTGAACGGCGGCACGTAGGAACGGGCGATGAAATAAGTGCGCCAAAAAAACTATAAAGTTTACGTTTTTTTTCTGTAATTTATCAGATCAGCGTGATAACGGACGCAGCCCTTAACGGCGGCGTCAGAGCGACTTTATTTTGTTGCAGATTGAATTTTAAGTGCTTTTGCTATCATCAAACCTGTAGCCAGCTCTCATCCTCATTCAGCTATTCCAAGGGTGAGGGCTGGCTAGGGGTCGCCCTGGAGGCACCTGTAGCCAGCTCTCATCCTCATTGAGCTGCTCCAAGGGTCAGGGCTGGCTAGGGGTCGCCCTGGAGGCACCTGTAGCCAGCTCTCATCCTCATGTGGCAGAGGGGCATGTGGCGATGTAAAGAGAGCTGGAGGGAGTTGTGGCCTGCGGAAAAGGCCATGTGGAGCGGGCTGGAGGGGCCTGTGGAAGGGTCTGAAGTAAGATTTGGGCCTATGAAGTCCTTTTTTCGGTAAACAACATGCAACATGATTGCCTGTGGAGAGAGCTAGAGGGACTTGTAGCACTGTGTAAAAGCCTGTGGCCGGGTAGGAGCCTGTGGTCCTGTGGAGAGAGCTGAAGGTGTTGTGGCCCTGTGGAAAGGCCTGTGACCCTGTATAGCGGTCCGTTGCCCTGTGGAGAGAGCTGGAGGGGCTCGTGCCCTATGGAAATGACTATGGCCATGCAGAAAGGCCTTTTGGCTTTGAAGAGGGGGCTTGTGCCCTGCAGACGGGCCCTGTGACTCTGTGGAGAGGGCTGTTGGGAGTTGTGGCCGTGTGGAAAGTGCATTTGGCCCTGTGGAGGTGAGCTATGGCCCTGTAAAGAGAGCTTCTTGTCCTGTGGAGAGAGCTGGAGGGTGTTGTGGCCATGTGGAAAGGTCTGTGGCCCTATGGATAGGCCCTTTGGCCTTGTGGAAGGGGCTGTGGCCCTGTGGTGAGAGGTGGAAGGAGTTGTGGGCTGTGGAAAAGCCTGTGGTCCTGTGGAGACAGCTGAAGGGGTTGAGGCCCTGTGGAAAGGCCTGTGACCCTGTATAGGGGTCTGTGGCCCCGCAGAGGGGCATGTAGCGATGTAAAGAGAGCTGGAGGGAGTTGTGGCCTGAGGAAAAGGCCATGTGGAGCGGGCTGGAAAGGCCTGTGGAAGGCTCTGGAGTAAGATTTGGGCCTATGAAGTCCTTTGCAGTAAACAATATGCAACATGATTGCCTGTGGAGAGAGCTGGAGGGGCTTGTGGCACTGTAGAAAGGCCTGTGGCCCAGTAGGAGCCTGTGGTCCTGTGGCGAGAGCTGAAGGTGTTGTGGCCCTGTGGAAAGGCCTGTGACCCTGTATAGGGGTCCGTTGCCCTGTGGAGAGAGCTGGAGGGGCTCGTGCCCTATGGAAATAACTATGGCCATGTAGAAAGGCCTTTTGGCCTTGAAGAGGGGGCTTGTGCCCTGCAGACGGGCCTTGTGTCTCTGTGGAGAGAGCTAAAGGGGGCTGTGTCCATGCAGAAAGTGCATGTGGAGGGGAGCTATGGCCCGGTAAAGAGAGCTTGTTGTCCTGCGGAGAAGAGTTGGAGGGGATTGTGGCCCTGTGGAAAGGCTTGTAGCCCGGCAGAAGGAGGCAGCGGTCCTGTGGAGAGAGCTGAAGGGGTTGAGGCCCTGTGGAAAGGCATGTGACGCTGTATAGGGGTCTGTGGCCCCGCAGAGGGGCATGTGGCGATGTAAAGAGAGCTGGAGGGAGTTGTGGCCTGAGGAAAAGGCCATGTGGAGTGGGCTGGAGGGGCCTGTGGAAGGCTCTGGAGTAAGATTTGGGCCTATGAAGTCCTCTGCAGTAAACAACATGCAACATGATTGCCTGTGGAGAGAGCTGAAGGTTTTGTGGCCCTGTGGAAAGGCCTGTGACCCTGTACAGGGGTCCGTTGCCCTGTGGAGAGAGCTGGAGGTGCTTGTGCCCTATGGGAATGACTATGGCCATGTAGAAAGGCCTTTTGGCTTTGAAGAGGGGGCTTGTGCCCTGCAGACGGGCCCTGTGACACTGTGGAGAGGGCTGTTGGGAGTTGTGGCCGTGTGGAAAGTGCATTTGGCCCTGTGGAGGTGAGCTATGGCCCTGTAAAGAGAGCTTCTTGTCCTGTGGAGAGAGCTGGAGGGTGTTGTGGCCCTGTGGAAAGGTCTGTGGCCCTATGAATAGGCCCTTTAGCCTTGTGGAAGGGGCTGTGGCCCTGTGGTGAGAGGTGGAAGGAGTTGTGGGCTGTGGAAAAGCCTGTGGTCCTGTGGAGACAGCTGAAGGGGTTGAGGCCCTGTGGAAAGGCCTGTGACCCTGTATAGGGGTCTGTGGCCCCGCAGAGGGGCATGTGGCGATGTAAAGTGAGCTGGAGGGAGTTGTGGCCTGAGGAAAAGGCCATGTGGAGCGGGCTGGAGAGGCCTGTGGAAGGCTCTGGAGTAAGATTTGGGCCTATGAAGTCCTTTGCAGTAAACAACATGCAACATGATTGCCTGTGGAGAGAACTGGAGGGGCTTGTGGCACTGTGGAAAGGCCTGTGGCCCAGTAGGAGCCTGTGGTCCTGTGGAGAGAGCTGAAGGTGTTGTGGCCCTGTGGAAAGGCCTGTGACCCTGTATAGAGGTCCGTTGCCCTGTGGAGAGAGCTGGAGGGGCTTGTGCCCTATGGAAATGACTATGGCCCTGTAGAAAGGCCTTTTGGCCTTGAAGAGGGGGCTTGTGCCCTGCAGACGGGCCTTGTGTCTCTGTGGAGAGAGCTAAAGGGGGTTGTGGCCATGCAGAAAGTGCATTTGGCCCTGTGGAGGGGAGCTATGGCCCGGTAAAGAGAGCTTGTTGTCCTGTGGAGAAGAGTTGGAGGGGATTGTGGCCCTGTGGAAAGACCTGTGACCCTGTATAGGGGTCCGTTGCCCTGTGGAGAGAGCTGGAGGGGCTCGTGCCCTATGGAAATGACTATGGCCATGTAGAAAGGCCTTTTGGCCTTGAAGAGGGGGCTTGTGCCCTGCAGACGGGCCCTGTGACTCTGTGGAGAGAGCTGTTGGGAGTTGTGGCCGTGTGGAAGTGCTTTTGGCCCTGTGGAGGTGAGCTATGGCCCTGTAAAGAGAGCTTATTGTCCTGTGGAGAGAGCTGGAGGGTGTTGTGGCCCTGTGGAAAGGTCTGTGGCCCTATGGATACGCCCTTTAGCCCTGTGGAAGGGGCTGTGGCCCTGTGGTGAGAGCTGGAAGGAGTTGTGGGCTGTGGAAAAGCCTGTGGTCCTGTGGAGACAGCTGAAGGGGTTGAGGCCCTGTGGAAAGGCCTGTGACCCTGTATAGGTGTCTGTGGCCCCGCTGAGGAGCATGTGGCGATGTAAAGAGAGCTGGAGGGAGTTGTGTCCTGACGAAAAGGCCATGTGGAGCGGGCTGGAGGGGCCTTTCGAAGGCTCTGGAGTAAGATTTGGGCCTATGAAGTCCTTTGCAGTAAACAACATGCAACATGATTGCCTGTGGAGAGAGCTGGAGGGGCTTGTGGCACTGTGGAAAGGCCTGTGGCCCAGTAGGAGCCTGTGGTCATGTGGAGAGAGCTGAAGGTGTTGTGGCCCTGTGGAAAGGCCTGTGACCCTGTATAGGGGTCCGTTGCCCTGTGGAGAGAGCTGGAGGGGCTCGTGCCCTATGGAAATGACTATGGCCATGTAGAAAGGCCTTTTGGCCTTGAAGAGGGGGCTTGTGCTCTGCAGACGGGCCTTGTGTCTCTGTGGAGAGAGCTAAATGGGGCTGTGTCCATGCAGAAAGTGCATTTGGCCCTGTGGAGGGGAGCTATGGCCCTGTAATGAGAGCTTGTTGTCCTGTGGAGAAGAGTTGGAGGGGATTGTGGCCCTGTGGAAATGCTTGTGGCCCGGCAGAAGGAGCCTATGGTACTGTGGAGAGAGTTGAAGGGGTTGTTTGCCCGCAGAGGGGCATGTAGTGATGTAAAGAGAGCTGGAGGGAGTTTTGCTCTGCTAAAAAAGGCCACGTGGAGTGGGCTGGAGGGGCCTGTGGAAGGCTCTGGAGTAAGATTGGGGCCTATGAAGTCTTTTGCAGTAAACAACATGCAACATGATTGCCTGTGGAAAGAGCTGGAGGGGCTTGTGGCACTGTGGAAAGGCCTGTGACCCTGTATAGTGGTCTGTTGCCCTGTGGAGAGAGCTGGAGGGGCTTGTGGCCCTGAGGAAAGGGCCTATGGCCCTGTGGAGAGAGCTGAAGGTGGGTGCGGCCCTGTGGAAAGGCCTGTGACCCTGAAGAGGGATCTGTGGCCCTTCAAATGGGCCTGTTGCCCTGTGGAGAGAGCTGGAGTGGGTTATGGCCCTGTGGAAATGCCTATGGCACTGCGGAAAGGGACCTCTGGCCCTTTGCAAAGGGTCATTGGCCTTGTGGAGTGGGCTATTGCCCTGTTGACGGGCCTGTGGCCCTGTGTGATTGTTGATAGCCTGACAAATCATCCAATAAAAACTTGCATATTTTTCAAGGATCCTGTAGCTTAAAGATGTTTCCTGACAATTCACTTTAATGTTCAGGAAGCATCCTACAGGAACAAGATTCTTAAAAAATACACAAGTGTTAAACACTGTGTAGCTTTGTGGTTACTTACCAATTAATCTTCTCTGCTGCAACTTGAGTAGTGCTTCTTACCTTTGACCTACAGGAAGAGGTGTGCATGAGAGAGAGTCATTGAGAGGCACATAGAGGCAAAGAGGGGATCAAAGGGGCAAAGGTAGGCACATAGAGGGATGCAAAAGGTAAATAGAAGCACAGGGAGGGACAGAGAGGCACAGAGACCGATAGAGAGCCACAGATGGGCAAAGACAGAGATTCAGAGGCTCGTGAAGGCACAGAGACAAAAAAAGGCACTTTGGATGGAAAGAAAGCACCAGAGAGAGAGCATGCGAGAGAGTGGTGCAATGGGGAGAGATCAAAAGTGAGCGCCAGTGATGCACTGGAGACTGAGAGAGCACAAAAGAGAGCACTGCACTATAAAGACAGAGGAGTGCCAGAGAGCGGTGCAGTAGGGAGAAAGAGAACACATCAGAGAGTGGTGCACTGGAAAGAGAGTGAAAGAGCACCAGAGAGCATTGCACTGGAGAGAGAGAAAGAGAGAGAGACAGAAAGCAGTGTGCCAGTGTAAAAGGGCACCAGAGAGTGATGCACTGACTGGACAAATGGTCATTTTTATAGGCAGTTCTACATGTCGGGTTGCTGGACAGCTGGGGGTCATGCTTACCGTTGTTAGGGATGGTAATATATTCTGCTTCCCTAGGCCTGATTTCCAGGGACTGCACTGCTCTGACTGGCAGGAGCACTTTTATGGCTACCTGACCTTTAAATTATTATGGATTCTAGTAATACTGACAAAGCATTAGACTAAACGGCTCAGAAACCTGACGGTAGTAAATGATTGTGCCATTTGAACAGTTGTCAGAATTGTTTCATCATAGCCATAGGACTTCCACTTTATATTTATCTTTAAAATAGTTATTAAAAGGACTCTGTCACCAGGTTTTTGACATCCCATCGGACAGCAGCATAATGTAGAGATAGAAATCCTGATCCAGCAATGTTTCACTTACTGAGCTCCTTGCTGTCATTTTGATAAAATTACTGTTTTCTCTGTTGCAGATTTGGCAGCTCCCAAGTATGACTGGACTACTGGAGTAGTGCTCTAATGATAATCTCCAGATGATTTAACAGTGTTTTAATGCAAACTACACTGAGCAGCCTAGTAAGTGATATATCACTGGAATAAAGATGTCTGTGTCCACATTATGGTGCGCTCAGATGAGATGGCTAAAACCTGGTGACAGAATCCCTTTAACACTAATACAAACAGTACAAATGTTTATAATAAAGAAAATCTTCTCCCATTGCTTCGAGGGCCCCGTTCACCTGGAATTGTAGAACAACCTAGAATAGAAAAGAAACAAATAAAACATGAATTCAGAAACTTTAACAAGACCGGAACTTTAGTCTCCGAAACGCCTCATTCTTTCTTGGGAGCTGATCACTGCCGTCTTCTTAATCTCTTTAAAGGAAAGAAGGGGAATACATATGTTAAAACCGAAATGTTTATTGTTCAAGGACAATGTGAATGAGTATATTGACCAATTACCCTGGGTGTTTCCTTTTCCTCAACTGCATCCCTGTCTTCATGGACCTTGTTGTGACCCTAGGTTCGATTGGTGCTCTCCGCCTGATATAAATAATAACATTACATTTTCTGGGCACTTAGAGTGGTATAAGGATATCTTCTATCAATCCTAAAAGTTTAGGCATCGAGGTTTGTTCTGCGATGGAGATATCATCAATAAACGCCTGTAATATACCCTTCCGCATACTGTCTACAAGTGGCCGCTACTGAGAGCACTTTGCCTGGGTATAGGTGCTGAGGATGCTCAGAAGAACAAGTCATTGTCCATAACATCACAAGCTATGTACAGTTTGCCAACTCCTACTAGCTTGCTTGATTTAATAATATACCCACCTTTGAGTCTTAGTATTTAAATTTGACACACCGAGGTCCTCTGTTTCACCCTGGGCACTGTAGTCTTCAGCTTGCTGGACCATTTGCTCCTCTTCTCCATTGCTCTCTTCTGCTTCTCTTTAGGGGAGATAGAAAACAGAATATTACATTTTATCAACAATTTGGTGAAATAGATCATAACTGCTTTGCAATAAATTACCTTGAGCTGCTGGGTTGAGGTTGATTTTCCGATGATTTCCCTGCTGCCAAGACCAGTGTGTATGCTTGGCAGAGGTCTCCTAACGTTTTTTCTCTGTAATTCCTCTCTGCTGTCATGTTGGAATGACTGAGATATTTGGAGAAAAGATACCTCTGTGTCTCTGTTAAATGTGACACGGTCCATGTTTCACAAGTTTTTCTTGCCACCTGACTAGAGATGGATTTAAGTTTGTACCTAGATAGCAATAGAGTAGATCATAAATACATGGCACAACATCTAATATGTAGGATTTTTAACTTTTAAGACTTACTTCTTCTGGTAGCGATGAAGGTCGGTGGATACATTATATATCTGTCTTCCTGTAGTCGATAAGAAGAATTTATCTGGACTGTCTTTTTTGGCCAGCACCCGTCTCACTTTTTTAAAGTAGATGTTAAACCACTGTAAATAAACAAAACAAAAAACAGTAAACCACTTAATAAAAATTGAGTTGGGCCCTTCAATATTAAGATAAGAAAATTTGAAATAGACTAAATTAATTACTGGAGTCAATGACCGCACCAACGTGAGGGAGGGATGTGCCTAACCAGGAGAGCGAAACCTACAGACTAAAAGGGCAGTATCTCTCCTCCGCCTCAGTTGGATTTCAGAGCATGATAGGAACCACACAATCTAAATATATAGAAAAGTCACCTCACACCAAACATATGTCAGACTATAAACTGCCCACCATTCATTTAAAGTGCAGAACATCTGTGATAAGGGAGAGCATATCTGTTCCTACTGATAATGCATTCTGGATGCTGCTGCAACAAGCATTATTGTTAAGAAAATGCACTATTCTGGACACCGATACTATGGTTTAGCATCCTGGATACTGTAGGGAAATAAGGGAAAGACTCCCAACACACCTGCATGAGGATGTAGCACCAAGTTGTCCTGTAAAATCTGGTTAAAGGGAGGATCTACTAAAAGGGACAGAATGCCACTAATCCTACGGGTTGAAGTCATGACAACTAACAGATCCCTCTCTAATGTGGGTGCCATCGTAGTGACAGGAACATCTTACCTTTTCTTCTTCTTCAGTAAGCACAAAACAGGCTACTTGGTGGGCAGCAGTCTTATGGGATTTAACTCCGACAATTATTAGCTGTTCATTTTGATAGATGTGACGCATCCTCTCTGTCCACTCAGAAACCTGTGAGTCAAGACATGGGAAAGTTAGATAGACATGTGGCTTTAAATCAGGATAATGAGTAGGTTGTTACTTACCGTCATGTTTCTGACAACTCCTGGTCTTTGTAAGTGTTTTAGTATGATTAAGGCCTCAAGGTAATAGAGAATCTCCAACTGATGCACTTCATTTCGGGATCCTCCTTGGACATCCTCGATGGCTTGCAGGAAAGCTGGTTTTGCAACGGTCAGGATCTCCTGGCATTGCTGAGGTGTTTTGTCCAATTTATGCAACTCCAGGTACCTAAGAGAAAGATTAATAAATGTGACTGATAGGTGAGGCCTATTTTTAAGTCATGTATGAAAAATCCTGGCGGGAGAGAGAAAAGAGAAAAAATAATAATTGTGCATACATCTGAAAGGATAAAAATTAGCTGACATACCTTTTGCTGACAACTTCTTTTGCAACTCCCTTGGAAAATTTCTTCTGAATATCCGCAGTCACATACTGGAAATACTTCATTGCCTTGAAGAGTTTTTCATTTTTATCGCGTAAATTGGTTGCAAATAGTTGATAATGTACAAATTTCCGGACATTCTTAATGTAGTTGGTGACAGTTTGGTTGCACAGACCGAGATCTTGAAGGTTTTTGAAAAATAAATGGGCGTTTTCAATCTTTGTCGCAAAGTTGAGGCTCACACGGCGTTTGTTCATAAAGTATAAAAACCTTGACACATTTTCAACAATTTGTTTGTATCTTTCCAGCTTGCAATGGTTCTGCAAATAAGAGGAAAAACCTTTTAATATTGGATGAGACAGAGAATGGTGATCATAATAACCTGCATCTTTCATTTTGATCCTCTTGTCAACAGTCCATTTCTGGCTTGTCATCCTACAAATTTGGAAGAAAGAACAACAGGTCAGAGTAGAAACAAATTAGAACTTTGAGAAAAATACTGTGTAAGCATATACAGCATATATATAGTGACGTCCTGCCAATGGCAGTAGACTATGCAGCCGCTATGGGGCCTGTGAGTCCAGGGTTCCCTGTAACGACGCATTCATGGGGCCCTCACCCAGTGGAAGAATCTGGGGAAATGTCGGGGACCTTGACAGCTGGGGGTTCCCCTCACCGTTGTCAGGGGTGGTAAACATTTCTGTGTCCCCAGGCCCGATTTCTGTGGACCCCAGTGCTCTGACTGGCAGCAGCACTTTGCTGGCTGCCTGCCCTTTATACGCAGCATCCACTGCTGAACACTGCGTGTTCTGAAGTTCATCTGTGGGTAAAGCTAGTACATCATCCTCTACTGGCCCACAGATGAAAATCGTAATGGCAGTGCATTTTAGTATGCCCCGCCAAAGCTGTGTGCCCCACAGAGCTGTCTGTGTGTAGGGCACTTTTTTGGCATCCTGTTTTATGGCTGCAATGGAAGGGAAATCTATTGCCTAAAATAGGAGAAAAAATTACTTTGTAAGGGCTGTAAAGTTGTGGGATATGCTATTAATTGTCCCAGTTAAACATTATTTGTATTGTTTTTTTGCTCAATATATATATATATAAATATATATATATATATATATATATATATCTATATATATATATATATATATAGATATATATATATATAGATATATATAGATATGTATATATATATAAAAGCATGATGAGTGAGAATGTTACACACACTAACTGACCTCGGCCTGTCTTCATCTGTTTGGCTGGTATTTTCCTCTCTTTCTCTGGTCTCTGGTTGTTGATCGGCTTCACTGTCGGATGTTTCAGAGGATGTATAGTCTTCTGCAGCTGAAAGATGCACCAATTCAGGATTTGATATGGCTCGGCGTGCCGATGTGCCAGTTGATGTAGATGGCTTCTCATCTTCAACAGTCCTGTAAATTATAAAAATCCTTAGTAATAACATGAAGTACAATCTTGAGTAGGCCAGCAGTGTTGACAATTTTTTAAAGTGGCCTAAAAGCCAGGATGTGCTGAGGCCAAGGCAATGTTTGAGCAAGGGATTAAAGTAAATTCCTTGTATAAATTTACACTGACCTGTAGACATCATAATCCTCTGGGACGGGCGGCTCTTCCTCTGTGACGGACGGCTCTTCCACTGTGACGGGCGGCTCTTCCTCTGTGACGGACGGCTCTTCCTCTGGGACGGGCGGCTCTTCCTCTGGGACGGGCGGCTCTTCCTCTGGGACGGGCGGCTCTTCCTCTGGGACGGGCAGCTCTTCCTCTGGGACGGGCGGCTCTTCCACTGTGACGGGCGGCTCTTCCTCTGGGACGGACGGCTCTTCCACTGTGACGGACGGCTCTTCCTCTGTGACGGACGGCTCTTCCTCTGGGACGGGCGGCTCTTCCTCTGGGACGGGCGGCTCTTCCACTGTGATGGGCGGCTCTTCCTCTGTGACGGACGGCTCTTCCTCTGTGACGGACAGCTCTTCCTCTGGGACGGGCGGCTCTTCCTCTGGGACGGGCGGCTCTTCCTCTGGGACGGGCGACTCCTCCTCGATGACTGTAGACATTTCCTCCTCAACAGGCAGCACTTCCTCCTCATTTGGCAGCTCTTGCTCACTGGCTGTCAGCTCCTCCTGCACAGGTGATGCCCCCTCATCTTCAACAATCCTGTAAATATAAAATACACGTGATTATTTGGCATAGTTCAGAACATATATGCAAATCTATAAAGCTTACACAAGTATGAACATCAGTATTCAAAGAATAAGATGCTAGTGGGGCATACCTGGCCATAGTTGGTTTCTCGGGTACTATAAACCCTCTGTCCTCCAGGAAGGAGATAAGATCGTCCTTTGTAGTGATCTCTGGAATCTTGTCATAAGGGATATATGTTCCTTTTGTTGCAATTGCTATCAGTGAGTTTCTAGATTCTTTCACTAGCGCATCCTTCTCCTCTTGTGTACAGCATCTAAGGCATTGTCGTGTAAGGTGCTGTGGCAGTTGAGTAAATGCTTTGTAACATAGTGGACATGTCTTCAGCATCCTGAAGCCGCTGTAAAAAAGAAAAATGGAAGATCAGGAACAATATCAGTGAGAATCTAGCTTTTCCACCCACTAATATCAACCAGCATTTTTTATGTTTCAGCAGGATAACTGGATTTCAAAAATCTGATTTTTTTTTACAACAAATACACAGCTCATGAGAAAAGGCACGTCTCATCATTGCCATAGATTTTTTTAAAAAGATGAGGGCTGGCTCTAGAGTGTATTTTGACCACCAATAGCCAGCCCTCATTTTTGGTCACAAAAACGGACAAACGTACACAATTTTTTAAGGAGCAATTGTTTAGCACAAGTTAATGCACTTTTATAGCATACTACACAAATTGTGGCAATATTGTGCACATAACACATGCGGTTTTTTATCATATGCATGTTCCTAGATCTTGCGCAAATCTGAGGTTTTGCAAGAATTATTTAGATTGACAAAGATACAGTGCAAAAAATTAATGTGGATGAGAGCTGGCTACAGGTGCCTCCAGGGCGACCCCTAGCCAGCCCTCACCCTTGGAGCAGCTCAATGAGGATGAGAGCTGGCTACAGGTGCCTCCAGGGCGACCCCTAGCCAGCCCTCACCCTTGGAGCAGCTCAATGAGGATGAGAGCTGGCTACAGGTGCCTCCAGGGCGACCCCTAGCCAGCCCTCACCCTTGGAGCAGCTCAATGAGGATGAGAGCTGGCTACAGGTGCCTCCAGGGCGACCCCTAGCCAGCCCTCACCCTTGGAGCAGCTCAATGAGGATGAGAGCTGGCTACAGGTGCCTCCAGGGCGACCCGTAGCCAGCCCTCACCCTTGGAGCAGCTCAATGAGGATGAGAGCTGGCTACAGGTGCCTCCAGGGCGACCCCTAGCCAGCCCTCACCCTTGGAGCAGCTCAATGAGGATGAGAGCTGGCTACAGGTGCCTCCAGGGCGACCCCTAGCCAGCCCTCACCCTTGGAGCAGCTCAATGAGGATGAGAGCTGGCTACAGGTGCCTCCAGGGCGACCCCTAGCCAGCCCTCACCCTTGGAGCAGCTCAATGAGGATGAGAGCTG
>NW_027362956.1:2332500-2492500 GCF_046119375.1 Phyllobates terribilis | reverse complement strand
CGGACTGCACTTGGATGACATCCGAGTGCAGTCCAATGTTTTACGTGCACCCGTAGACTTGTATGGGTGCACATGGTCCGAATATCGAATGAGATTATTTTCTCATGCCAATAATCGCAGATCTGCACTGTCCCATAGTATAACATAGGGCCGAGTCCTATCCGATAAAACATCACATAGCATTCGGCCGTGTTATACGACAGTGTGAGCGAGCCCTTAGAGTCAAGGAATATTTACATGCAAATGATGATATTACTCTCCAAGTGTATATTTTTTTAGGCGAGTTCATAGTAAATGCTTTGCCTTTTTGACATGTGATCAACTAAAGAACAAGAAAGATTTAGGACCTCCCCTATACAGAAACGGAAAATAGTTTGGAGGACTTGCATGTCCTTTTTTATTTATTATGAGAAAATCATAAAAGATCCCGTTTTTTAACCATGCTGTGACTTTCTGCTGAGGGAGAGGGAGAGAGCTGCCCTATTCAGAGTCTGTAATAAGACCTGCTGACAAAAGTGTTGAAGATACAGTCTAATGTGAATTAACAATGAAAAAAAGTTAATTTAACAAATGGCTTGTATTTTTTAATACAAACTTTTTTTGTGTTTACAGCTCCTTTAAAGGGAATCTGTCATCAGGTTTTTGCCACCTAATCTGAGTAATGTGTCACTTACTGGGCTGCTTAGTGTTGTTTTGATAAAATCATTGATTTGTCAGAAGGTAATTATCACTAGATGACTAGTAAGTTCTGTAGGACCCCACCCCCATCACTGATCAGTAGATTTCTGTGTACACTGAGCATGGGCAGAAAGCTGCCAATCAGTGGTGTGGGCGGGGCTATACAGAGCGCAGCATTCAGAGAGCTGCTAGATCTGCAGCAGATAAAACGGTGATTTTCTCAAAATGACAACAAGCAGCTGAAAAAGTGACACATCGCTGGAATCAGGGTATCTGCCCCAATATTGTGCTGCTCTCAGATGGGGCAGCACAATTAATATTATGCCAAATTAATTTCCCGTGAACTATCACATGATCTATCACGGGGATCATGTGACATGTCACGTGATAAATCAGGTGTGTGGAGGGGGCCCTTGCTACTCTTAATCCACCCCTGAGTGAGACTAATACTGTACAACCAAATTGGCTCAGCACAAAAGGTTTCTTCAGATGTGGAGCCAATCGGTGCAAAGCGTGTCTACATGCGGTTAAAACAGATAGTTTTATGTCCTTAAGTAATGATAGAGAATATAAAATTCATGATTTCCTCAATTGTAATTCATCAGGGGAGTCCCTGTGGATTTTCACATTGGATACCACAGGGGTTAAATTCAAGACAGGATCTGATACTGCAGTATTAAGAAATATAATTCTGCATTTATTTCCATGCATGTACACTGGGTACGGAAAGTATTCAGACCCCTTTACATTTTTCACTCTTTGTTTCATTGCAGCCATTTGGTAAATTCTAAAAAGTTCATTTTTTTCTCATTAAAGTCCACTCTGCACCCCATCTTGTCTGAAAGAAAACAGAAATGAAGACATTTTTGCAAAATTTAATAAAAAAGAAAAACTGAAATATCACACGGGCATAAGTATTCAGACCCTTTGCTCAGTATTGAGTAGAAGCACCCTTTTGGGCTAGTACAGCCATGAGTCTTCTTGGAAATGATGCAACAAGTTTTTCACACCAGCATTTTGGGATCCTCTGCCATTCTTCCTTGCAGATCCTCTCCAGTTCCGTCAGGATGAATGGGAAACGTTGGTGGACAGCCATTTTCAGGTCTCTCCAAAGATGCTCAATTGGGTTTAGGTCAGGGCTCTGGCTGGGCCAGTCAAGAATGGTCACATAGTTGTTCTGAAGCCACTCCTTTGTTATTTTAGCTGTGTGCTTAGGGTCATTGTCTTGTTGGAAGGTGAACCTTTGGCCAAGTCTGAGGTGCAGAGCACTCTGGAAGAGGTTTTCATCCAGGATATCTCTGTACTTGGCCGCATTCATGTTTCCTTCAATTGCAACCAGTCGTCCTGTCCCTGCAGCTGAAAAACACACCCATAGCATGATACTGCTGTTATGATCTACTACAAGAACTAAGGAAAGAGAGGAAATCTGTCCATACAATAGGACTAAGCTGATTCCTTACGATGCAGCGGGCAACCTGTTCCTTGCAAACAGACCCGCCTATGTCCGCGGCTAATCTGAACACAGACCTATAGATTAAAGGGAGGGGTCCCTAAAAGAACTAAGGACTGGGACAAAACTGGACACCTCCTGGCAGAAGTAGTAGCAGAAGAAGACAAACAGACAAAAGTACTTAGTGGTCCAAGGACCAAACAAACTAGAGAGATACAGTAGGTACAAAGCACCTGGCTAGATTAAGAGTCAAAGTAACACTGAAGTCCAGCAAAGCCTGAAGGGCGGAGCTGGAATAAATAGGCAGAAGGTCACATGACCACAAAATAGAAAAAACTAACAGGAGGGTTCTAACAACTGCCACCACCATGTTTCACTGTTGGGATTGTATTAGGCAGGTGATGAGCAGTGCCTGGTTTTCTCCACACATACCACTTAGAATTATCACCAAAAAGTTCTATCTTCGTCTCATCAGACCAGAGAATCTTATTTCTCATAGTCTGGGAGTCCTTCATGTGTTTTTGAGCAAACTCTATGCGGGCTTTCATATGAGGAGAGGCTTCCATCTGGCCACTCTGCCATAAAGGCCCAACTGGGGAAGGGCTGCAGTGATAGTTGACTATGTGGAACTTTCTCCCATCTCCCTACTGCATCTCTGGAGCTCAGCCACAGTGATCTTGGGGTTCTTCTTTACCTCTCTCACCAAGGCTCTTCTCCCACGATTGCTCAGTTTGGCTGGACGGCCAGGTCTAGGAAGACTTCTGGTGGTCCCAAACTTCTTCCATTTAAGGATTATGGAGGCCACTGTGCTCTTATGAACCTTGGGTAATGCAGAAATTCTTTTATAACCTTGGCTAGATCTGTGCCTTGCCACAATTCGGTCTCTGAGCTCCTTGGGCAGTTCGTTTGAGCTCATGATTCTCATTTGGTCTGACATGTAGTGTGAGCTGTGGGGTCTTATATAGACAGGTGTGTGCCTTTCCAAATCAAGTCCTATCAGTTTAATTAAACACATTTGGACTCCATTGAAGGAGTAGAACCATCTCAAGGAGGATCACAAGGAAATGGACAGCATGTGACTTAAATATGAGTGTCTGAGCAAAGGATCTGAATACTTATGACCATGTGATATTTCAGTTTTTCTTTTTTAATAAATTTGCAAAAAAATTCTATATTGCTGTTTTTTTCAGTCAAGATGGGGTGCTGAGTGTACTTTAATGAGAAAAAAATGAACTTTTTAGAATTTATCAAAAGGCTGCAATGAAACAAAGAGTGAAAAATTTAAAGGAGTCTGAATACTTTCCGTACTCACTGTATGTATCTATATAAACTGCTCCAAAAATAAAGGGAACACTTAAAACAACAGAATATAACTCCAAGTAAATCAAACTTCTGTGAAATCAAACTGTCCACTTAGGAAGCAACACTGATTGACAATCAATTTCACATGCTGATGTGCAAATGGAATAGAGGATAGATGGAAATTATTGGCAATTATCAAGACACCCTCAATAAAGGAGTGGTTCTGCAGGTGGGGACCACAGACCACATCTCAGTACCAATGCTTTCTGGCTGATGTTTTGGTCACTTTTGAATGTTGGTTGTGCTTTCACACTCGTGGTAGCATGAGACAGACTCTACAACCCACAGAAGTTGCTCAGATAGTGCAGCTCATCCAGGATGGCACATCAATGCGAGCTGTGGCAAGAAGGTTGGCTGTGTCCAGAGGCTGGAGGCGCTACCAGGAGACAGGCCAGTACACCAGGAGATGTGGAGGAGGCCGTAGGAGGGCAACAACCCAGCAGCAGGACCGCTACCTCCGCCTTTGTGAAAGGAGGAACAGGAGGAGCACTGCCAGAGCCCTGCAAAATGACCTCCAGCAGGCCACAAATGTGCATGTGTCTGCACAAACGGTTAGATACCGACTCCATGAGGGTGGTATGAGGGCCCGACGTCCACAGATAGGGGTTGTGCTCACAGCCCAACACCATGCAGGACGCTTGGCATTTGCCACAGAACACCAGGATTGGCAAAGTTGCCACTCGCGCCCTGTGCTCTTCGTAGATGAAAGCAGGTTCACACTGAGCACATGTGACAGACGTGACAGAGTCTGGAGACGCCGTGGAGAGTGACATCCTTCAGCATGACCGGTTTGGCAGTGGGTGAGTAATGGTGTGGGGTGGCATTTCTTTGGAGAGCCGCACAGCCCTCCATGTGCTCGCCAGAGGTAGCCTGGCTTCCATTAGGTACCGAGATGAGATCCTCAGACCCCTTGTGAGACCATATGCTGGTGCGGTTGGCCCTGGGTTCCTCATAATGCTGGACAATGGCAGACCTCATGTGGCTGGAGTGTGTCAGCAGTTCCTGCAAGATGGAGGCATTGAAGCTATGGACTGGCCCGCCCGTTCCCCAGACCTGAATCCGATTGAGCACATCTGGGACATCATGTCTCGCTCCATCCGCCAACGTCACGTTGCACCACAGACTGTCCAGGAGTTGGCGGATGCTTTAGTTCAGGTCTGGGAGGAGATCCCACAGGAGACCATCTGCAACCTCATCAGGAGCATGCCCAGGCGTTGTAGGGAGGTCAGGCAGATATATATATATATATGCCTTTTTGTCATTCTAGTAGTAGGGCCATAATTAAGACATGATTTGTTGAAACGTGTAGGTCTGTAAGCTATGATAGTTGCACATTTGCTGTATTCTTTGTGGAGCAGTGTTTTATATGGCTAATAAAAGCTAAGTTTTAATATTTTTTCTACTAAACAAACCTTTACGCTGGATCATTTGCACTTTTCCCATGTCTGACTGCACTTACGTTTTGCCCTGGTACCACTTATCTGCATCTCCAGAAGTTTCCCATTTCTCTATTATACTCTTCAAATTACATTTTGAGACTTTCTCCTCCTGCTGTTGCACATATTTTTTTCCCTTCATCTGCACAGGTATCATTAATCTATCAACTATAATGGCCGTACCAGGTCCTGCAGGTCCTGTATCCCGTACACATGACGTGGGCAGTGCACGGCATGCCGCTAGTTTTTATTCTGAGTGCTCTTATATACGGTGGTAGTTTTACACAATGTTGAGCCTGTGATTTGCAGAGTGAAATGTCTGACTGCTAGAACAGAAGTATACGGCAGATTCTACAGCATGGATACATAAAGGACGTCCTGGGGGAATATACCTCCCTCCAACACTCGTCCAGTCCCTGCCTCACACTAGAGACATTTATAATAACTCCAGGACTATGGAGCTGGTCATTTTCTCATAATCTGTGGCCATTATTAGTGATCTCGCATTGTACGGTAATATCACCCTGGAGGTTGTGATGTATTTAGTGTAATAGCGCCATCTAGAATATACAGTATATATCAGGCGATACCATGCTTACTATAGTTAGTCGTCTTCTGTGCCCTCTATAGCTATCTATTATACTTTATATTTCTTTATAATAATTTATAATAAATTACTCGATAGTTTTACAGCTTTATGATGTTTATTAATCTGCTGAAATGATAAAAGAAAGTCGAACCTTACAGTGGACACAGGTGGAAGTGACCTCCATGATGGTGTAGGCTGAGGTGGAGCAAGTATTTAGTCAGTGGGGGATCAAGATGACGAGTATTCCCCAGGGTTCCCTGTTATCAGGGAGGGACCCGGTGTATGCAATCAAAAGATCTTATCCTCTGACCGGCTTTGTGCCATCAACAGGTAATGATCCTCTGTCCGGCTGTGTGCCATCAACAGGTAATGACCATCCGGCAGTCCGACATCAACTGGTCATCACCCTCCAGCTGTGTGCCATCAACAGGTAATGACCATCCGGCAGTGCGCCATCAACAGGTAATGACCCTCTGGCTATGGCCATCAATAGGTCATCACCCTCCGGCTGTGTTCCATCAACAGGTAATGACCATCCGGCAGTGTGCCATGAACAGGTAATGACCATCCAGCTGTGTGCCATCAACAGGTAATGACCATCCGGCAGTGCACCATCAACAGGTAATGACCCTCTGGCTATGGCCATCAATTGGTCATCACCCTCCGGCTGTGTGCCATCAATAGGTAATGACCATCCGGCAGTGCGCCATGAACAGGTAATGACCATCCGTCTGTGTGCCATCAACAGGTAATTATCCTCTGTCCGGCTGTGTGCCATCAACAGGTAATGACCCTCTGGCTATGCTCATCAATAGGTCATCACCCTCCGGCTGTGTGCCATCAACAGGTAATGACCCTCTGGCTATGGCCATCAATAGATCATCACCCTCCGGCTGTGTGCCATCAACAGGTAATGACCCTCTGGTTATGGCCATCAATAGGTCATCACCCTCCGGCTGTGTGCCATCAACAGGTAATGACCCTCTGGCTATGGCCATCAATAGATCATCACCCTCCGGCTGTGTGCCATCAACAGGTAATGACCCTCTGGCTATGGCCATCAATAGGTCATCACCCTCCGGCTGTGTGCCATCAAATGTTTTTATCTTCTGTCCAGTTTTGTGCCATCAAGAGGTAATGACCCTCCAGCTGTGGGCCATCAACAGGTCATCACCCTTCGGCATTTAGGCTTCTTGTCTTCTGTAAGATGCGATTCTTGAGTCTCCTGATGCTAAAAAATATTTAAAAAATCACCGATTAAACTAATAATCTATCTTGTACATAAGCATCACAATTTATAATCTATCTAGTGCATAAGTATGACAATTTAGCTCACAGAACATACACTATGGTAAAACATTAGACCCTACAAGCAGAAATTTGCTAAACTAACATAAATATAACTGACAAATCAGTAGAAAAATCGCTACCAATGGCACAGCTCTCTTCACATCAACCTGTAACCATAGTAGATAAGAAATAGAGGACAATGCTCATAGTCAGTTATCAACAATTCGGCATGGGGCATCCCACCAGAGACATTATAATATCTAGTAGATTATAGATGGCAATAGAATTTACCAACAAGCACATAGTACGCCAAACTCAAGTACATAGTATGCCAAACCTCGACACGTTTTCCTAAAATAGGTTCATCAGAAGCACATACTAGACAGTGATACTTAGCAAAGCGTTCATAGATATATGCGCCATATGATAAGGTGCTAAAGTGCAAGTGTGTGACAAAATATCCATGCGATTTCAGGTGCAATGCTGCATTGTATGTAGTAAGATGGTGCCCATCAGACAGCATGTATAGGACTAACCTGTGATGAAAACACGAGCAATGGGAAAGTTCAAGCAGTTGCCTTCTCAATCTTCCTCGCCTCTAAGACATCTAAGGAAACATCTTCTCCTCTTGATTTTGGGTTGAGGTGTTGTAGGCATTTCAGGCTCTGGCATTCTAGGTTCTGACATACTAGGTTCTGACATGGTAGGTTCTGGTGTTCTAGGTTCTGGTGCTCTTGGCTCTGGAATTCTGGGTTGTTGGCTTCTCTGAAAAATCAGTAACCTCTCTTTATGCTCCGTGGAACTTCGAGCTCCTCTTCCTATATTGTTGTGAGGGATCATTCTGACCCAGACAATATCACTGAACGCCACTTTATAGTTGCAACTAGGAACCTTTTTCGCATCCTGCGGTGCAGGAGCCATGGATGGAGTAGAACATTTGCCATTGGGCAGGACAGGTGTTCTCCTGGAGTCTTGCTTCTGAATCTGAGGGATGCAAATCGGCTCCTTACAAGCACTTTGTTCCTTCAGAATGGTTTTGTTCTCAGGAGTTTTCTGATTGTTTCACCAGGTTCAGACATTGCCCACTTGCTCAGGACAAGACTTAAGGCCAAATACTCTAGTATTGTCAGTAGTGTCATCACCGCAACAAAAACTGCGTCACGGAAGAGCCAAAGAGGAAGATTGATGGAAGCTTGATAGGTGCTTCTTCTGAGATCCACGGGTAGTGGGTCATCCTATAATAAAGAAAAAAAACATAATAAAGTCCTGTATATTTATACCCAATCCAGTCAAACAGAGAGCCCTTGTTATTATACAGTGATGGATACATTATCAAGCAACTTTCAGAAATATCCCATTGAGAAGATCAGGAAGAAGTTTGGGATTCACCTCCAGGGTCCATGGAATATTATTTACAGTTGGACTTTCATATGACGGACGGTCACGTGTCCAGTATGAGAAGTCCTGCAAGAGGCGATATTCTCATTAGCTGATCCTTGTGACCTCCATATTGATGAGAACATACTCGCCCTCAGTGTACTGTAATGTGGGGGGTAGAGCAACGTAAAGCACAGAAATGATAGGATGATACTCATCATCTCCAGAGGTCTCTCAGCACCAAGGTATGGTCAATGAGATACAAGCTGCAGATGGGCCGAGGCTTCTAATATACCCAGGGGTGACATCACAAAGCCCTCTGTGACATCATTGCACAGTTCTATCCATCATGTCACTGATACTTTGGACCTAACTAAATGTCTAAAAGAGAACCCTTCCACATGATTTCCAATCACGGAGCAGCTTCAGTTTTTCAAGAAAAGTTTAAAAAATATAATCTGTGCTGTGATTGGTCACAATGGCACATGAAGCAGAACGTCTTTAGATCTTTTAAAGGGAAAGTGTCAGCAATTTTTTTACAATTGTAAAATTGTAAAGTATTTATATTTATATATAAATACACATATATATTTAAAAAGGTTTTAATGGTATAAAATCTGAAAAAAATATTTTAACTCTTTTGATGTTTTCATCTTGTAAACACTAGGGGGAGCAGCTGCTGATATTTCCATGAAAACAGAATACAGCTAGCTCGCATTACGACTGCAGTAAAAGTGGGCGGGATCTGCTCACATGGGTGTGATGTCACTCCTCCCCTTCTGGGCGTTTGCAAAAAGGTAAATGAGACTGTAGTTTAGGATCACAGTGCGGAGCGATCACTGGTGACTGCAAAGTGATATATAAGGGACAACACCAAAGTCATTAATCACTACAAGGACAAGGCAGGAATGTGGGAGTCAGAGGGGTCACCCCACACTTATATCCCCTCTGACTGTCACTTCCTAAGCTCCTTTCCCTGCCATAACCTCTTATTCCCGCAGGTAAATTCTTACAGGACCCCCCTCCCCATCCCCTTCCCCTGCCGCAGCTGATTCTAAACGTCCTCCATATGTAATAATAGACAGGTACTCACCGGCAGCCTATGGTAATTCACAGGGTAGAACAGGGTACAGCACAGAAACAATATGGCGATCCTCATTGTCTCCAGGGGGTATCTCAGCACCAAGATATGGCCAATGAGATATGAGCTCCAGGTGGATGGAGCCCCCTTATATACCCCAAGGGTGACATCACAACGCCCTCTGTGACATCATCACCCACAACATTCCGTCACATGACATCACCCAGCACCAGCATCATGTGACCCAGCATAAATAGAAAGTCCTTGTTGGCTATAGCAACTATTCAAAACTAAGTTTAAACTTTTCCAACAGCTAAAGGCGGCTCTGTGATGGCAGTTTCTTCTTGTGGACGGTTGTGATAAATCTGCAGAACATCTACATAACGCGACATGTAGAAAATCCTGTCTTTTCCCCTCTGTTCTTCCTCTGGTGCTACAGAGACGGATAGAAGGAGCTTTTCCAGACCTTACAGTGCACAATATGGGACCTAATCACTGATATCCCAGATCTGCTCAGTATAAGCATACCGCCAACCTATGAGGACTAGAAAGAGGGCGAAACCATGCGGCACGCGTAGTCTGGCCACGCCCCTATCCACACCCCAAGCCACGCCCTTTTTATGCCTTGGCAGGAGGAGATGTCTGTACAAAGCGCAAGTTATCAAAAGGCTGAAGGAACACTTTATCAACATGAATGAAGGTTTTGAAGGGCATCCACTGTCCCGGCACTACCGGAAGTTCCACAACCAATCTTATAAGGACACTAAGTTTTGTGGGATCCGATTAGTCCCCAGAAAATGGAGGGGAGGTGATTACCTGAGATTAATGTCGCGGATGGAATCCAAATGGTTCTTCACATTAAATAGCTTGGCTCTGAAGGGCCTTAATCACGAGAGTCAGCTGTATGCCTTCAACTCGCAGCGGTATATACTGTATGTATTTTTTATCCCAGTACCAATTGAACATTTACATTGCACTTTTATGAACCTCCTTATATTTTATCAATATAATATGTCTTTTGGATATATTCCTTTGAATCCACCTATTTTATATATGTATTTGTTTCTATACATTGATACCCCTATTGGAGATACTATATAATGTTTTTATTTTTCTCCTTCATTTTTTCCTTTTTATCTCTGGATGGTACTAAGTGCCGAATTTATACTATCCTGGTAATATACACTGATTAACAGACTGTTTTTTATAGCCATCAGAAATATAAGTATATAATTTTTATTCATTTTTAACTAATTGTGAAAGTTTGAACAAAGTCTTTTTTATTATTATTTTTTTCACACACAGTCTATTCTTATTGGAATTCTATCTTAGTTCTATTGCACCTCCATATGTCCTTTTGCACCGTCTTGTTAGTATTGGATCTTCCTCCATTTCTTTGGTTGTATTATCTTTGTGGGGGGCGTTTGGACTTTATTAGGTTACCAGTTTGACTACCAGCGAGAAGCTGACGAAGAGGAACTGTGAGTCCTCGAAACGCGTAGTTTTTTTTGCCCTATACAGGACATCGAAGGAGAAGGAGAGAGTCAATGCACAGGGATAAGCCCTCCTGATATCCAGAAGATATATATAACCATATCATATTATTGATACAAAATATAAATGCACAGAGTCAATAAAATCATTTAAAAACACCAAACCCCATCTTTACTTTGCAGGATACCTATTCCAAAGGTGTATCTAGGTTTTCTGGCACCCGGTGCAGCAGGGGATGGCTGGCACATTTTAGCCTGGGGGGCAAGCACACAGCAGTGGCCCATGAGTAGCGGCCCATCCTTAACATGTTTATTACCAGATGCATCATAAGCCTATATTCACACGACCGTATTGTCTAAGTGCTGCCCGTGAAAAAACCTGACAGCACTTGGACCAGTTCAGATGAGTGTTTGTAGTGGTCAGACATAGTACATATTATTCTTATGTATTACTTAATGTTGAGCGATACCTTCCGATATCGGGAAATATCGGATCGGATTGGATCGGACCGATACCCAAAAAGTATCGGATATCGCCGATTCCGATACCGGAAACCAATGCAAGTCAATGGGACGCTAATATCGGAATGCCATCCCAGCGTGAGAGAATTCTCCTGATTGTTTAAAAGCCGGCGGGCGGTAAAAAGCCGCCAGCTTTTAAACAATCACACAGCCCCATACTGCTTCCCCGCAGCCTCCCACCCCGATCCTGCGCTCCCCCCGCCACCTCACATCCCGATCGTAAGTTAGGACCGGGCGGGGAGCGCAGCACCAAGGAGCAGGGAGCGAAGGACCCAGGCGGGGAAGCCGGCAGGGAAAAGACTTCACCGCCGGCTTTCCCGTTTTGTGCTGCGCTCTCCCGCCGGTTATTTTAAATGAACAGCTGAGGTATCAGGTGATGCTGATCAGCTGTTCATTTGAAGTAGCTGCGGTGCCCTCAGAGGGTTCATGTGAGTTCATGCTTCACTGCATGAACTCACATGAACTTTCCCACGGCCGCACAGGTCAGCCTCACCTCCCAGACCATCAGACCCATCATGATTGGAGTGTGCGCGGGAGTCTGTGCGATGTGTGCGGGTGTGTGCGCGATGTCTGCGGGTGTCTGCGTGCAGGCAGACATAGGCCGATGTGACACTACTACTCACATCGGCCTATGTCTGTCCCCCGTCCACTCGTGCCAGCAGGATCAGCTCGATGGGAGCAGTAGTTCCCATCAGCCTGATCCTGCTATTTAAACTGCCCCATATGTTATTTTTGCCCCTATACATCTTTTATGTTTTTAGGCCCCCCATATATTTTTTTTGTTTTTGGTCCCCAATAAATTTTAAATACATTTTTCATTGGTGGCCAGTGGTTACCTAAAATAAATTAGTTCATACATTACCTGATCGCCACCTAAAATAAAGTAAAAAATAAAAAACTACACCTATACTCACCTAGACACCGGTTTATGCAATGATGGGGCTGCTTTACGGCCCCGTCATTCTAGCGGCGGCAGTGGTTTAGAGCGGTCACATTTTATGTGGCTGCTCTAAACTGGAGATCTTCGTGGGACACTCGTGGACTACTACGGAGGGGTAAGGATAAGGTTGTGGTTTATTATTTTATATTTTATTACAGGAGATCGATGGCTTCGAGGAATTAGGTGTCTAGGTGAGTATAGGTGTAGTTTTTTATTTTTTACTTTATTTTAGGTGGCGATCGGCGGGGACAGGTAATGTATGAACTAATTTATTTTAGGTAACCACTGGCCACCAATGAAAAATGTATTTAAAATTTATTGGGGACCAAAAACAAAAAAAATATATGGGGGGCCTAAAAACATAAAAGATGTATAGGGGCAAAAATAACATATGGGGCAGTTTAAATAGCTACTGCTCCCATCGAGCTGATCCTGCTGGCACAAGTGGACGGGGGACAGACATAGGCCGATGGGAGTAGTAGTGTCACATTAGCCTATGTCTGCCTGCACGCAGACACCCGCAGACATCGCGCACACACCCGCACACATCGCACAGACACCTGCGCACACACCAATCATGATGGGTCTGATGGTCTGGGAGGTGAGGCTGACCTGTGCGGCCGTGGGAAAGTTCATGTGAGTTCATGCAGTGAAGCATGAACTCACATGAACCCTCTGAGGGCACCGCGGCTACTTCAAATGAACAGCTGATCAGCATCACCTGATACCTCAGCTGTTCATTTGAAATAACCGGCGGGAGAGCGCAGCACAGAACGGGAAAGCCGGCGGTGTAGTCTTTTCACTGCCGGCTTCCCCGCCCGGGTCCTTCGCTCCCTGCTCCTTGGTGCTGCGCTCCCCGCCCGGTCCTAACTTACGATCGGGATGGGAGGTGGCGGGGGGAGCGCAGGATCGGGGTGGGAGGCTGCGGGGAAGCAGTATGGGGCTGTGTGATTGTTTAAAAGCCGGCGGCTTTTTACCGCCCGCCGGCTTTTAAACAATCAGGAGAATTCTCTCACGCTGGGATGGCTTTCCGATATTAGTGTCCCATTGACTTGCATTGGTTTCCGGTATCGGAATCGGCGATATCCGATACTTTTGGGTATCGGTCCTATCCAATCTGATACGATATTTCCCGATATCGGAAGGTATCGCTCAACACTACTCCTGACCCCACACATAAACTTCAGCTCATCCAGCACCATGACAACCAGCACAGCAGAGTCCTGCATCCACTGAGGCCCCTGATCATGTGACCCCTGACTCTTCCCCTCCTGTGACCTCATCACAGCTCCTGTGCGCACAGAGCAGCCATATATGTGGTGGCGGCTCTGCAGGTGGAGGTATGTGGGGATCCCCCATTACTGGGCGCAGGGGGCATTAACCCCTTGAGCACAGAGACTCTTTTGGGGTCTTGTGTTGCCCCTTTATAAGAATCATAAGGTTTTTGTTCTGTTTCCTGTAATAGATACATACGACCCAACTATGGAGACAGGAAGGGAGGAAACGTATTGTTCTCATAGTAAAGGGCCCCTTTACTGGCCCCACAGTGTAATGCCCCCATTATGCCCCTTATGCAGTATGTATGATGCCCCCACACAGTGTAATGCCACCATTATGCCCCTTATGCAGGATGCATGATGCCCCCACACAGTGTAATGCCCCCATTATGCCCCTTATGCAGGATGTATGATGCCCCCACTCAGTGTAATGCCCCCATTATGCCCCTTATGCAGTATGTATGATGCCCCCCACACAGTGTAATGCCCCCATTATGCCCCTTATGCAGGATGTATGATGCCCCCACACAGTGTTATGCCCCTTATGCAGGATGTATGATGCCCCCCACACAGTGTAATGCCCCCATTATGCTCCTTATGCAGGATGCATGATGCCCCCACACAGTGTAATGCCCCCATTATGCCCCTTATGCAGTATACATGATGCCCCCACACAGTGTAATGCCCCCATTATGCTCCTTATGCAGTATGTATGATGCCCCCACACAGTGTAATGCCCCCATTATGCCCCTTATGCAGTATGTATGATGCCCCCACACAGTGTAATGCCCCATTATGCCCCTTATACAGTATATATGATGCCCCACACAGTGTAATGCCCCCATTATGCCCCTTATACAGTATGTATGATGCACCACACAGTGTATGCCACCATTATGCCCCTCATGCAGTATGTATGATGCTCCCACACAGTGTAATGCCCCCATTATGCCCCTTATACAAGATGTATGATGCTACCACACAATGTAATGCCCCCATTATGCCCCTTATGCAGGATGTATGATGCCCCCATTATGCCCCTTATGCAGTATGTATGATGCCCCTCACACAGTGTAATGCCCCCATTATGCCCCTTATGCAGTATGTATGATGCCCCCACACAGTGTATTGCCCCCATTATGCCCCTTATGCAGTATGTATGATGCCCCAAAAAGTTTAATGCCCCCATTATGCCCCTTATGTAGTATGTATTATGCCCCCACACAGTGTAATGCCCCCATTATGCCCCTTATGCAGTATGCAGGACATTGCCAGACCTCATGTGGCTGGAGTGTGTCAGCAGTTTCTGCAAGGTGAAGGCATTGAAGCTATGGACTGGCCCGCCTGTTCCCCAGACCTGAATCCGATTGAGCACATCTGGGACATCATGTCTCGCTCCATCTGTGTCACCCTGGCCTGGATGCCACAAAATGTATTAAAGCTGTGTCTGAGAGCAAGGGGGAGGTTCTCTAGTCAGGGGAACATTAGCATGCAATGCCTCCTGTCTCAGGCCAGTAGGGGGAGCAGGCTGCCCCTATAAAAGCTGGTGCTGGGGGCAGGGTTAGAGAGAACTGGATGGCCTGTCTCAGCATTGAGACTTGTCCCAGAGCAGAACAGGGACAGACAGTTGCACTGCACCTAAGAGGAAGTGTGGCAGGAGGAGAGCCACAAGCCAGAGACAAGAGGCGAAGAGAGCCTGTCTTGGCAGAAAGAGGACTTAATTTACCAGACTTTGGTGTCTGAGGCTGAGAGGATTCCACATCCCCCAGCAGAGAACCAGTCCGCAGGGGACTGTATATTCCTTGGCCTAAGAAGCCTGGAGGCCCTGCCACAACAGAAGGGACCAGTAAAGCCGTACAAGGCTGGGAGCAGAAAGGAACCCACGTCGCAGGCCATACAGGCGAGAATACACAGAAAGCTTGGAAACGTGGGCTGTTACCCTATCAGGAGGAGATAGCCAGAAGGAGCGCAGAAAGCACGGTAGGCCTACACCCTTACCCTGACCAGAGCCAATTTCCCCGTTGCTCTCAGACATCCAGGTCCCCCTCCTAGCCGGGACTGTTTATGGGTCAATTTACCTGTTCTAGTAAAGACCCTGGACTGCAACCTGTTGTCTGTGTGCTCCTTGCTTCTCCAGCACTATCAGCACTGGGACTCTCACCACCATCACTCCCACCATCCACTATACTGCCCTGGGGCCGCACTCTTCCCGTGGGGAGTCACACTACCCTAGCTGCACACCTCATCAGCCCCAGCGGTCGGCATGCAGCGGCGGTTCCTAATAACCGCAATCCACGGGTGGCGTAGTCGGACATAATCAATAGCACATAACGGACTACCACTGGCCTGACCACCCTGAGCCACGGAACCGGGTTGCCACTACTACTCCCATCGTTCCCAGACTGCCCGGATCCGAGTGCCCCACGGCCCAAGGGGCGAGTCAGCTTTGGCGTAGTCGGCAGGATTTCGTGCCCGCAACCACCGGGTACTGCGTGCCTGAAAAAGACTTTTGTAACTTACCTGTGGCGAAGTTTCCCGCCGTCCGGAGTCGTTTCCCGCCATCCGGAGCCGATTCCCGCCATCAGACGCCATCTTGGACTGTTTCCCGCCGTCTTCTACCGTCTTCCCGCCATCCGCAGCTGTTTCTCGCCATCGGACGCCATCTTCAGGACGCCGCGCGGGAAGAAGAGGGGCGTGGACTTCAAAACCGCGCGAGATCCGAAGCTCCGCCCCACGCACCGACGCTGCGCAAGGTCCTGGAAGGGAGAGAGAGCGACGCTGACGTCATCAGGACGCGACGCAAGGTCCTCGTCCAGAGCAGCAGCAGCGGAGCCGCGGCCTACAGAAGAGGATCGTCGGAAGGTAGGCAACGCTTAACTAGGGGGGAGGAAGATGTCGGACACAGAGGCGCCCACTACCACCAACGCAGCTGCAGCAGCGGTGATGCCCTTTTCCCTGCCCTACATCCCTGGAGCGGCCTGGCTGCCCAAATACTCAGGGGAGCCCCATGCCCTAACTGACTTCAAGGAAAGGCTATACAGTTTGTTCCACGTTTACCCCCTGACAGAGGAACAGAAGGTCAGCATATTGACAGGGCAGTTAACTGGCGCAGCCCAAAGGGAGGTAAAATCATGGCCCACTGAGGATAAAAGGACTGTGAAGGGTATTCTGGCCCGGCTGCGGGGTACCTTTGACACACGTACCTCCGCTGAGATTAAAATGAGGTTCTATGGATGTAAGCAGCGGGCACAGGACAGCATCAGAGACTATGCCCTAAATCTGCAGGAAGCCTTGAGGGCTATTCAACAAACTGACCCTGGCAGTGTGCAGGAAACGGATAAGCTGCTAACAGAACAATTCATAGAAGGTCTGCTGTCTAGCGCCCACAGGGCCCAACTGCGTCTCATGTTCTTTCAGAACCCCGACCTAACCTTTGCCCAATTTAAGGACAGGGCCATAAGGGTGCTCCGTGAATCTGCAACCAGTGGCGCTATAAACCCCCGGCGCCCTGCTCTCACCAACCACCAGGAGGCGGCGCCCTCCTCTATGGATCCCGTGGGGGCTGATGCACAGGCCCTGAACCAAGCCCCGTCGAAAGACCTGCACCACCAAGTCCAGGAGCTGACCAGGAGCGTCGCGGCGTTGACCAGGACCGTCCAGGCGTTGCAAGTGGACCCGTCAAGACCCATCGAGCTGGCTTCAAGTCCGGAGGATGTCCCGTGGCGTCGACAGAGGAGGATCCCGTCGTTCCGAGGGAGGCCCACAGACCGCTACGCAGAGGATGGACAGCCCATTTGCCGTCGATGCAACCAGCCCGGACACATTTCCAGGTACTGTAATTTAAAAGGGTCCAACCTGGGGCAAAGGGCCAACCCCCAGGCATAAGATCACCAGGCCCTTACAATTGGCGTAATAAGTACGTTGGGGGGCGCCCGGTTTTACCCGTGGTGCTGGACGGTATCCCCATGAGCGCCTTGCTGGATAGTAGGTCACAAGTAACCACTATCCCTTATGTACTTTTTAAGCAGTATTGGACTGATGCTGATATCACACGGTATCCAGACAATAACTTGAGCATCATCGCCAGTAATGGCTTACCCGTGCCGCAGATGGGGTTCAAGGAGATGACCATTAAAATTGGTAAAGTTGAACTGCCGGCACAGGGGGTGATTATTGTGGACATTGACCGTCGTGAAAGTCACCCTAAAATAACTGTGGGTACTAACGTAATTGAAAATTGTCTTTCAGAGGTAATTGTAATTCTACAACAGGTGGCGGTGAATGCTAGTTCCAGCCAACAGAGAGTCCTCAACAAGGAGATAAAAGCCCTGATGAGACGGCAGCAGGTAGAACTGTCTGGTGGTGAGATCGGTAGCGTAAGACTGAGTGACCCATTCCCCATTTCCATGCCTCCCAAAAGTGAAATGATGATCTGGTGTCGGACTGCAATCGGGTTGAGAGGTAGAGACTACCAAGCCATGGTAGAACCCGTGTACTCAGACAGCAGGCCCACCATTTTGACAGCCCGGGGGGTGGTTGATGTCCGTCATGGGAGGGTGCCCGTCCGCATCCTCAACATTGGGGAGAGGGAAGTACACTTACCCAGGTACGCTACACTCGCCAAACTGTTTGTTGTCGAACACAAAGCTATCAGGGCCGTGGAACCCTTGCCTCCATCTCCTCAGGCGGAGGGTAATGGCTCCCAGAAACAAAAGGAGGACTGGTGCCAGAAACTCCATGTGGGTGCTGACTCCACTCCCCTGCACCAAAAACAAGGAGTCTACCGGGTGGTACAGGAGTACGAGAGAGTCTTTAGTAAGCACCCGCTAGACTTCGGCAGAGTAAAAGGGATAGAACACCACATCCCCACAGGGAGCCACCCACCAATAAAAGAGAGGCACAGACCTGTACCCCCTGCACATTATCAGAACGCAAAGGGCATGCTAAGAGAGATGAAAGAAGCTGGGGTTATTAGAGACAGCTGTAGCCCCTGGGCAGCCCCCTTGGTTCTGGTCAAAAAGAAAGACGGCACCATGAGAATGTGCGTGGACTATAGACAAATCAACCGTATCACCCACAAAGACGCATATCCGCTGCCTAGAATAGAGGAGTCTTTAGCCGCACTAAAATCTGCTAACTTCTTTTCTACTTTGGACCTTACTAGCGGGTACTGGCAGGTTCCTGTGGCAGAGGCTGACAAGGAGAAGACTGCCTTCACCACCCCGATGGGACTGAGTGAGTTCAACTGTATGCCCTTCGGGCTCTGCAACGCACCAGGGACCTTCCAGAGGCTGATGGAATGATGTCTAGGGCACCGAAACTTCGAGACGGTCCTCCTTTACCTGGACGACGTGATCGTCTATTCGAAGACCTACGAGGACCACCTAAAGCACCTGGCCGAGGTGTTCGAAGCCCTGGCAGGCTATGGCCTGAAGGTGAAACCATCGAAGTGTCACCTGCTGAAATCAAAGGACCAGTACCTAGGGCACGTGGTAAGCGCGGAAGGAGTGGCCCCCGACCCTGACAAGGTCACGGCAATCAAGAGCTGGCCAAGCCCCTCGAACATCAAAGAGGTGAGACAGTTTCTCGGGTTGGTAGGCTACTACCGAAGGTTCATCCCCGGGTTCACTAAGATGGCAGCTCCTATGCAGGACCTCCTGATCGGACAGTCTAAGTCCAGGAGCCAAAAGCCGCCCTTCAAGTGGGATAAACCGGAAGAGGAGTCCTTCCGCCAGCTAAAGATGGCCCTCACAGGGGACGAGATCCTGGCCTACCCTGATTATAGCCAGCCTTTCATTCTCCACACAGATGCCAGTAATGTGGGACTGGGAGCCGTACTGTCCCAAAACCAACAGGGCAGAGAAAGGGTGATCGCGTACGCCAGCCGGAAGCTGAGACCCACCAAGAGGAACCCGGAGAATTACAGCTCCTTCAAGCTAGAATTCTTGGCGGTGGTGTGGGCCGTGACGGAACGCTTCAAGCATTACCTGGCCTCCGCAAAGTTCACCGTGTACACGGACAACAACCCGTTGACACACCTGGACAATGCAAGACTGGGTGCCCTAGAACAGCGGTGGATGGCCCGTCTCTCCAACTATGACTGATCAAGTACCGGGCCGGCAAAACCAATGCCAACGCTGACGCCCTATCGAGGATGCCTCACTTATCTGAAGGTGACGAAGACCCAGAAGAGCTGGAGGAGGTAGAACTCCCCGCGTTTCACCGGTATGGAGCTGCTCAATACTCCCACCGCGTGAAGGAGGAGGATCTAACAACCGTGATGATAAATCCCCTACCTCAACACAGCTGGGCCGAGACCCAAGATAGTGACCCTGCCATCCGCCTGGTGAAAGATCTGCTGACCCAGGAAGATGCCCGCATAGATCCGGATGCTCCAGAGGAAGCCAAGCAGCTATGGAAAGAGAAGAGCAAGCTGTTCCTCTACGAAGGCAAGTTGTGCAGAAGGATTGTCAACCACCGGACGCACGAGCTGACCTGGCAAGTCGTGGTCCCAAGGCGGGATGCAGCTATGGTCCTGGGGGCTTACCATGACAGAGCGGGACACATCGGTTCGGTTGGAAGAAACTGGAGTTCCTACTAAGAGGAAGGTTCTTTTGGGTCGGCATGAGAGGAGCTGTAGAAAAATGGTGCAGAGACTGTGGCCCTTGTCACCTAAGGAGGAAGGACCGCACCAGCCAGAAGACACCCTTGAGGCCCATCGTCACCACGCAGCCTCTTGAGCTGGTAGCTCTGGACCATGTCAAATTGGCTCCCAGCCGGTCAGGATACATCTATGCCCTGACAATCGTGGACCACTATTCCCGTTTTCTAGTGGTGGTCCCAGTAAAAGACTTGACAGCCCAAACAGCGGCCAGAGCCTTCCAGCAATATTTCTGCCGTCCACACGGGTATCCGGAACAGGTCCTGACAGACCAGGGTCCAGCGTTCGAGGCTGAAATCTTCCAGGAGTTCAGCAACCTCTATGGCTGTAAGAAGATTCGGACAATGCCTTACCACCCACAAACCAACGGGATGTGTGAGAAGATGAACAATATAGTCATTGATCTCCTGAAGACGTTGCCCCTGGAGGAGCGCAGCCTGTGGCCAGAAAAACTGCCGGACCTGATAGACTTATACAATCATATCCCGGTGAATGCTACCAACTGCACCCCGGCTTACCTGATGCGACCCAGACCGGGTAAGCTGCCTATAGACCTGGAGATGGGAGTCCTAACGCCTGAGGACACCTCCCCGGATGCGGACTGGGATACGGAAAGGCAACTGCAGTACAAGAAGGTGCAGTAGACTGTGGAGAAGAGCCTGGCCCAGGTGAGAGAGAGGCAAGAAAAACTCTTCAACCAACACGCCCCTGCTGGTCCCCTAGAACCTGGTGAGCAAGTCCTAAAGCGAAAAAGAAGGCTTCACAAGTTGGACGACCAGTGGGAAAGGGAACCCTACACCGTACTGCAGTCTGATCACGACAACCCGAAGGTGTGCGTGATCACCAAGGACGGAGGAGAAACCACTAGTACCGTCTCCAGAGACCATCTCAAAAGATGCCCCGAGCAACTCCGTAGTGCAGAAGAGGATCAGAGTGACCTTGAACCCGCAGAGGACAAGGAAGAAATGATCAGCACCGTTCTCGGAGAGTTCCCTCAGTCCTGGACTCGCATAAATGATGCCATAGTGGTACCCGTCCTGCATTTCCTGCAACCGGCACAGCAACAACCAACACCAGAGCCGGAAGGTGAAGAGGAGCAAGCGGTTCCAGAGGCAGAAGAGCCTGTACCAGCAGCCCAGGAGAGTCAACCCTCTGCTGACAGTGAGCCTGCCATGCCTGCGGTAAGCCAAAGGACCCGCAGACAGCTGCCTTCCCTACCTGTACACCCAGCTGGTAGCTGTACCCCTAACGCTAGTGGGGAAAGCCAGGTTGGTCCACCACCAGACAGTGGGCTACGTAGGTCAACCAGGAGCACAAAGGGGCTGATACCCGCTCGCTGGAGAATATAGAGCGCACTAAAATTGTAAATAACCTTGTTGCCAAATGTTGAATTGTTTGCAAAGTTACATGCATGTTTGGTAATTCCGTGTTTCAGTTTCTTGCAGTTACTGTAAGGACTCACAGGTTATGGACTTTTTATAACCGGGACCTGGTATGGACTGCGTTCGGAGCCTAACCAAGGAATGAACTAAGACTGTGAAGGACTTGGGGTAGGACAGACCCCCACCTGGTTAAGGCTCCCCGTTGCATTGGTGATATGGACACCCGGTCACAGGCCACACTGTGACCTTAAGAACTCAATTTGTGCATCGTCTGTCTATTAATGTCTATTAATGTTTTATTGTCTTTGTTTATTGTTTAGTCCCGGAGTACTAAATTTCACTAGGGGGGAATGTGTCACCCTGGCCTGGATGCCACAAAATGTATTAAAGCTGTGTCTGAGAGCAAGGGGGAGGTTCTCTAGTCAGGGGAACATTAGCATGCAATGCCTCCTGTCTCAGGCCAGTAGGGGGAGCAGGCTGCCCCTATAAAAGCTGGTGCTGGGGGCAGGGTTAGAGAGAACTGGATGGCCTGTCTCAGCATTGAGACTTGTCCCAGAGCAGAACAGGGACAGAAAGTTGCACTCCACCTAAGAGGAAGTGTGGCAGGAGGAGAGCCACAAGCCAGAGACAAGAGGCGAAGAGAGCCTGTCTTGGCAGAAAGAGGACTTAATTTACCAGACTTTGGTGTCTGAGGCTGAGAGGATTCCACATCCCCCAGCAGAGAACCAGTCCGCAGGGGACTGTATATTCCTTGGCCTAAGAAGCCTGGAGGCCCTGCCACAACAGAAGGTACCAGTAAAGCCGTACAAGGCTGGGAGCAGAAAGGAACCCACGTCGCAGGCCATACAGGCGAGAATACACGGAAAGCTTGGAAACGTGGGCTGTTACCCTATCAGGAGGAGATAGCCAGAAGGAGCGCAGAAAGCACGGTAGGCCTACACCCTCACCCTGACCAGGGCCAATTTCCCCGTTGCTCTCAGACATCCAGGTCCCCCTCCTAGCCGGGACTGTTTATGGGTCAATTTACCTGTTCTAGTAAAGACCCTGGACTGCAACCTGTTGTCTGTGTGCTCCTTGCTTCTCCAGCACTATCAGCACTGGGACTCTCACCACCATCACTGCCACCATCCACTATACTGCCCTGGGGCCGCACTCTTCCCGTGGGGAGTCACACTACCCTAGCTGCACACCTCATCAGCCCCAGCGGTCGGCATGCAGCGGCGGTTCCTAATAACCGCAAATCCACGGGTGGCGTAGTCGGACATAAACATCAGCACATAACGGACTACCACTGGCCTGACCACCCTGAGCCACGAAACCGGGTTGCCACTACTACTCCCATCGTTCCCCTACTGCCCGGATCCGAGTACCCCACGGCCCAGGGGGCGAGTCACATCCACCAACGTCGCGTTGCACCACTGACTGTTCAGGAGTTGGCTGATGCTTTAGTCTAGGTCTGGGAGGAGATCCCACAGGAGACCATCCGCAACCTCATCAGGAGCATGCCCAGGCGTTGTAGGGAGGTCATACAGGCACGTGGAGGCCACACACAATACTGAGCTTTCATCTGTGAAGAGCAGAGGGCACCAGTGGCGACTTTGCCAATCCTGGTGTTCTGTGGCAAATGTCAAGCGTCCTGCTCGGTGTTGGGCTGTGAGCACAACCCCCATCTGTGGACATCGGGCCCTCATACCACCCTCATGGAGTCGGTTTCTAACCGTTTGTGCAGACACATGCACATTTGTGGCCAGCTGGAGGTCATTTTGCAGGGCTCTGGCAGTGCTCCTCCTGTTCCTCCTTGCACAAAGGAGGAGGTAACGGTCCTGTTGCTGGGTTGTTGCCCTCCTATGGCTCCCTGCACATCTCCTGGTATCTGCTCCATGCTCTGGACACTGTGCTGACAGACACAGCTACACTTCTTGCCACAGCTCGCACTGATGTGCCATCCTGGATGAACGGCACTACCTGAGCAACTTCTGTGGGTTGTACTGTAGACACTGCCTAATGCTAATGTACCTCTAGGGGTGAGAGCAATGGCAAAATGAAAAAGTGACCAAAACATCAGCCAAAAAGAATGAGAACAGAGAAATGGTCTGTGGTCACCACCTGCAGAACCACTCCTTTATAGGGGGTATCTGGCTAATTGCCTATCATTTCTACCAGTTGTCTGCTCCATTTGCACAACAGCAGGAGAAATTGATTCACAATCCGTGTTGCTTCATAACTGGACAGGTAGATTTCACAGAAGTGTTATTGACTTGGAGTTGTGATGTTTAAGTGTTCCCTTTATTTTTTGAGCAGTGTGTGTATATATATAATATATTTACATATTTTTATTGATCATATTAAAATTGTACATATACACTGTGTTCCAAATTATTATGCAAATAAAATTTTCTTAGATTTTCCCAAATTACCTATATGAATTGCAGTCATTGTAATTTTCCAGTCAATAACTATTAGAGTACAA
This sequence comes from Phyllobates terribilis, assembly GCF_046119375.1. Taxonomy (NCBI): domain Eukaryota; kingdom Metazoa; phylum Chordata; class Amphibia; order Anura; family Dendrobatidae; genus Phyllobates; species Phyllobates terribilis. The sequence continues at coordinate 2,468,492 of NW_027362956.1, read as the reverse complement.
TTGAACGGTTTTTGTACAAACTGCCTATGATAACAGTATATTTTTTAAAAAATAAAAAACTCAAACTGCACTCAAAATGCATGTTCCAAATTATTATGCACAGCAGAGTTTTCAACCTTTTCATTTTAATAAAGAACAAAAAAATGGTCATTTTTGAAATTCTAAGCATTAGCAGGTTATTACAAACTGAAATCAAACAGTTTTCAACTCAAAACTTTATTCTAGGTGATGTTACATTTGCACATAGGACCCCTTGTTCGAAAGGAGCTTCTGAACTCTCTCGTCCATTGAATTTGTCAGGTTTTGGATGGTTTCTGCTTTAATTGTTGTGCATGAGGACAGAATACCCTCCCAGAGCTGTTGCTTAGATGTGAACTGCCTCCCGCCATCATAGACACTCCTTTTGATGATGCTCCAGAGGTTCTGAATGGGGTTGAGGTCAGGGGAGCATGGGGGCCACACCATAAGTTTGTCCCCTTTTATGCCCATAGCAGCCAGAGATGCAGATGTGTTATGTGCATCATGAGACGGTGCATTATCATGCATGAAATGATCTTGATGGTCCAGATGGATGGAGTGGAGGATGGCTGGTTGATGGACACCCCATGCAAACACGGCTACAGCGCCAACAAGGAGGAGGTGGAGTAATGTTTTGGGCTGGAATCATGGGGAGAGAGATTGTCGGCCCTTTTAGGATCCCTGAAGGGGTAAAGATGAACTCCATAATGTATGTTGAGTTTCTCAAACAGCACTTGCTTCCATGGTTCAAGAAGAAGAACCGTGCATTCCGCAGCAAGATCATTTTCATGCATGATAATGCCCCGTCTCATGCTGCACATAACACATCTGCATCTCTGGCTGCTATGGGCATAAAAGGGGACAAACTTATGGTGTGGCCCCCATGCTCCCCTGACCTCAACCCCATTGAGAACCTCTGGAGCATCATCAAAAGGAGTGTCTATGATGGCGGGAGGCAGCTCACATCTAAGCAACAGCTCTGGGAGGGTATTCTGTCCTCATGCAAAACAATTGAAGCAGAAACCATCCAAAACCTGACAAATTCAATGGACAAGAGAGTTCAGAAGCTCCTTTCGAACAAGCGGTCCTATGTGCAAATGTAACATCACCTAGAATAAAGTTTTGAGTTGAAAACTGTTTGATTTCAGTGTGTAATAACCTGCTAATGCTTAGAATTTCAAAAAAGACCATTTTTTTGTTCTTTATTAAAATTAAAAGGTTGAAAACTCTGCTGTGCATAATAATTTGGAACATGCATTTTGAGTGCAGTTTGAGTGTTTTATTTTTTTAAATATACTGTTATCATAGGCAGTTTGTACAAAAACCGTTCAATTGTACTCTAATAGTTATTTGACTGGAAAATTACAATGACTGCAATTCATATAGGTAATTTGGGAAAATCTGAGAAAATAATATTTGCATAATAATTTGGAACACAGTGTATACAGACCACAAAGTATGGCAGTATCAGCGATCAAGCAGACAAGGGCTGGAGAGAGCAGGAGAGACGCTAGAAAGACGCTCGAGAGAGAGAGCAGGAGAGATGCTCGAGATCAGGAGAGACGCTCGAGAGAGAGAGCAGGAGAGACGCTCAAGAGAGAGAGCAGGAGAGATGCTCGAGATCAGGAGAGACGCTCGAGAGAGAGAGCAGGAGAGACGCTCAAGAGAGAGAGCAGGAGAGACGCTCGAGAGAGAGAGAGCAGGAGAGACGCTCGAGAGAGAGCAGGAGAGACGCTCGAGAGAGAGAGCAGGAGAGACGCTCGAGAGAGAGAGCAGGAGAGACGCTCGAGAGAGAGAGCAGGAGAGACGCTCGAGAGAGAGAGCAGGAGAGACGCTCGAGAGAGAGAGCAGGAGAGACGCTCGAGAGAGAGAGCAGGAGAGACGCTCGAGAGAGAGAGAGCAGGAGAGACGCTCGAGAGAGAGAGAGCAGGAGAGACGCTTGAGAGAGAGAGAGCAGGAGAGACGCTCGAGAGAGAGAGCAGGAGAGACGCTCGAGAGAGAGAGAGCAGGAGAGACGCTCGAGAGAGAGAGAGCAGGAGAGACGCTCGAGAGAGAGAGCAGGAGAAACGTTCGAGAGAGAGAGCAGGAGAGACGCTCGAGAGAGAGAGCAGGAGAGACGCTCGAGAGAGAGAGCAGGAGAGACGCTCGAGAGAGAGAGAGAGCAGGAGAGACGCTCGAGAGAGAGAGCAGGAGAGACGCTCGAGAGAGAGAGAGCAGGAGAGACGCTCGAGAGAGAGAGCAGGAGAGACGCTCGAGAGAGAGAGCAGGAGAGATGCTCAAGAGAGAGAGAGCAGGAGAGACGCTAGAGAGAGAGAGACGCTCGAGAGAGAGAGAGCAGGAGAGACGCTCAAGAGAGAGAGAGCAGGAGAGACGCTCGAGAGAGAGAGAGACGCTCGAGAGATTGAGCAGGAGAGAAGCTCGAGAGAGAGAGCAGGAGAGACGCTCGAGAGAGAGCAGGAGAGACGCTCGAGAGAGAGCAGGAGAGACGCTCGAGAGAGAGAGCAGGAGAGACGCTCGAGAGAGAGCAGGAGAGACGCTCGAGAGAGAGAGAGAGCAGGAGAGACGCTCGAGAGAGAGAGCAGGAGAGACGCTCGAGAGAGAGAGAGCAGGAGAGATGCTCGAGAGAGAGAGAGCAGGAGAGACGCTAGAGAGAGAGAGACGCTCGAGAGAGAGAGCAGGAGAGACGCTCAAGAGAGAGAGAGCAGGAGAGACGCTCGAGAGAGAGAGAGACGCTCGAGAGATTGAGCAGGAGAGAAGCTCGAGAGAGAGAGCAGGAGAGACGCTCGAGAGAGAGCAGGAGAGACGCTCGAGAGAGAGCAGGAGAGACGCTCGAGAGAGAGAGCAGGAGAGACGCTCGAGAGAGAGAGAGCAGGAGAGATGCAAGAGAGAGAGACGCTCGAGAGAAAGAGCAGGAGAGAAGCTCGAGAGAGAGAGCAGGAGAGAAGCTCGAGAGAGAGAGCAGGAGAGACGCTCGAGAGAGAGCAGGAGAGACGCTCGAGAGAGAGAGCAGGAGAGACGCTCGAGAGAGAGAGCAGGAGAGACGCTCGAGAGAGAGAGCAGGAGAGACGCTCGAGAGAGAGAGAGCAGGAGAGACGCTCGAGAGAGAGAGCAGGAGAGACGCTTGAGAGAGAGAGCAGGAGAGACGCTCGAGAGAGAGAGCAGGAGAGACCCTCGAGAGAGAGAGAGCAGGAGAGACGCTCGAGAGAAAGAGCAGGAGAGAAGCTAGAGAGAGAGAACAGGAGAGACGCTCGAGAGAGAGAGAGAGCAGGAGAGACGCTCGAGAGAGAGAGCAGGAGAGACGCTCGAGAGAGAGAGCAGGAGAGACGCTCGAGAGAGAGAGCAGGAGAGACGCTCGAGAGAGAGAGCAGGAGAGACGCTCGAGAGAGAGAGCAGGAGAGATGCTCGAGAGAGAGAGAGCAGGAGAGATGCTCGAGAGAGAGAGAGCAGGAGAGACGCTAGAGAGAGAGAGACGCTCGAGAGAGAGAGCAGGAGAGACGCTCAAGAGAGAGAGCAGGAGAGACGCTCGAGAGAGAGAGAGACGCTCGAGAGATTGAGCAGGAGAGAAGCTCGAGAGAGAGAGCAGGAGAGACGCTCGAGAGAGAGCAGGAGAGACGCTCGAGAGAGAGCAGGAGAGACGCTCGAGAGAGAGCAGGAGAGACGCTCGAGAGAGAGAGCAGGAGAGACGTTCGAGAGAGAGAGAGCAGGAGAGATGCAAGAGAGAGAGAGACGCTCGAGAGAAAGAGCAGGAGAGAAGCTCGAGAGAGAGAGCAGGAGAGAAGCTCGAGAGAGAGAGCAGGAGAGACGCTCGAGAGAGAGCAGGAGAGACGCTCGAGAGAGAGAGCAGGAGAGACGCTCGAGAGAGAGCAGGAGAGACGCTCGAGAGAGAGCAGGAGAGACGCTCGAGAGAGAGAGAGCAGGAGAGACGCTCGAGAGAGAGAGCAGGAGAGACGCTCGAGAGAGAGAGCAGGAGAGACGCTCGAGAGAGAGAGCAGGAGAGACGCTTGAGAGAGAGAGCAGGAGAGACGCTCGAGAGAGAGAGAGCAGGAGAGACGCTCGAGAGAAAGAGCAGGAGAGAAGCTAGAGAGAGAGAGCAGGAGAGACGCTCGAGAGAGAGCAGGAGAGATGCTCGAGAGAGAGAGCAGGAGAGACGCTCGATAGAAAGCAGGAGCAACTGTCAATCACTTCATCACTATATGACTCAGTAATGATACCTATAGCATATTACTCAGGGTGACAACATGGCAGGTCACAGAGTTACTTTCATGATCTAGATTTGCTAAATTGGAGACATATCATGATACAGAGCCCATGTCCATGACTTATGTCAGCTCCAAAGTGAAATATGTATTGAAAAAAATTAAAAAAAATTATATATATACACACACATATACATACACTGCTCAAAAAAATAAAGGGAACACTCAAATAACACATCCTAGATCTGAATGAATGAAATATTCTCATTGAATACTTTGTTCTGTACAAAGCTGAATGTGCTGACAACAAAATCACATAAAAATCATCAATGGAAATCAAATTTATTAACTAATGGAGGCCTGGATTTGGAGCCACCCCCAAAATTAAAGTGGAAAAACACACTACAGGTTGATCCAACTTTGATGTAATGTCCTTAAAACAAGTCAAAATGAGGTTCAGTATTGTGTGCGGCCTCCACGTGCCTGCATGACCTCCCTACAACGCCTGGGCATGCTCCTGATGAGGTGGTCTCCTGTGGGATCTCCTCCCAGACCTGGACTAAATCATCCGCCAACTTCTGGAAAGTCTATGGTGCAATGTGACGTTGGTGGATGGAGCGAGACATGATGTCCCAGATGTGCTCAATCGGATTCAGGTCTGGGGAACGGGTGGGACAGTCCATAGCTTCAATGCCTTCATCTTGCAGGAACTGCTGACACACTCCAGCCACATGAGGTCTGGCATTGTCCTGCATTAGGAGGAACCCAGGGCCAACCGCACCAGCAGATGGTCTCACAAGGGGTCTGAGGATCTCATCTCGGTACCTAACGTCAGTCAGGCTACGTCTGGCGAGCACATGGAGGGCTGTGCGGCCCTCCAAAAGAAATGCCACTCCACACCATTACTGACCCACTGCCAAACCGGTCATGCTGAAGGATGTTGCAGGCAGCAGATCGCTCTCCGCGGCGTCTCCAGACTCTGTCATGTCTGTCACATGTGCTCAGTGTGAACCTGCTTTCATCTGTGAAGAGCACAGGGCGCCAGTGGCGACTTTGCCAATCCTGGTGTTCTGTGGCAAATGCCAAGCGTCCTGCACAATGTTGGGATGTGATCACAACCCCCATCTGTGGACGTCGGGCCTTCATACCACCCTCATGGAGTCGGTTTCTAACCGTTTGTGCAGACACATGAACATTTGTGGCCTGCTGGAGGTCATTTTGCAGGGCTCTGTCAGTGCTCCCCCTGTTCCTCCTTGCACAAAGGCGGAGGTAGCGGTACTGCTGCTGGGTTGTTGCCCTCCTACGGCCCCCTCCTTGTCTCCTGGTGTACTGGCCTGTCTCCTGGTAGCACCTCCAGCCTCTGGACACTACGCTGACAGACACAGCAAACCTTCTTGCCACAGCTCGCACTGTTGTGCCATCCTGGATGAGCTGCACTACCTGAGCAACTTCTGTGGGTTGTAGAGTCCGTCTCATGCTACCACGAGTGTGAAAGCATAACCAACATTCAAAAGTGACCAAAACATCTGCCAGAAAGCATTGGTACTGAGATGTGGTCTGTGGTCCCCACCTGCAGAATCAATCCTTTGAGGGTGTCTTGATAATTGCCAATAATTTCCATCTATTGTCTATTCCATTTGCACAACAGCATGTGAAATTGATTGTCAATCAGTGTCATTTCCTAAGTGGACAGTTTGATGCACTTGGAGTTATATTCTGTTGTTTAAGTGTTCCCTTTATTTTTTTGAGCAGTGTATATATACAGTACAGACCAAAAGGTGGACACACCTTCTCATTTAAAGATTTATCTGTATTTTCATGACTAAGAAAATTGTACATTCACACTGAAGGCATCAAAACTATGAATTAACACATGTGGAATTATATACTTAACAAAAACGTGTGAAACAACTGAAAATATGTCTTATATTCTAGGTTCTTCAAAGTAGCCACCTTTTGCTTTGATGGCTGCTTTGCACACTCTTGGCATTCTCTTGATGAGCTTCAAGAGGTAGTCACCGGAAATGGTTTTCACTTCACAGGTGTGCCCAGTCAGGTTTAATAAGTGGGATTTCTTGCCTTATAAATGGGGTTGGGACCATCACTTGTGTTGTGCAGAAGTCTGGTGGATACACAGCTGATAGTCCTACTGAATAGACTGTTAGATGCTTTTTTCTTGCCATCATACAAATTCTAAGTAAAGAAAAACGAGTGGCCATCATTACTTTAAGAAATGAAGGTCAGTCAGTCCGAAAAATTGTGAAAACTTTGAAAGCGTCCCCAAGTGCAGTTGCAAAAACCATCAAGCGCTACAAAGAAACTGTCTCACATGAGGACTGCCCCAGGAAAGGAAGACCAAGAGTCACCTCTGCTTCTGAGGATAAGTTTATCCGAGTCACCAGCCTCAGAAATCGCAGGTTAACAGCAGCTCAGATTAGAGACCAGGTCAATGCCACACAGAGTTCTAGCAGCAGAAACATCTCTTCAACAACTGTTAAGAGGAGACTTTGTGCAGCAGGCCTTCATGGTAAAATAGCTGCTAGGAAACCACTGCTAAGGACAGGCAACAAGCAGAAGAGACTTGTTTGGGCTAAAGAACACAAGGAATGGACATTAGACCAGTGGAAATCTGTGCTTTGGTCTGATGAGTTCAAATTTGAGATCTTTGGTTCCAACCACCGTGTCTTTGTGCGATGCATAAAAGGTGAACGGATGGACTCTACATGCCTGGTTCACACAGTGAAGCATGGAGGAGGAGGAGTGATGGTGTGGGGGTGCTTTGCTGGTGACACTGTTGGAGATTTATTCAAAATTGAAGGCATACTGAACCAGCATGGCTACCACAGCATCTGGCAGCGGCATGCTATTCCATCCGGTTTGCGTTTAGTTGGACCATCATTTATTTTTCAAAAGGACAATGACCCCAAACACACCTCCAGGCTGTGTAAGGGCTATTTGACCAAGAAGGCGAGTGATGGGGTGCTACGCCAGATGACCTGGCCTCCACAGTCACCAGACCTGAACCCAATCGAGATGGTTTGGGGTGAGCTGGACCGCCGAGTGAAGGCAAAAGGGCCTACAAGTGCTAAGCATCTCCGGGAACTCCTTCAAGATTGTTGGAAGACCATTTCCGGTGACTACCACTTGAAGCGCATCAAGAGAATGCCAAGAGTGTGCAAAGCAGTCATCAAAGCAAAAGGTGGCTACTTTGAAGAACCTAGAATATAAGACATATTTTCAGTTGTTTCACACTTTTTTGTTAAGTATATATTTCCACATGTGTTAATTCATAGTTTTGATGCCTTCAGTGTGAATGTACAATTTTCATAGTCATGAAAATACATAAAAAATCTTTAAATGAGGTGTGTCCAAACTTTTGGTCTGTACTGTACATACACACACACACACACACACATATATATATACATACACGCCCGCAGTAGGGAAAATAAGTATTTGATACACTGCCGATTTTGCAAGCTTTCCCACCTACAAAGAATGGAGAGGTCTGTCATTTTTATCATAGGTACACTTCAACTGTGAGAGACAGAATCTAAAAATAAAATCCCAAAAAAAAATCACATTGTATGATTTTTAAATAATTAAATCGCATTTCATTGCATGAAATAAGTATTTGATCACCTACCAACCAGCAAGAAATCTCGCTCTCACAGACCTGTTAGTTTTTCTTTCAGAAGCCCTCCTACTCTGCACTCCTCACCTGTATTTATTGTACCTGTTTGAACTCGTTACCTGTATAAAAGACACCTGTCCACACACTCAATCAATCACACTCCAACCTATCCACCATGGTTAAGACCAAAGAGCTATCTAAGGACACCAGGGACAAAATTGTAGACCTGCTCCAGGCTGGGATTGGCTACAGGACAATATGCAAGCAGCTTGGTGAGAAAGCAACAACTGTTGGCACAATTATTAGAAAACGGAAGAAACACAAGATGACTGTCAATCTTCCTCGGTCTGGGGCTCCATGCAAGATCTCGACCCGTGGGATAAGGATGATTCTGAGAAAGGTCAGGAATCAGCCCAGAACTACACAGGAGGACCTGGTCAATGACCTGAAGAGAGCCGAGACTACAGTCTCAAACATTACCATTAGTAACACACTATGCCGTCATGGATTAAACTCCTGCAGGGCACGCAAGGTCCCCTGCTCACGCCAGCACATGTCCAGGCCCGTTTGAAGTTCGCCATTGACCATCTGGGTGATCCAGAGGAGGCATGGGAGAGGGTCATGTGGTCAGATGAGACCAAAATAGGACTTTTTGGTATCAACTCCACTTGACGTGTTTGGAGAAAGAAGAAGGATGAGTACAACCCCAAGAACACCGTCCCAACTGAGAAGCATGCTGGGGAAACCTTATACTTTGGGGGTGCTTTTCTGCAAAGGGGACAGGACAACTGCACCCAGCAACAGTCCCGAAACTTGAAAGATCTGGAGAAGATCTGTATGGAGGAGTGGTCCAAAATTCCTGCTGCAGTGTCTGCAAACTTGGTCAAGAACTACAGGAAACGTCTGACCTCTGTAATTGCAAACAAAGGTTTCCGTACCAAATATTAAGATCTGTTTTTCTATTGTATCAAATAATTAATTTGCATAATTGCATGAAATAAGTATGTAAAAATTATAAAATGTTATTTTCTGTTTTTTATTTTTAGATTCTGTCTCTCACAGGTGAAGTGTACCTACGATAAAAATTACAGCCCTCTCCATTCTTTGTAGGTGGGAAAACTTGCAAAATCGTCAGTGTATCCAATACTTATTTTCCCCACTGTATATACTTTGTTCCTAAAAAAGAAAAAACCCACCGGTCTTCTATGTGAACATAACAAAGACTATAACTAAAAATCTTATATATTAAAAAAAAAAACTAAAACAAGGTTGACCACATTTTCTTATGGTATTTTTATCTGAAACTTCCTTGGAAAATTCACTGGAAATATCAGAAATGTCTGAAGTGGGGACCTCAATGTAAGACCCCCACCCATTAGATGTAAGGTGGCTCCCAAACCTCACGTGTCGATGCAGCACAGCCATCTGCAGCCACATTTTACGTAGAGCACACGCAGAACTGGGTCATTAACACATACATTAATCCTTTCATTTCGTTCTCCTCTGCTGAAGATGTGTTTGACAAAGACCTCATCTACCAAAATAAAGAGGTGTATTCCCTATGAAGTAACAATACCGTGGCATCTCTTCTTCCCAGGTCCTCTGCGTTGTGTCAATCTTCTGGAAATGTGTGGATACATTGACAACTGGCCACTGCCAGGCCCCTGGTCGTAGTGATTATGCCTACTGTCCAAACTGATTAGACATGGACAAGGAGTAAGGTAACACCCCATTGTCAATTAGATGTAAGGCTATGTTCACACTAGGCGTTTTTTCACTACACATTACTTTCAATGGGTGAAATACACTGAAAGAAGTGACGTGCTCTATTCAGCAAAAAACAATGCAAATCACAAAATACTGATCATACAAAAACCAGGGTGTGAGCATGAGATTTCTGAAATCTCATAGACTTTGCTTGTACTGTAAAACACAGCTGAAAATTTGCATTAAAAAAACGCTGAAAAAAACGCGATGTGTGAACATAGCCTTCAAAGGCACTGCACAGTGGTCTGAAACACAAATTCTGCACATTTGTGATTTTATAGGGTTTATAAGATTACTAAAACAGACGTGTCAGGAGACCACACAGATCCACTTTATAAAAACAAAAACACCTCAGTCATTGAAAGGTTAAATTACAACATTCCTAAGTCCAGCGCTCAAAATCTCCCAAGTCTCCTTACATTATGTAGTAAAGGACAGGTGACATTGGGGCCTTGCTTGTCCACCAGGTGATGTCTTATCGGTGGAAAGACTGTGATGAGAGGTTTGTCTTGAGGAAATTGTGGCGGAAGTAAACTGCAATAAAAACAAAGTATTAGAGCAAGACGCGGGATACATGACTGCAGCCTACAGAAACGTGACAGGTCCGGGGAAAATACCCAACAGCCTCATCTCATCTCAATGGAAAATCCATTTAGGTGGCACGTAGCGTAAGGCATAAAGGGACGTCAGCACCTTGACATATGATCGTAATGGTGTTATAAGAGATCTGATGAGTCCATCATGACAAATCTAGTGTGGAAAACATATGCAAATCCGTCTGGAAGTGCACTGGGGCGTATCACTGCACTTAGACAGCTCCTTTCAAGTGCACGGACACGCCCCTCTGCACTCCCACACCAATCTGCAGACACTCCATTTCCTTTTGACTGGCACATCGGAGCTCTGCAAAAAAAAAAAGGATAATTTTTCTGGGGAGGGACAATCGACGATACTGTTCTACGACTACTTCCATATGTAAAAGGAAGCTGAGAGGACCCTATAAGCCTCCATATTGATTTAAAGTGATTTCTTATTAGTAGCAATTAAACAACTTGCATTAATACACATCATCTATAGTGACGTCATGAGCCGCCAAGCAACATCATTTAATGGCTCCAGTGCTACAAGACATGACTATGGATGACAAGTCATTGTAGGGTACCGATTACACGCGGTGGGGTCTATCAACAGCATGGGACAAAGATATTCTAGAAGTACCTAATATGGTCTGCTTTCTTTAAGGGGTTGCCCACTACCTTGATATTGATCACTTACCCATTGGATAGGTCATTAATATGGAATCAGTGGGGGCAGGGGTGGATTAAGAGTAGTAAGGGCCCCGGGCAGTTTAGAAGGCGCGCCCCCCCCCCCCACACCTGATTTATCACGTGACATGTCACATGATCCCCTGTGATAGATCATGTGATAGTTCACGGGAAATTAATTTGGCATAATATTAATTGTGCTGCCTCATCTGAGAGCAGCACAATATTTGGGCAGATACCCTGATTCCAGCGATGTGTCACTTTTTCAGCTGCTTGTTGTCATTTTGAGAAAATCACCGTTTTATCTGCTGCAGATCTAGCAGCTCTCTGAATGCTGCGCTCTGTATAGCCCCGCCCACACCACTGATTGGCAGCTTTCTGCCCATGCTCAGTGTACACAGAAATCTACTGATCAGTGATGGGGGTGGGGTCCTACAGAACTTACTAGTCATCTAGTAATAATTACCTTCTGACAAATCAATGATTTTATCAAAACAACACTAAGCAGCCCAGTAAGTGACACATTACTGGAATCAGTGCCTCTAACCCTACATTATGCTGCTCTCAGATTAGGTGGCAAAAACCTGATGACAGATTCCCTTTAAAGGAGCTGTAAAGACAAAAAAGTTTGTATTAAAAAAAATACAAGCCATTTGTGAAATTAACTTTTTTTCATTGTTAATTCACATTAGACTGTATCTTCAACACTTTTGTCAGCAGGTCTAATTACAGACTCTGAATAGGGCAGCTCTCTCCCTCTCCCTCAGCAGAAAGTCACAGCATGGTTAAAAAACGGGATCTTTTATGATTTTCTCATAATAAATAAAAAAGGACATGCAAGTCCTCCAAACTATTTTCCCTTTCTCTATAGGCGAGGTCCTAAATCTTTCTTGTTCTTTAGTTGATCACATGTCAAAAATGCAAAGCATTTACTATGAACTCGCCTAAAAAAATATGCACTTGGAGAGTAATATCATCATCTGCATGTAAATATTCCTTGACTCTAAGGGCTCGCTCACACTGTCGTATAACACGGCCGAATGCTATGTGATGTTTTATCGGATAGGACTCGGCCCTATGTTATACTATGGGACAGTGCGATTATTGGCATGAGAAAATAATCTCATTCGATATTCGGACCATGTGCACCCATACAAGTCTATGGGTGCACGTAAAACATTAGACTGCACTCGGATGTCATCCAAGTGCAGTCCGATGAACACTCACAGAGACTATGGAGAAGATGGAGAAATTAAGTTCTCCATCTTCTCCATATCTGTGCTGCGAGAGAATCGGATCACACTCAGTTGAAGCTCTGACAGAGTTTGAGCCCAGTGTCATTAGCATAATTGGCCCTATTCTCTTGCATGAGAGAATATATGGCTTAGTGAGTGGACCCTAAAACTGAATAGTAGTGACGGACAGGCACCTCACAAGCGGGATCCATGTAGCTCTCAGATGTCATGTAGGTAGGGCTTCATTCCATGGAGTAGGGCTTAATTCCAATGTAAATAAAAAAAAATGGACTTCAAATAAAAATTAAATGAACACAAAAAGCACTAATTGAATTATTTTTTTCATATTTATGTTTGCAGCCCCTTTAAAAACCCTTTGAGGACCAAGGCACATATATGTCCCATAGTTTTAAACTGGAAAAAAATTTGATTGAATAAAATGTAAGGTCCTCGAAGGTTTAAGTAGGTCATAAATTCATATGAATACTTGCTCATACAATTGCACATGCCAAAAGGTGAAGAAGAGCAGAATCAAAAATATGACATTAAGTGGAGCACTTACAGGTATTCAAGGTGAAAGAGACCAGCAAAGGCATCGTCTCGAATGACAGTAAATGAGTTAGAATTCAGCAAGCTGAAAATGAAGACAGCAGGTTAGAAGTGAACCAGACTTTATGGTGCTCAGAATTAGTCAAGCAGAATTTATTGACTGCTCTTGCAAAGCACTGAGACTCCCGCTGTGTATAGATGGCGCCGTGCGGCCTCCCGCTGTGTATAGATGGCGCCGTGCGGCCTCCCGCTGTGTATAGATGGCGCCGTGCGGCCTCCCGCTGTGTATAGATGGCGCCGTATAGATGGCTACGTGCGGCCTCCTGCTGAGTATACGTGTATAGATGGCTACGTGCGGCCTCCTGCTGAGTATAGATGCCGCACGGCGCTCCCCCCAGAGACAGCAGGAGGCCGCACAGCTCCATCTATACTCAGCGGGAGACCGCACGTAGCCATCTATACACAGCAGGAGGCCGCACGGCGACATCTATACTCAGCGGGAGACCGCATGTAGCCATCTATACACAGCAGGAGGCCGCACGGCGCCCCCCCCCCAGAGACTGCAGGAGGTCGCACAGCGCCATCTATACTCAGCGGGAGGCCGCACGTAGCCATCTATACACAGCGGGAGACCTCGCGGCGCCCCCCCCAGAGACAGCAGGAGGCCGCACAGCGCCATCTATACTCAGCGGGAGGCCGCACGTAGCCATCTATACACAGCGGGAGGCCGCACGGCGCCCCCCCCAGAGACAGCAGGTGGCCGCACAGCGCCATCTATACTCAGCGGGAGGCCGCACGGCGCCATCTATACACAGCGGGGAGCCGCACGGCGCCATCTCTACACAGCAGGGGGCCGCACTGCGCCATCAATACACGGCGGGGGGCCGAACGGCGCCATCTATACATAGCGGGGGGCCGCACGTAGCCATCTATACACAGCGGGGGGCCGCATGTAGCCATCTGTACACAGCGGGGGGCCGCACGGCGCCCCCCCAGATACAGCAGGAGGCCGCACGGCGCCAACTATACTCAGCAGTAGGCCGCACGCAGTCACACACACAAACATATACAGACATATACATACACGCATAAACACATTTGAAACACAAAAATACATATAAACAGACATGACACAATGATATCTGCCCACACACACATACAAACAGACATCACACAATGACATCTGCCCACACACACACAAACAGACATCACACAATGACATCTGCCTACACACACACACACATACACACACACACACACACACAAACAGACATCACACAATGACATCTGCCTACACACACACACACACACAAACAGACATCACACAATGACATCTGCCTACACACACACACACAAACAGACATCACACAATGACATCTGCCCACACACACACACACAAACAGACATCACACAATGACATATGCCCACACACACACACACACACATACAAACAAACATCACACAATGACATCTGCCCACACACACACAAACAGATATCACACAATGACATCTGCCCACACACACACACACACACACACATACAAACAGACATCATACAATGACATCTGCCCACACACACACACACACAGACATACACACACACAAACAGACATCACACAATGACATCTGCCCACACACACACACATCACACAAACAGACATCACACAATGACATCTGCCCCCACACACACACAGACATCGCACAATGACATCTGCCCCCCCCCACACACACAAACAGACATCACACAATGACATCTGCCCACACACACACACAAACAGACATCACACAATGACATCTGCCCACACACACACACAAACAGACATCACACAATGACATCTGCCCACACACACACACACACACACACACAAACAGACATCACACAATGACATCTGCCCACACACACACACAAACAGACATCACACAATGACATCTGCCCACACACACACACACACATACAAACAGACATCACACAATGACATCTGCCCACACACACACAAACAGACATCACACAATGACATCTGCCCACACACACACACATACAAACAGACATCATACAATGACATCTGCCCACACACACACACACACACACAGACATACACACACACAAACAGACATCACACAATGACATCTGCCCACACACACACACATCACACAAACAGACATCACACAATGACATCTGCCCCCACACACACACAGACATCACACAATGACATCTGCCCCCCCCCCCACACACACACAAACAGACATCACACAATGACATCTGCCCACACACACACACACACACACATCACACAATGACATCTGCCCACACACACACACAAACAGACATCACACAATGACATCTGCCCACACACACACACACACAAACAGACATCACACACACACACACCTGCCCACACACACACACACACACACAAACAGACATCACACAATGACATCTGCCCACACACACACACATCACACAATGACATCTGCCCACACACACACACAAACAGACATCACACAATGACATCTGCCCACACACACACACAAACAGACATCACACAATGACATCTGCCCACACACAAACACACACACACAAACAGACATCACACAATGACATCTGCCCACACACACACAAACAGACATCACACAATGACATCTGCCCACACACACACACACACACACACATACAAACAGACATCATACAATGACATCTGCCCATACACACACACACACAAACATACACACACACAAACAGACATCACACAATGACATCTGCCCCCACACACACACAGACATCACACAATGACATCTGCCCCCCCCCACACACACACAAACAGACATCACACAATGACATCTGCCCACACACACACACACACACAAACAGACATCACACAATGACATCTACCCCCCCCACACACACATACAAACAGACATCACACAATGACATCTGCCCACACACACACACATCACACAAACAGACATCACACAATGACATCTGCCCCCACACACACACAGACATCACACAATGACATCTGCCCACACACACACACAAACAGACATCACACAATGACATCTGCCCACACACACACACAAACAGACATCACACAATGACATCTGCCCACACACACAAACAGACATCACACAATGACATCTGCCCACACACACACACACACACACACAAACAGACATCACACAATGATATCTGCCCACACACACACAAACAGACATCACACAATGACATCTGCCCCCCCCCCACACACACACAGACATCACACAATGACATCTGCCCCCACACACACAAACAGACATCACACAATGACATCTGCCTACACACACACAAACAGACATCACACAATGACATCTGCCCACACACACACACACACACACACAAACAGACATCACACAATGACATCTGCCCACACACACACACAAAGACATCACACAAACAGACATAACACAATGACATCTGCCCACACACACACACAAACATACATCACACAATGACATCTACCCCCCCACACACACAAACAGACATCACACAATGACATCTGCCCACACACACACACACACACACAGACATCACACAATGACATCTGCCTACACACACACACACAGACATACACACACAAACAGACATCACACAATGACATCTGCCCACACACACACACATACACACACACACACATACACACACACACATACATACACACACACACATACATACATACACACACACACACACACACACACACACACACTCACTCACCATCCCCCGGCTCGGCTCCAGTCCTCCCGGCTCCTGCTCCTCTCCCGTGGTAAGTAGCAGTGCAGGTCGGGCGCGCACTGCGTGACATCACAGCTAGGAAACACGGCCGCGCACAGGGCTGTGTCTCCTAGCAGTGACGCGGCCGGGCCAGCACAGGGAAGTTAACTGCTGCAGTGCTGGCCCGGCCGATGAAGAAGTAGCGGCGGCTGCTGCTGGGGGAGCGGTACGGGGCCCCTCCTCCCGGGCCCCCCCTCCCGCCACTGCTACCGGTATGTGCCGCGGCGGCCCGCACATATAATGAGGGCAATCCGGCATTAGACACCCCGCCCCGGAGCCGCGGGCCCTCTGCAGGCTCGGGCCCTGGGCGGTCGCCCGGATTGCCCTCATTATAATCCGCCTATGAGTGGGGGCCATCTTCACAAGTGAATAGGAGCATGCGGCTCCCTCTCTGGGGGGCTGTCAAAACCCCATCGATTTGATATTGATACCCAATGCTGATGTTATCAATATCAAAGTAGAGGACAATCCCTTTAATTCCCATTAGGTTCACATTTAATAACCCCAAGAAATGCAACGTAATCTCTCAACTAAGACAATAGCACCCCGTGTCACTTACATATTGATGCTGATGGTGAAGTTCTTAAAGGTGATTGGCAGTCTGTACTCCACATCTTTCTGAATTTCAGTAATACTGGAAAGATAAAAAAAAGAAAACATTAATGATGACAATTCTACAAACTGCTGTGTCCCAAAAGAAAACACAACAGGTGGATATGTGTAAACCTAACCGATGCTCCAGTATTGTGGGTGCTGGAGCGTGCAGTCTCACAAGACATGATTTGTCTACCATCTTGAATTGGAGGTGCCCCAGCCCCCAATAATGATCTAGGTCTGATTCGGCAGAACAGCATGAGGTCCGGCAAATCTGACCGCTTTATGGATACAACATGCTCCATATTACGACCACAAGAAAAAAGCCAAATAAAGAAGTGTGAGAACAGGACGGCGATGGGTGTACGGAGGATGGCAGAGAGATGACTGCAGAACGCAGCATAAAGCACTCAGACATTAATCATCCCTGACAAAACATAATACAAGTCCTGCTTCATGCTGGGTACGCTTCTCAGGTAACCCTATACTGAAGGACTTGTACTGTTCATAGACCTAACATACAACACATTACATACAAGTTATCCCGCATCAAGAGACACATGACATTTTGTAATGGTTTGGAAATAATAACCATCCTAGACATCAAGTTCCCCTTTGAGAGGTCACAAGGTAATATCCGATGGCTCTAAAATGGAATCTGCCACCAGGTTTTGCTATCCCATCTGCATGATGTAAGGGCAGAAACCTGATTCCAGAAATGTGTCCCTTATTTCGCTGCAGTTTTGATAAATTTTAGTTTTATCTACTGCAGATCTAGCAGTGCTCTGAATGCTGAGCTCCATATAACCGGCTGCACCACTGATTGGCAGCTTTCTGTGTACACTGTGCATAGGCAGAAGGCTGCTATACAGACTTTGTGAAAAATGAGAAAAGAGAAAGGGAGAAAAAGCGCGCCATGTACCACCTGAGGAAGATAGTTCACTATCGAAACGCTTTGTGGAAAGGGCTCATTAAATTTATTTTTTAGTCCTAAAATTTTTTTCACTTCTAGTGTTCATTCTTTTAGCGCCCTATAGACCGCTTTTTTATTTAATTTGGACCACTCCTGAAAAATGAGGGATACCTGGTTGCAGGTTTACTAGTCTTCTAGTCACAACCTCCTACTGATAAAACAAAGATTTTATCAAAACACCAGCAAGCAGCCCAGAAAGTGACACATCGCTGGAATCAGGGTCTCTGTCTCTACATCATGCTGCTCTCGGAATATATGGCAAAAACCTAGTGACAGATTCCCTTTAAGCTCTCATCTCTAGTGATCAGGACCCTAGAATTTTCTTCTGTGGTGGGTTTCCCTTTAGCTCTGCACCTACCTAGCGTCACTGCATGGCTGCGGAAATAAAAAAATAAAAAAATAAATCTTTCTGAATTCTGAAGAGAAGGAGCAGTTGTGGAGTGTCAATGTGGCACCCCAGGGGTCTGGTTTCCACAGTAATGTAATGTTATGTCTGAGAGCAGGTGGGAGGTCCTTTGGTCAGGGATCCTGTGCATGCCACACCTCCTGCCCAGTCTTGGGAGGGGAAGAACTTCCCCTATGTAAACCCGGGGCTGAAGCAGGGTTAGTCAGTCAAGGAGAGTAGAGACAGAGAAGCAGCATAGGAAGAAACAGCAGAAGCTCAGTGGGAGCAATACTACTACAAGCCAGGGGCTGGCAGCTGCAGAGCTCGCCCTGACTGAGAAGATTTCTTACCGGACCCGGCGTCCGAGGCTGTGGGGACTAACTCTGACCCAGCAGCAGAAGCCGACCGGCAGGGGATTTCAGGTCCTCAGGCCCAGAAACCCGAAGGCACGGTCACACGCGTGGGACCAGCACCGCCATCGTGGAGCGGAAGCCATTAGAAGGCCCCGAGTCACCGGCCATACGGGTGAGCACCACACGGTACACTCAGGGACGTGGGCTACTTATATCCGCTTCTAGCAAGGTAGCCAGAAGAGTACAGTCAGTTTGGGAGGCCTACAACTCCGCCTGGCCAGGGGAGATCCCATCTGCTCAAGGACTGACCAGGCCCCCGTTCGCTAGCAAGTACTCCGGGAGGGTCTATCGTTGTTACCAGTAAAGACCCTGAATTACACCGCACCGTCTCTGAGTGGTTCCTGCTACCCCCATCATCCACATCTGCTGCCCTGAGGCCATACCCCTCCCGTTGGGGGTTATACCATCTACGCTGCACCATCCATCCACCGGCCTCAGCGGACTGTCCTGCAGCGGCAGCTCCATAGCTGCATTCAACGGGTGGCGTAGTCGTACACATCTACCGCTGATACATCGCCGCTCAGTTTGACTCCCTGGGCACGGACCGGGTCCCCGCCACGAGACTACAACCCTCAAGCGATCCGGCTCCGGGTAAGCTCCCGCGTGCGCAACGCAGCGCGACACAGGCCCAGGGGCGCGTCAACTTTGGCGTAGTCGGCAGGATTTCGTGCCCGCAACCACCGGGTACTGCGTGCCTGAAAAAGAGACTTTTCAAACTTACCTGTGGTGAAGATTCCCGCCATCCGGCGCCATCTTCAGCCTTCTTCCCGCCATCGGTGAAGTTTCCCGCCATCCGGCGCCATCTTCTGCCTTCTTCCCGCCATCCGTGGAGTTTTCCCGCCATTGGACGCCATCTTGAGGACGCCGCGCGGGAAGAAGAGGGGCGTGGACTCCGAAAGCGCGCGAGAACTGAAGCCCCGCCTCACGTCCGGACGTTGCGTAAGGTCCTGGAAGGAGCCCAGCAGACGCCGACGTCACAGGAGCGCGACGGAAGGTCCTCAACCCTGACGATCCACTGCGGAGCCGCGGCCTACGGAAGAGGATCATCGCAAGGTAGGCCACGGTCCACTAGGGGGGAGGAAGATGTCGGATACGGAGGAGAGCTTCACTGCCTCAACCCCCGCCAGCGCTACCGCTGCTGCAGTTATGCCCTTCACCATGCCCTATATCCCGGGAGCAGCTTGGCTACCCCAGTACTCAGGGGAGTCACATACCCTGCATGACTTTAGAGAAAAGCTGGATAGCCTCTTCCAGGTGTACCCCCTCACAGAAGAGCAAAAAGTGAGCATCCTGGTGGCCCAACTAACCGGGGCAGCCAAAAGGGAAGTAAAATCCTGGCCACCTGGGAGGAAGACTGTCGCAGGGATACTAACCCGGCTGAAGGACACCTTTGATACCCGCACCTCAGCCGAGATTAAGCTTAGATTCTACGGGTGCAAGCAGCGAGCGCATGAGAGTATAAGGGACTATGCACTAAACCTACAAGAGGCCCTGAGGGCCATTAAGCAGACCGACCCTGATGGAGTGGGAAACGAGGACAGGCTGTTGACCGAACAGTTTATAGAGGGACTGTATTGTAATACCCACCGAACCCAGTTGCGGGCAATGGCCTTACAGGATCCCCATCTGGGCTTTGCACAGTTCAAGGACAGAGCCATCCGGGTGCTCCGAGAACCGGCACCGGGTGGCGTTGTGACCCACAAGCGCCCTGCTATCACTTACCACCAGGAGGCGGCGCCCTTGTCGGCAGGGCCTGTGGGAGCTGATGCGCAGGCTTTGGACAATGACCCGGCTCCAGACCTACACCATCAGGTCCAAGAGCTAGCTAAGAGCGTTGCTGCGCTAACCCGAACTGTGCAGTCTTTACAGGCTTCCACCCCAGGGAAGATCCAGCTGGCATCCGGACCGGAGGACATCCCGTGGCGTCGACCAAGGAGGACCCCACCGGCCAGAGGAAGACCCAGTGACCGATACAGCGAGGACGGACGACCCATCTGCCGCCGCTGCAATCAACCCGGACATATGGCAAGGTACTGTTCTTTAAACGGGCACAACCTGGGGTAGAGGGCCAACCCCCAGGAAAAAGATCACCAGGCCCATCGAACTGGCGCGACAGATATGTGGGAGGACGTCCAGTCTTGCCTGTGGTACTGGATGGCATTCCCATGAGTGCCCTACTGGACACCGGGTCACAGGTCACCACCATCCCGTACGTGCTCTTTAAGCAGTACTGGAATGACTCGGATATTACCCGCTACCCTGACGACGACTTGAGTATCATCGCCAGCAATGGCCAGCCCGTGCCACAGATCGGATTTAAAGAGGTGACCATCAAAATCGGTAGAGTCGAACTGGCAGCACAGGGACTGATCATTGTAGATATTGACAAACATGAGAGTCACCCAAAAATAACTCTAGGAACTAATGTAATTGAAAATTGTCTTGCAGAGGTGATTTTCCTTTTACAGCAGGTTGCCAAGAACGCCAGCTCCGGCGAGCAGCGGGTGCTCCAGAAAGAGATCCGGGCACTGATGCGACGGCAACAGGTGGAACTCTCCGGCGGTGAGATTGGTAGCGTAAGAATGTGTGACCCTTTTCCTATTGCCATGCCCCCAAAAAGTGAAATGATGATTTGGTGCCGGGCAGCTATTGGTCTGAGAGGTAGAGATTACCAGGCAATGGTAGAACCAGTTTACTCGGACAGTAGGCCCACCATTTTGACAGCACGGGGGGTGGTTGATGTACGCCATGGGAGGGTGCCCGTTCGCATAATAAATATCGGGGAGAGGGAAGTGTACCTGCCCCGGTATGCCACGCTAGCCAAATTATATACCATTAACCAAAATTCTATACAATCTGTGGAACCCTTGCCTCCATCTCACCCGGAGGAAGGTAACGGCTCTAAGAAAAACATGGAGGACTGGTGTCAGCAACTACATCTGGGTACTGACTCCACTCCCGCACACCAGAAACAAGGAGTCTATCGGGTGGTTCAAGAGTACGAGAGAGTGTTCAGTAAACACCCGTTAGACTTCGGGCGAGTCAAGGGGGTAGAACACCACATCCCCACGGGAGACCATCCTCCTATAAAAGAGAGGTATCGACCCGTACCCCCTGCCCACTACCAACACGCCAAGGGGATGCTTAGAGACATGAAGGAGGCTGGGGTGATCAGGGATAGCTGTAGCCCCTGGGCAGCTCCACTAGTCTTAGTCAGAAAAAAAGACAACACCATGAGGATGTGTGTAGATTACCGGAAAATCAACCGTATCACACACAAGGATGCGTACCCCTTGCCAAGGATAGAGGAGTCATTGGCTGCTTTAAGATCTGCTAACTTCTTCTCTACCTTGGATCTCACTAGCGGGTACTGGCAGGTTCCTGTAGCAGAGGCGGACCGGGAGAAGACCGCATTCACCACCCCGATGGGACTTAGCGAGTTCACCTGCATGCCGTTCGGACTCTGCAACGCACCAGGAACCTTCCAACGACTAATGGAGTGTTGTCTGGGCCACAGAAACTTCGAGACGGTCCTGTTGTACCTGGACGATGTCATCGTATATTCCAAGACGTATGAGGACCACCTGAAACACCTGGCGGAAGTGTTCGAGGCTCTGGCGAGTTACGGCCTAAAGGTGAAACCCTCCAAGTGTCACCTCCTGAAACCAAAGGTGCAGTACCTGGGACACGTGGTGAGCGCTGACGGAGTGGCTCCCGACCCTGATAAGATCACCGCAATTAAGGAATGGCCAAGCCCCTCCAGCGTAAAAGAAGTGCGGCAGTTCCTCGGGTTGGTAGGCTACTACAGAAGGTTTATTCCCGGTTTCACCAAAAAGGCAGCACCTATGCAGGACCTCCTGATAGGCCAGTCCCGGAAGGCCAAGAACCAGAAGCCGCCCTTCAAATGGGAGGAGCTGGAAGAAGAGTCCTTCCGCCAGCTGAAGATGGCCCTCACGGGGGACGAAATCCTGGCGTACCCGGATTATAGCCAGCCCTTTATCCTCTACACCGACGCCAGTAACATCGGGCTAGGAGCCGTACTGTCCCAGATCCAGCAGGGGAAGGAACGAGTAATCGCCTACGCCAGCCGAAAACTGCGACCCACCGAAAGGAACCCCGAGAATTACAGCTCATTTAAGCTAGAGTTCCTGGCCGTAGTATGGGCAGTCACCGAGCGCTTTAAGCATTACCTCGCTTCTTCCCGGTTCACCGTGTACACGGATAACAACCCGTTGACACACCTGGACACGGCAAGACTCGGTGCCCTGGAGCAGAGGTGGATGGCCCGTCTGTCCAACTACGAGTTCACAATCAAATACCGGGCCGGACGCTCCAATACCAACGCGGATGCCCTGTCCAGGATGCCCAACCTGCCGGACGAAGGAGAAGATCCGGAGGGACTGGAAGAAGTTGAACTCCCTGCGTTCCACCGTCATGGGACTATCCAGTATTCCCACCGGGTAAGGAGTAAGCAGGCTGTTACGTTGAACCCCTTACCTCACTACAACTGGGCGGAAACGCAAGACAGCGACCCTGCCGTCCGACTGGTGAAGGAGATGCTGACTCGCCCGGAGGCTTGCCTTGAACCAGACGCTCAGGAGGAAGCCAAACAACTATGGGCAGAGAAGAGTCGACTGTTCCTTTACAAGGGGAAGTTGTGCCGCAGAATGGTTAACTCCCGGACGCATGAACTACTCTGGCAAGTAGTAGTGCCACGAAGAGACGCAGCCATGGTCATGAAGGCATACCACGACGGAGCTGGACACTTCGGGTGGAAGAAGCTGGAGTTCCTGCTGCGCGAGCGATTCCACTGGGTAGGCATGAGGGGAACCATTGAGAAGTGGTGCAGAGACTGTGGCCCGTGCAACCTGAGAAGGAAGGACCGCGCCAGCCAGAAGACTCCCCTGCAGTCCATCGTCACCTGGCAACCGTTGGAACTGGTAGCCTTGGATCATGTAAAACTGACCCCAAGCAGAAGTGGCTACGTCTACGCGTTAACCATCGTGGATCATTACTCCCGGTTTCTGGTTGTCGTCCCCGTCAAGGACTTAACGGCTCAAACAGCAGCTAGAGCCTTCCAGCAGCACTTTTGCCGTCCACACGGGTACCCGGACCGAGTGCTGACGGACCAGGGACCTGCCTTTGAAGCGGAGGTCTTCCAGGAATTCTGCAATCTGTATGGCTGCCGGAAGATAAGGACGACACCCTACCATCCGCAAACTAATGGACTTTGTGAGAAAATGAACCAGGTGGTAATGGATCTTCTAAAAACGTTGCCCCTGGAAGAACGCAGTCTGTGGCCTGAGAAGTTGCCCGATCTGGTGGACCTATACAACCACATCCCGGTAGGTTCCACCAACTGTACCCCGGCTTACCTAATGAGGGCAAGACCTGGTAAGTTACCTGTTGACCTGGAAATGGGAGTCCTGACACCCGAGGACACTTCACCAGAAACAGACTGGGACACAGAGAGGCAGCAGCAGTACCGGAGAGTACAGGAGAGCGTGGAGCGAAGTCTCTGTCAGGCTAGGGAAAGACAAGAGAAAACTTACAACCAGTATGCTCCCGCTGTTCCCCTGGTACCCGGAGAGCAGGTCTTGAAGAGGAAGAGACGGCTCCACAAGTTGGACGACCAGTGGAAGAAGGACCCGTACACCGTACTGCCCTCAAGCCACGAGAACCCGAAGGTTTGTACCATCAGTAAAGACGGAGGGGAAACCACAGCCATTGTATCCCGGGACCACCTGAAGAAGTGTCCCGAACAACTGAGGAACCCTGAAGAGGAACAAGAAGACCATCGACCCGTAGAGGAAAGGGAAGATATGGTTAGTACTGTGCTCGGGGACTTCCCTCGGTCTTGGACTCAAGTCAATGGTGCAGTTGTGGTACCCGTACTCACCTTCCTCCAACCAGCATCCCAAGCACCTACGGAGCAACAGGTAGAGCTGGAAGAACAGCCGGTCCAGGAGGCAGAAGACTCCACACAAGCAGAACAGGAGGATCAACCCTCTGCTTATAGTGAGCCTGCCGTACCCCTAGTGAGACAAAGAGCCGGTAGACAGCTGCCCAGTTTACCCTTGACAGCTCCTACACCCTGTAGTTCAGGGCCAGACAGTCAGCTCCGTAGGTCCACTAGGGCCACTAGAGGCCAGTTACCCGCACGCTGGAGGATTTGAAGTGTATAAATTGTTTTATTTATGTTTACCTGTGTATTGTTGCTTGTGTATAATTTTGTGCTTCCAGTTACTTTTAGGAATCCTTGGTGGATTACCGGGAATCCTTGTACATAGTTGGAGCGTAACCCAGGATGGACTAGAGACTGTTAAGGACTCGGGGTAGGACAGACCCCTACCTGGTTACGTCTCCCTGTTTTGGTGAAATGGACACCTTGCTTTTCTTCAAAACTGCACCCGGTTGCGGACACGCCGTAACCATCTTTATGTGTTTTCTTATTGTATTATTATTGTTTATATCTTGTTATGTTTTTCTAAAATATGTTTAGTCCCGGAGTACTAAATTTTACTAGGGGGGAATGTGGCACCCCAGGGGTCTGGTTTCCACAGTAATGTAATGTTATGTCTGAGAGCAGGTGGGAGGTCCTTTGGTCAGGGATCCTGTGCATGCCACACCTCCTGCCCAGTCTTGGGAGGGGAAGAACTTCCCCTATGTAAACCCGGGGCTGAAGCAGGGTTAGTCAGTCAAGGAGAGTAGAGACAGAGAAGCAGCATAGGAAGAAACAGCAGAAGCTCAGTGGGAGCAATACTACTACAACCCAGGGGCTGGCAGCTGCAGAGCTCGCCCTGACTGAGAAGATTTCTTACCGGACCCGGCGTCCGAGGCTGTGGGGACTAACTCTGACCCAGCAGCAGAAGCCGACTGGCAGGGGATTTCAGGTCCTCAGGCCCAGAAACCCGAAGGCACGGTCACACGCGTGGGACCAGCACCGCCATCGTGGAGCGGAAGCCATTAGAAGGCCCCGAGTCACCGGCCATACGGGTGAGCACCACACGGTACACTCAGGGACGTGGGCTACTTATATCCGCTTCTAGCAAGGTAGCCAGAAGAGTACAGTCAGTTTGGGAGGCCTACAACTCCGCCTGGCCAGGGGAGATCCCATCTGCTCAAGGACTGACCAGGCCCCGTTCGCTAGCAAGTACTCCGGGAGGGTCTATCGTTGTTACCAGTAAAGACCCTGAATTACACCGCACCGTCTCTGAGTGGTTCCTGCTACCCCCATCATCCACATCTGCTGCCCTGAGGCCATACCCCTCCCGTTGGGGGTTATACCATCTACGCTGCACCATCCATCCACCGGCCTCAGCGGACTGTCCTGCAGCGGCAGCTCCATAGCTGCATTCAACGGGTGGCGTAGTCGTACACATCTACCGCCGCTCAGTTTGACTCCCTGGGCACGGACCGGGTCCCCGCCACGAGAATACAACCCTCAAGCGATCCGGCTCCGGGTAAGCTCCCGCGTGCGCAACGCAGCGCGACACAGGCCCAGGGGCGCGTCATCTATATAATAGATGTAGAGAAGTGGGATGACGGCGGCCTGTGCTGAGCATTGCCCGGCTGATCGGGTGATGACTGATGGGTCACATGAATGAGTTATTACAGCAGAAACCGCACCCGTCCTGATAACTATTCCTGCAAGGAACCGGCCGTCCCTAACCCTGCAGCTACATAATAGAGATGCAAAGAAACAAGGAGAAAGAAAGGATGCAATGACAGGGATCACCAAGGAATAGCAAAAATATAGAATTTTATTAAAGACTAAACATACAAGACATGTTAAAAAAAACAACTAAAAAGCAACAATTGCCCCAATGAATAACAAAACCATTGCAAGGTACTGATATGGTTAATCCTCACATATATATGCCCAACTAGTCACAGAAAATCTGAATATATGACTACAGACTGCCCACCACAATATAATAAAGAGCAAGGCAGCAGCAAAGTATCTATTCACAAAGGCATTAATATCCAAATAAGCCTATAAAAATAGTGCCCATTATATAACCCCACAATGAAACCTGCCGCTGACACAATCGCCCCAAATGTGAAACAATACAATTGGATTGCTAAAAGAGCAAGCTAACGCTGTTAGGTCGGGCAGTAGAAAAAAATGATGTAACTACACCTGAACCATCAGGCAACCTACAGAAATGTGCATGGAGGATGTTGTTTTTACATAAGAGTTATGTATACAGAAAAGCTATATGTCCTATACAGGAAAAGTGTGGGATGAGGAGCTTACAAGACCACTAAAGTAAGACATTCACAAGCTCCTTCTGTATACTCCCTGGTGCCGGGGGTCCGACCCCACTGATCTTACACTGAGAATGTATGGAACTCCTGTAATGTCACCCTTCTTTTCTACAATGAAATCAAGGCATATTTATATGTCTGAACAAGACTTGTATCGACCCATAAAAGAGCCCCAGCTCCACCATACTGAATCCCTGCACAGCGACGCTATCAGCCGTGCAGGGACACAACGCAGCTGCCGTCACTTATATAATGGCCGAATGTGCAGGGGAAAGCCACAACGGACCTCATTGTTCTGAAGGCTGCAGCGTATCCGAGCTATATGTGATACTACTCTGACATAGGGAAAGGGACAAAAACCCTTCAAATAGCAGGGAGTGACGTCTGATTAATATTTAGATTTGTATTGAACATAAAACCACAATCTTAGGACCATTACATACATTACCAGACTACTTTATAGATGATCAATTGCCAGCACAAGTTATATTACGCCCAAAATATCTCTGCAGCACCACCAAATTGCTGTATGAAAAATATGAGGAGTTATAGAAGTGTATTATCTGTACAGGTCCATATATCAGCCACTATTATGTGAAATATGTAATAAAATACACTATTATACATTATTAATGTTCTGTCCCTTTAAAATTCTGTCACCATGGTAACGACAGTCATACTCAGCCAATAGGATTGCTCGGTTTGAATTTGAAAAAAAAAAAAACTCCTATGTGGTCAGTTTGTTCCATCTCACCTGAGTGTGAAGACAGACACCTGCGATCAGCGAGAGATTCTAGGTATAAGACGTGATATAATCTAATGGACGGAGCCACATCCCATCACACGCACTCAGCGACCACAACTGACAGGAATCAGCCCATTTACCAGAGGAGAAGTCATTATTCCCCAACACATGATACGCTGAGACACCAGTGGGGGGCGCCACACTCATCACATCTCCCATCTGGAAGGATCCAGCCATCACTTCTAATGGGGGTCACTGCCCTTTTTTGGTGATTGCTGGAGTTTCCCGCGGTCGGACCCCACTGATCTATCAGTCATCACCGAGCCCAGGGATAAGGGGATGACTTGTTCCATCTGATAATTCCCCTTTAATGAAGCTCAGATACAGAACAGTAAATATCCTACACATTTCCCAATTTGCCCTTTCCCCAGCAGAGCCCCCGAATTATTTATAGCCAATGTTTCTAAGACCAAAGAAATATCAGCCAATCCCCAAACCCTCTGCTGACGCCTCCTGAGGTTTTATAGATTTTGGATACATTTCTACAAGAGAAGATATCAGCGGACACCATGGGGATGGAGTATTCTGCCAGCGTTGGACCCGGTAGTATCCATCACTCACTCACCGTTCTCTATACTCTTGTTACATGGCTTTCTGGGGCTTTCATTAAACAGACTCATCTGTGGGGACATTTTCTTTCCTTTAATGCATATACTTGGTGGTAAATATTTTTCTGAGTTTTATTGAAAATTGTGCACAGTTTGCCTCCTGTACCCTCTGTGCTGTACTGTCTATTGCTGGCTGCAGAACTAGTTAACTGAGAATCCATCAGTGAGCTCCTTCTGACAGTCTTAACATACATACGTCCTCTTTGTACGGTGAGGATTGCTCCTAATATCTGGTTGTGTTTTCTGCAGATTACATCAGTCCTGAGGAACAGCTGAGGAGACTGGCATATTGTGTGAAGTTTCTCCCTTCTCCCCTCTACAAGAAGGAGGTCAGTGAGACGACTCAGGGCAACGCTACGGCCTCTTCTATAAGGTAGCTGTGTATTCGGATCTTCCTTGTAGCCTCCTAACTTCATCTCTTCTCTTCCAGCGCCTTATGCCGACCAACCCCATTGCCCAAAGAAGATGCATCGAAGAGTATAAAGCCAGGGAGAAAAGGAAGAGGGAAGAAAGGCGCAAGGAACTAAAAGAACGGCGCAAGTACCTGGATGAAGAGGAAGACGAGGAAGAAGAGAAGGAAGAAGAGGAGAAAGCAGCAAAGAAGATAAAGCTGGACATCATGGATTTAAGACAGAAGACACTAAAAGAACTGTGCGCCTACCTGGATGAAGAGGAAGAAGAGAAAGAAGAGAAAGCAAAGAAGATGAAACTCCACATCAAGATCCCTAGGGGGGAAGTGACGGCCAAAGGCCAGAAAAGAAGACAACCGATCCCAACAACAAGAAGGAAGAAGGAGAACCAGACCAACTTCCGCCAGTACATCAACCGGTATTTGAGAGGAAAGAGGAACATCATGTGGACCATCCTGCTGGAACCTCTCTGCCGATAACATCACATACGGCAATACCGGCTGGTAAGTATCAGACCACCAAATAACAGCAGGATAGTGTAATATAGTGGTAGTGTATCAGTATTAGTGTAATAAGAGTAATAATACTAGTGATAATAGTAAGAAATAAATAAAATAGTAATAAAATAACAGTAGTAATAGTAGTAGGTAGAATGGCAGTGTGATCCAGGGTCCAAGGACTGATCGCCTTTTCTCGGGGTCAAGAAGGAATTTTTCCCCTGTGACACAAATTGGCTGAAGGTGTCCAGGGGTTTTTGCCTTCTTCTGGATCAATACTGTAGTTATAGGGTAGTATTAGTAGTGATAGGAAAGAATAATAATAATGTAAAAATATAGCAGGTTATTAATAATAAGAAGAATATTAAATAGCTATATTTATAAAAATAAAAACATAAATTAAAATAACTCCAGTAGTACAATAAGTAATATATTAATTATACAACTAATAATAACATTATTAGGTTTGATCCAGGGTCCTAGGACTGATCGCCTTTTCTCGGGGTCAAGAAGGAATTTTTCCTCAGTGACACAAATTGGCTGAAGGTGTCCTGGGGTTTTTGCCTTCTTCTGGATCAACACTCTAGGTATAGGGTAGTATTAGTAGTGATAGGAAAGTAGAATAATACTGTAATAAGATAGCAGGATGTTAATAATAGTAAGAATATAAAAATAATTATAGTGTTGTTTTGATTATTTTAAGTAGTTATAGAAAAGTTAGAATAGCAAAGTAATAAGATAGCAGGACATAAATAATATATAATCTATAAAAAGTACAAAAACCTAAATTAAAATACTAATAACTGCAGTAGCAGTACAATTAGTTGTGTAATATTAATAAGAATTATTAATAACTAGTAATAACATTATTAGATTTGATCCAGGGTCCTAGGACTGATCGCCTTTTCTCGGGGTCAAGAAGGAATTTTTCCCCTGTGACACAAATTGGCTGAAGGTGTCCTGGGGTTTTTGCCTTCTTCTGGATCAACACTAAGTATAGGGATTTTAGTAATACCATTATCATAAACACAAGAGTAATAAAAAATTATAAAACTAATTAAAAAATGAATTATAACAGGTACAATTGATTGCATTAGTACAGTAATAATAAACATTAAAAATGGTGGTCCCAGTTAGTAAGTTAGTGTAGTGTTAGTGTAGGGACCCATCTGAAGAGGTCGCCTTGACGGTGGCAGATGGGCTCGCACAATTTGCTCAAAGTGTGCGCTAAGAACCTCATATTTCTATGTACAGGAGATCTAGCAGTAATACCATTCAGGAGATAGGTATTTGTGTACACACATTTTGTTATATACTTTTGCGCCGCACACAGGGCAGGTATACAGGTACAGGACCCTCATATGTAGTGAGAGTGTTGCAGTAATATTATAACTGGGCCTTAAGGGTAAAATGTTGATAACTACAGGTCCTGGAAACACATCAGAAACTAGAACCTGTAAGTAACTGGTTCCCTGCTAGTGATTAATATGTAAAGGGCAGTCTGGTACCAGGACCCGCGTTATAGGACACATTATCATCAGGCAGGTGCAGTCAGGACTCTTACAAGATCTGCGGCAGTCGTGTGGCGGTATAACACAGTCCCGCTCCTGCCTCAGGCGCCAGCAGTGGAGCCAACCCTGATCCTGGCAGCTTAACCCCTTATATGACACAGTCAGTGGCTTTCACAGCATTTAGGCACTTAAGACCGGAGAGGGAGGCACGATCATGGTGCCGATGAGTTTCTATGGCAGCCGAGATCTAACAATGGACCCCATGACGGCCATCTTACTGCTCTTATTAGTCCCGGCTGAGGAGAGGTCTATGAGGACACCGGTCAGAGTTATGTCGCCTGCTCTGCAGCTATTAGAAATATCTAGGGCTGATTAGTTTGCTATCTGTAAATCGGATCTAGCCCTGCCCCCCCCAGCAGCACTGGGCTACCACTGGTGTGATCAGGGCTATTGGGCTCCTAGATTGGGCAGAGGAGCTCAGTCTTCAGCAGGAGCTGGCTGAGGAGAGCGGAGCGACTTGCATGGGGCTGCTGCACAAGAAGCAGCTCACAAGGTGGAGATTTATCCGGAGACGTGGTACCTGGGCTGTCATCTGCTTTGCAGGCTGCATAGTCGCTGCCTCCTAGGACCCGAACTTCACCCCTAACAGGCACAGCAGAGCTCGGACAGCTGCAAGTGCCGGAGAGTGGCTGATTAGTGACTGCTGTGTCTCCTGCACTCAGATAAGAGCGGTACAGAGCGGGGGCTCAGTAATGGTGAATACGGGAAGTGTCCACCCCTCACATGCCCTATATGTGGCCCCCAGAGGTAAAGTCTTCCCTGTACCCAGCGTCTCCTCCCGCCTTCACTGCTGGCGTGCGCCATTGCTTAGAGGGGATGTCTGAAGATAACAAGTTACATACATAGTAACATAGTTTTTAAGGTTGAAGGAAGACTAAGTCCATCTAGTTCAACCCATAGCCTAACATGTTGATCCAGAGGTAGGCAAAAAAAAACCCTGTGGCAAACACTAAGCTCCACATTGGGGAAAAAAATTCCTTCCCGACTCCATACGACAATCAGACTAGTTCCTTGGATCAACGCCCTATCATGGAATCTAGTTTTTGCAACCTGTAATATTATACTTTTCAAGAAAGGAATCCATGCCCTTCTTAAATTTTATTAGTGAATCACTCATTACAACATCATGAGGCAGAGAGCTCCATAGTCTCACTGCTCTTACAGTAAAGAATCCCCGTCTGTGATTATGATTAAACCTTCTTTCCTCCAGACGTAGAAGATGCCCCCTTGTCCCCGTCTCTGGCCTCAGAGTAAAAAGATCAGTAGAAAGGTCTTTGTACTGTCCCCTCATATACTTGTACATAGTAATAAGATCACCCCTAAGCCTTCGTTTTTCCACAGTAAATAACCCCAAGTGTAATAACCTGTCTTGGTATTGCAGACCCCCCAGTTCTCTAATAACCTTGGTCGCTCTTCTCTGCACCCGCTCTAGTTCAGCTATGTCTTTCTTATACACCGGAGACCAGAACTGTACACAGTATTCTAAGTGTGGTCGCACTAATGACTTGTATAGAGGTAAAATTATCTTCTCCTCATGAGCATCTATGCCTCTTTTAACGCATCCCATTATTTTATTTGCCTTTGCAGCAGCTGCCTGACACTGGCCACTAAACATGAGCTTGTCGTCCACCAATACACCCAGGTCTTTTTCAGTGACAGATTTATCCAGTGTTTTACAATTAAGCATATAATTATACATTTTATTTCCTCTGCCCAAGTGCATTACCTTACATTTATCCCCATTAAAGCTCATTTGCCATTTATCAGCCCAAGCTTCTAGTTTACATAGATCCTCCTGTAATATAAAATTGTCCTCCTCTGTATTGATTACCCTGCAGAGTTTAGTGTCATCTGCAAATATTGAAATAGTACTCTGTATGCCCCCTACAAGGTCATTAATAAATATGTTAAAAAGAAGGGGGCCCAATACTGACCCCTGTGGTACCCCACTGTTAAATGAGACCTAGTCTGAGTGTTTTCCATTAATAACCACCCTTTGTTTCCTATCACTGAACCAATTCTTAACCCACATACATATATTTTCCCCTATCCCCATTGTTCTCATTTTATGTATCAACCTTTTGTGTGGAACCGTATCAAAAGCTTTTGAAAAGTCCATATACACAACATCCACTGCATTTCCTTGGTCCAGTCCAGAACTTGCCTCCTCATAAAAACTGATCAGATTAGTCTGACAGGAACGGTCCCTTGTAAACCCATGTTGATATAATGGTTCATGAGGCTATTCTTCTTCAGATACTCTATTATAGAATCTCTTAGGAAACCCTCCAGGATTTTTCCCACAGTAGAGGTTAAGCTTACCGGCCTATAATTTCCAAGTTCGGTTTCTGTCCCCTTTTTGAATATTGGCACCACATTTGCTATACGCCAGTCCTGTGGTACAGACCCTGTTATTATGGAATCTTTAAAGATTAAAAATAATGGTCTATCTATGACATTACTTAATTCCTGCAGTACTCGCGGGTGTATCCCATCCGGGCCTGGGGATTTGTCAACTTTAGTTATCACTTATCCACAGGCTCAGTGATCACTTACTGATCGTGGGGTCTGACCACTGCGAACCATCGTCTGATCGGGAAGGAACGGAAAATCAGGGAACAACTGCAGCTCCATTCATTCTCTATGGGGCTCTGGAAAAAGCCGAGCTCAGCACTTGGATGCCACATAAGGAATGAATGGAGCAAATCCTGGAGTAATAACATGTCCTCCTCAGCTTTCTGTCTGTGTAAGTGGCTCAGCCCTCGTCTCCCCTTCTGTTCCCGACTTCTCTTTTGTTCCCTGTGGACTTTCTCTCAGTCCTCTGCAGCCATTATGTGTGTAGACAACTTCAAAAAGAAAAAGTAGCAGAACATCAGTCATCTAATAATCCACGATATTCAGGGGGGAAAACAAAACGGTGATGTTCTTACACAGTCGCCTCCTCTTGAGCTGATGAAGATGTCGGTGGCAGCACATTGCGGTTTGTGTTCTCTGAATGAATATCGCGGATTATGTGACGTCCTGCAGCTTCTCATCATCCATGTTGGGCTGTTGGACGTGTGGACGCTCGGCTTGTTGGATTCTTGTGTTACTACCAGCACTGACTTTATATTGTGACTCCTGTGCCGATTCCCATTTCTAATTGCAGCGTGATATACCAGCACGTGACGGCTGCCACAATCACGTGACGACTGTAGCGTCGGCGTCCCTGCCTCCTGCTAGGCTGGGACGCCGTTCCCCTCACCTCTCCGCTCCGTGCCCGGCGTCTTCCTCCCGCTCTGCTGGCAGCGCACGCTGCTTCCCGGTCAAGGTGCTTAGGGCGCGCGCGCGCTCCCTCTCTCTTAAAGGGGCCGCGCGCGCCGTCCTAAGGAGTCCCCGGCCAATGGCCGGAGGACCTCACCATATATAAGGCACCTCCTCCAAAATGGAGGTGCCCGAGCTCTGTTGTTGCAAAGCCTTTCAACTCTGCTTCAGCCCTCAGGTCCCGTTGCCTGATACCTGCCTGATATATGCCTGATTTCTGTCTACCTGCTTGCAATCCTGTGGTCTGACAGTCTGCCTACCAGCACCTGCCAGTCTGTCTATGGATCAGTCCGCCTGCGGACCAGGAACTACCTGCCAGATACCTGCCTGCCTGTCCAGAGACTCTTACCCGCTCACCTGGGAGCGCTCACCTGGGAGTGCTTACCTGCTACCCGCCTGCTAGCCTACCTGGAGGCTTAGCCGTCACTTGCTGTGACCACCTGCCTGTCCAGAGACTCTCACCCGCTCACCTGGGAGCGCTCTCCTGCTACCTGCCTGCTAGCCTACCTGGAGGCTTAGCAGTCACTTGCTGTGACCACCTGCCTGTCCAGAGACTCTTACTCGCTCACCTGGGAGCACTCACCTGCTACCTGCCTGCTAGCCTACCTGGAGGCTTAGCCGTTACTTGCCGTGACCACCCGCCTGTCAAGAGACTGTCCCCGTCACTTGCCGTGACCACCCGCCTGTCAAGAGACTGTCCCCGTCACTTGCTGTGACCGCCCTGCCCTTCTACCCTGAGACTATCCTTGTCACTTGCAGTGTCTACCTACCCGCCTTCCCTGGGAGCCACCCGCTTCCTTACAAGGACTACCCTTTGTATAGTAGCTCAGAGGTTCCACCTCCCACACCCGTTACAGTTTGCTCAGGCCATGGAACCCGGTGGCACCCAAGCTCCCTCGCTCTCGGACCTATGTAATGAACTTTCCCGTCAGAGGTCCCAACAGGAGTCCATCCTGAGTCACCTGCGTAGTGTTAACTCTCGCCTGGACACACTGACTGTCTCATCGGGAGCTGCTTCCACTCGCACACTTACTACCCCGGCGCCGCCGCTGCACAGCAATACCATAGCATCCCTTCCCGGTCCCCGTCTCTCCGCCCCGCCTCGTTTTGGCGGAGATCCCGGTCAGGCACGGGGCTTCACTAACCAGTGCACTCTGCACTTCGAACTTTTGGCACATCAGTTTTCCACCGACTGAGCCAAAGTAGCCTTCATCATGTCCCATCTCACGGGGGAGGCGCTGGCTTGGCTAAATCCTCTATGGGAGAGAGGAGATTCCCTGGTGTCCAACCTGCCAGCCTTTCTCACGGCTTTCCGGAAAGTCTTCGACGAACCAGGACGGAAGACCTCATCTGCGGGGAGAACAGTTTCTGTGAACTAGCTCAACTTGACTCTGGAGCTGCCGGAAATCTCATTTCTCTATCCCTGGTAGAGAAATACCACATTCCCACCAAACCCCTGGCTGTACCCTTATCTGTCGCCTCCGTGGATGGGGGTCTCTTACCGCATCCCATTCAACTCATCACCGAATCCATAACTCTGCAGGTGGGAATGCTGCACTCTGAAAGCATCTTCTTCCATGTTCTGCCTGGACTCTCTCACGCCCTCTTGCTAGGCCTACCTTGGCTCCAGAAACATGCACCCGTGCTTGATTGGCAGACCGGAGAAGTCCTTCGCTGGGGAGAGGACTGCCATAAGACTTGTTTAGTTCCCGTTCTTCCTGCCTGTCCTTCTCCTACCCCAGCCAATCTACCCGGCCTACAGGTTCCCTATTGGTCTTATGCGGATGTCTTTAATAAAAGAGAAGCAGAGACATTACCCCCTCATAGACCATACGATTGCCCAATCGACCTGATACCTGGCGCTACTCCTCCCCGTGGGCGTTTTTACCCTTTGTCCGCTGCTGAGACCCGGTCCATGTCTGAATATATTGAGGAGAATCTGGCCCGGGGATTTATCCGGAAATCTACCTCCCCGGCGGGAGCAGGCTTCTTCTTCGTCAAAAAGAAAGACGGCTCACTCCGTCTAGACATTAGAAACGTATCGTCACATTTAATGTCGGAGGTGTAGATCACTTTAAGAGAATTTCCGTCCCGTCCTGTAATGAGCCATGTGAGCTCCTTGTCTGATCAGGATAACAGAGGGGTGGAATGTATTTGTACACATGACAGATTAGTTGTTGGCTTCTCGGGTTTGGGCTTTGGACGCTGTAGGCCTCGTCTTTACAATGTACTGCCTCCTCTCTGTTTACAGCCTGGGAAGACACATGATAAGTTCAGGTAATATGATCTGTAGGAAAAAAATGGGTGAAGCCGGACTGCGGGACTAAGTTTAGATCAAGTGCGTCAGTAACCTTTATCTCACCAAACAGGTCACAGTCGTTCACGTTCATTTCAGATCTCACATGTACAAATACACATGAATGAGCACGGTCATGCACTGTGGACTTGTGGCCTGAGGCCACGGCCCCACTATCAGTAATCGGTCAGTATTTTTTCTCAGGAGTGGGAGCCAAAACCAGGAGTGGGTGATAAATGCAGAATTGGTGACTTGTTTCTATTAGACCGTTTCTCTGATTGTTCCTCACCTGGTTTTGGCTCCCACTCCTGAGAAAAAATACTGACCGAATACTGATAGATAGTGTGGCCAATCATCAGTGTCAGGCCACAGCCCCACTAACAAGTCCACCGGTGCTCATATAAAGCCTTTTCAAAAGGGCCGATACAAAGTGTACCAAGATGGTTGCTTATTGTCGGCAGCACGTCCTGTTTACATGGGCAGATGAGATGACTATAAACAATCCAATCAGGCGATGGATGAGTCTTTTTCTAAATAATACATTGTTCCTGGTTAATAATATTTTTTTAGGACTTGGACCTCCTAAAATTAGGACTTTAAAAATCCTAAATATTTTCACCGTGATAGTGATGCTCATAGTCAGTCTCCTCTCATATGCCACAGCAATTCCAACAGTAAAGCGTTGTCCCATACACAAGAGTACTTCAGCCGAGTGTCTCTGTGTTCTCTATAAGAGAACTGCAGTCCTACATCTTTGGTGATAAGCTATCTCCAGGGAAACAGAAGGATCAATAGTTCAAAATCGGACATGTCGGACACTTTAGAGGTATTCTCATCTCCAAAATCCTATCCCAATATGTAGTAGGTGTAATAATATTAGCAAATACCTATAATTATAAATGTAGGATAGTTCTTCTGACTAGCTATGTCACTTACCCCATGTGCAGGGCATTGCAGTAGCTTAGGTATTCATTGTTACGACCACTAAGCGTAACTATGTGTGGTCGTAACCATGGATGCCTAAGCTACTGCAATGCCTTGCACATGGGGTAAGCAACATTGCTAATCAGAAGGACTATACTACATTTCTAATTGGAGGTATTTGCTAATATTATTATTACACCTACTACATATTGGGATAGGATCTTGGAGATAGGAATACCCCTTTAACTTCCCCAACAATCAGTTGTCTGGGCCCCCATACACATTTGAGTTTCAGCTGAATCTGTCAATATCGGTGGGATAGGTCAACATTAGTCTAATATGTATGGTGGGCCTTCAGTTAGATATTTTGGTTCTAATACAGCTAAATATACCAGTAGAGTTTATACAATGGGCTCTGTGCTGCTTTATAATGGTCACCCCAGAGTTTGAAGCCCCCGTAGATCCCAGTATACCACACAATAGAACATTTGCTGCATTTTACAACAGTTTGGCTTTTGTAGATCCTTATTTCCATAAAGAACGGATGCAGCCAAATATCCCAGAATACTAAGAATTATTCAGGAATGGTTCTTTGAATAGTCAGGTATTTTCTTTTTTTCCTCGATGTCCTGGAAAGAGGTGAAGGCTCAGCAGGAGAAGCTCCGAGATGATCATTCCATCATAATGTGTCATTGTCGAGTCTTCAGATGTGGTCCTCTCCCCGCGTGGGGTTTTCCTTTTAGGAGGAAGCTTTATATTTACCACGTCAGTGTTATGCATTGTTACTTATTTTTATGTTATGTGAATGTTTTATACACGAGAACATTGACCACTGAGCCTTTATTATAGAATTCTCGGTAAAGCTACTAAATATAGCCTAATGATTGTTATAGCAGAAGATGGAGTCCCTCAAGTTTAAAGGCCCCATCTATGCTATATAAGTCTGACAGTTATTTTAGGTAAAAAAACAGCAAGCTGAAATGTTCCTTCTTGTATCAATAGCGTGTCCTTGCTAAAAAGATAACGTGATTCTCCCTGGCCAGATGTTTCTTCTTGTAGTAATAATGTGTTCTTGCAGAAAGATGAAATGACCTTGCTAACTAGATAAGTCTAATTAAATATTTTAAAGCATACAGAAACTATTTTTTTTCACTTGTTCAGCTAAACTGTATAATCGAACCATATATGGCAAATCCGTTTCCTGCCTTTAGGGTGTATATTAGCCCTGTGTTTTGTAATAAAGTTTTTAGAGTATGTTTAGACACAAACATCCTGTCCTGTGTCTTCATTCTCTCCGAGCTCGTAATCCAAAGGATAGAAGACCCAAAATTCAGTGACGACAGCTGGCGCCTCGAACAGGGACCTTGAGTTAATCTACCCAAGGGTGCTCGACCGGTCCGAGACGTGGGACGAGTGAAGCTCTCTGTTGGTGATATATACAGCGCTGAGGTAAGAATAACTGTTATATTCTACCTAATTATATCACTGCATAGAAGAGACTCCCTCACCCCCGAGCGGTCGGCTCCCCAGGTAATTCAACAGATTGTTGTCTGGCTCAGGTCCCTTTGAACCAGTAGAATCCCTCAGATAAATTGACAGTCCTGCCTTCTATCCTTTGGAGAATTTAATGAAAGTATGGATCCGATGATTGTGTTGTGGATGTGTCCCGGGATTGATGTTTTTGGTCTGTTTTTCTGGTTGGCGTATAAGTCCTAGAGAGGCTAGTAGTGGAATGGTTCAGAAACCTTTGTGGCCCATTGTCTAAGTGACTGAGGAGTCTCTTCTAGGTGAGGAGAACCGAAAAAAATGGGGAACCAAAATGCCAAGGAAGGCATTATAGCCAAAGACTTAGTGGTACGCAGAGAAGGGAAACAGGCACTGATTGGAATTGACAAAATATTGTGTAAAGCGGGAATGAATGAGAATGGAGAGATGAATGGAGAGAAATGGAAATCCTTCTTTAACTCCTATCATGGATGGTTGAAAGATAAGGGTCTGTTGAAGACAGTAGATGTATGGATGAATGCATGCGCTTATTTTGAAGGAAAGATTGAAGAATTAGGAGACGGACGTTACAGACTGACAAAAACTGGAATGACAGATTTTCCTCCCTGTCCGCTCCCGACGTCACCCCCACCCCAGTACCAGAATTCCCAGGAACCTAAATGTTGGGTTTGCCCCAGATGTGGACAACAGAACCCCTTGACAGTAGACATCTGTGTGGCATGTGGAGGACCGAGACCCCACCCAGCTAGTCTATTCCCAATGAGGACGGTAGTTGTGCCAGGAGCACCAGCAGCAGCAGCAGCAGGGGGGGATGCAGTGGTTCCAGGTCAGGAAGCTCGTACAATGTTAATGTATAGACCATGGAGTCCTTCAGAGCAGTTGGCACTGATCTCCCAGCTGCCAGATCCGTCCCAGTCCCCTATGGGTTTTGCTAGAATGATCACCACCATACAGGATACGTATCATGCCACTAGAATAGATCTGCAGGGGGTAATTAAGGGAAAATTGGCAGATGAAGCCCGCTATGATAGGTTGATAGATGAGACAAAAAAACAGTATGCCAATAGGACCGGACCCGTAGATGCAGAATCTAATGATGCAGCAGCTGGAGTCCTATTCGCAGCAGCGTTGGTAAAAGCATGTCAAGACAGGCAAGCAGAAAAGCAAGTTACACTAGAAGATAGAGTGCAGGGAAAGGAGGAAGATCCTAAGGATTATTTCTATGCACTAAAGAAAACCTGGTCAGAAATGGGGTTCAACCCCGGGAATAAGACTAGTGAGAGGGTATTAGCAAGTGCTTTCATGAATGGACTAAAGAAAGAGATTGCAGAGAAGGTAAAAGCAAGTAGACCGGACTGGAGATCAGTGAAGGCAGAAGATTTAGCTAGAATAGCTCAGGGGGCACAGCATGACATAGCGCAGGCAAAAAGAGCTGCCAGAATACATATAGTAGAGACGACCCCCAGAAACAACAGAGGCAGAGGACAGACTGAAGGAGAAGGACAGAGACTATGTTACGGATGTAAAAAGCCAGGACATTTTAGAAAGAACTGTAGGACTAACCCGTATCCAAATGCTCAGAGTACGGGTCCTCCAGCCGACCAAACAACGCCCCCATAGGATGAGGGAAGCTTGCACATGAACCCCCTCATCTCCTTACCCCCAACTCCCAGTTGTATAGTGCAGGTGAACCTACCAGGGGGACATGAAATCGATTTCCAAGTAGATACGGGGGCCGACAATTCAGTAATTACGCAAGGTGATTGGCCATATACTGACACTGATTTTTCACATCATGTCATTGCCACCCCCTTCAATTCCCCGTCTGTCCTGCTTCCTGTCACTAAAAGAATTCCCCTGCAAATTCAAGGAGCTACTGTACATAGCCAGCTCATGGTATCGCCCCGAGGCCAATGTAACCTTTTGGGAAATGATGTGTTGTCCCAATTACAAGCACATATTGAGTATCATCCCGATGGCACTGTCACCATGACCCCAGGTTTAAAACCAAGTACCCTTTGCAAAATTATGTCACTAGATATTGCCAGCATAGAAGAGACAAATGAGTTTCCCCCGATATTGGAGCAGGCTGTACCACATGATTTTTGGGCCTCAGGCAAAACAGATGTTGGTAGGTTAAGAGTTCAACCAGTAATGGTGAAATTAAAACCAGGAGCCATCTTGCCTCAACAGAAGCAGTATCCCCTTAGCTCGGCTCAGGAGAATGCCATAGCCCAGCAGGTCCAAAAATTACTACAGAGAGGAGTCCTAGTCAAAACCCAGTCCCCTTGCAACACTCCCCTGTTCCCAGTAAAGAAAAAGAGCGTGCCAGGACAACCAGCCGCATATAGAATGGTCCATGACCTCCGGTTGGTTAACAAAGCCACAGAACTTCTAACACCAGTTGTGCCCAACCCGCATACTCTTCTGTCACAGATACCTTCTAATTCTCTTTGCTTTTCAGTGGTTTATTTGGCAAATGCATTTTTCAGTGTACCATTACATCCTGACTGCCAGTACCTGTTTGCTTTCACATTCCAGGGTAGTCAATATACATGGACAGTGTTGCCACAGGGTGCCCAGAATTCACCCACAATGTACACTGCAAGCCTGCAGGAAATACTGGAGGGATGGTCTGAACCACATATCGTTGTTCTGCAATATGTCGATGACCTGCTCATTTGTGCCCCCTCCAGGAAACAATGTCATAGTGCAACTATATCGCTTATGTTGTTTCTCTATCACGCTGGCTGCAAGGCATCGAAAGATAAGCTTCAGTTTTGTAAATCTTCAGTCACCTTTTTGGGACATTGCATTACACCAGGAGCTCGTCATTTAACAAATGCACGCAAACAAGCAGTACAGGCATTCACCGTCCCCATTAATGTTGCAGCCCTCAGAACTTTTCTTGGACTTGTTTCCTATTGCAGACAGTGGATTCATGCCATCTCTGTTTTAATGCAGCCCCTCTATGACTGTCTTACCCCAACACCTTTTGTACTAACATCAGAGGCAATAGACTGTTTTTATTCTCTCAAGAACCGTATTTTGGCCGCTCCAGCTTTGGGTACCCCTAATTATGAGCTCCCATTTACTCTGTACCTTCATGAACAAGCTGGACATGCAGCAGGAGTTTTAACTCAAACACACGGTGATAATCAGAGACCTGTTGCCTACTTTCGTGGCAGATTGGATGCGGTAGCCAGAGGTGCACCATCCTGTGTACGTGCTCTGCATGCTGTTGGACTATTACTCCATAAATCCGCAGACATTGTTCTTGACCACCCGCTCACCGTTCTAACACCTCATGATGTCTACACTATATTGAATCAAGTGCAACCCGCTCACCTCTCAGCAGCACGTCATCTCAGGTTACAATGTGCACTGTTAATGCCTCCCAATGTTTCTTTACAGAGGTGTACTACCCTGAATCCAGCAACTTTGTTACCTCTCTCGGATCTAAAGGAGGAGTCAGGTACTGTGCTTTTTAAGGAAGATCCAAGAGAGGAAGTTCCTCATGACTGTGTACAAATGATGGCACAAGAAACGGCAGGTTTACCTACTGGATTTGAACATGAATTACAAAATGCAGATTTTGAATTTTTTGTAGATGGATCCCGTCATCAGGACGATTCAGGTACCTTCCATACTGGATATGCAGTTGTCTCCCTCAATGCAGTAATCAAGGCAGAACCAATGCTCCCACACCAGTCGGCTCAAGAAGCTGAACTTAGGGCCCTAACCGAGGCCTGTAAACTAGCGGAAGGTAGTATTGTTAACATTTACACAGATTCTAGGTACGCATTCGGTATATCGCATGATTTTGGTCCAATATGGAAGTCAAGAGGTTTCCTGACGGCAGCAGGACACCCCATTAAGAATGCTGATGCGGTCCAGCAGTTAATTGATGCGCTACAACTACCTAAACAAGTAGCTGTCATAAAGGTAAGAGCACATACCAGACGCACCGACCAGGTAAGCAGAGGAAATGCGATGGCAGATGCAGCGGCAAAAACAGCAGCCTGTAAGCCGCAACAAGGGTCAACAGTACGTCAGTTAAGTGCCCCTAAAAACCCCTTTGTGTCGGAGGACATCTTATCCCAAATGCAGGCTCAGGCTCAAAAGGAGGTTGATAAGTGGTTAAAGGAAGGTGCATGCCTGAATGAAGCAAATGGGGTATGGGGGAAAGGGACACGACGATGACTTCCAAGGGCACTGTACCCAGCAGCTGCCCAGATACTACATGGGCCGACACACCAATCTAAAACGGGTGTGATGAGTCTGATG
Source organism: Phyllobates terribilis (assembly GCF_046119375.1). Taxonomy (NCBI): domain Eukaryota; kingdom Metazoa; phylum Chordata; class Amphibia; order Anura; family Dendrobatidae; genus Phyllobates; species Phyllobates terribilis. The sequence continues at coordinate 2,425,177 of NW_027362956.1, read as the reverse complement.
CAGAAACATTGGGGGGCACCAGGATTCTCCACCTGTATTGAAAACCTGGTACAAGGGTGCATGATATGTGCTACACATAATCAGGGTAGAGTAGTTAAAACACCACCCAAACACACCCCCCGGCCCCTCTATCCATTCGAGAGACTGCAAATTGATTATATTCAGCTGCCAAAGTCAGGATCATGGGAATATGTGTTGGTTTGTATTGATTTGTTCTCAGGATGGCCAGAGGCTTTCCCGATTGCCAAAGCCACGGCTGCGGCAACCGCAAAGAAACTGCTTGCGGAGGTGGTCTGCAGGTATGGGGTACCAGAGGTAATTGAGAGTGACAGAGGTACACACTTCACAGGTGAAATAATGAATGAAGTCATGTCAGCTCTAGGAATTCAACAAGCATTCCATACCCCATATCACCCACAAAGTAGTGGTAAAGTGGAAAGACTGAATGGGACATTGAAATTAAAAATTCAGAAAGCCATGGCTGAGACAGGAAAACCATGGCCGGGCTGTTTACCACTTGCTCTGTTTTCAGTAAGATACACGCCTAATAGAAAGACTGGACTCTCTCCATATGAGATATTGTTTGGCAACGTACCCAGCCTAGGGTGTTTCTATCCGCAAGCATTAGAAATGAACAACCATGTGCTAAGTTCCTATGTGAGGACTTTACACAAAAAGATTAAGCAAGTACATGATAATGTCTTCAGTTCTCTTCCAGATCCAGATCAAGACTCTAGCAGCCATACGCTGCAACCTGGAGACTGGGTGGTTATAAAAAGACACGTGAGGAAAAGCCTAGATCCACGGTTTGATGGACCCTTTCAAGTTCTGCTGACCACAAGCACAGCCGTTAAGTTAGAGGGAAAAGAGACCTGGATCCACGCATCCCATTGCAAAAAGATACTAGGAGAACCAGCGGACAAAGACTGATGACATTGTTTATACTTACCTGCATCCTTGCGACCACAGGTGCATGGACTAGGTTAGGCACCATGGATGGAGACGACAATAGATTCATTAGACACCATCTTGCTCTAATCGATGGACTAAAGGAGCAAAACCAGACCATTGCTAATTGTTGGATATGTACACATGCCCCTGTGACGTCCACTAGCATACCCTTTCTCGCTGTCCCAGTCTCATGGGAAGAGATAAACTTTTGAGTGAACTGTTCAGATACTTTGGCCAATAATTCCACACAGAGATTTTCCTTTCTAAATCCCGCAAATTGGTTTAAAGGTATTGGTGGGTGGTTGGCTGGTATAGTACAAGCTATTTTACAGGTTTTGCTAATGTGTCTTGCGGTTTATTTGGTTTTTAAGCTTTTTTTAATGTGTATTCAGCGTTCTACTAAAAGAAAACATAGAAATTCGTATTGATAAATGAAGGAACGAAAGGATGGAATGTTATAGCAGAAGATGGAGTCCCTCAAGTTTAAAGGCCCCATCTATGCTATATAAGTCTGACAGTTATTTTAAGTAAAAAAACAGCAAGCTGAAATGTTCCTTCTTGTATCAATAGCGTGTCCTTGCTAAAAAGATAACGTGATTCTCCCTGGCCAGATGTTTCTTCTTGTAGCAATAATGTGTTCTTGCAGAAAGATGAAATGACCTTGCTAACTAGATAAGTCTAATTAAATATTTTAAAGCATACAGAAACTAGTTTTTTTCGCTTGTTCAGCTAAACTGTATAATCGAACCATATATGGCAAATCCGTTTCCTGCCTTTAGGGTGTATATTAGCCCTGTGTTTTGTAAGAAAGTTTTTAGAGTATGTTTAGACACAAACATCCTGTCCTGTGTCTTCATTCTCTCCGAGCTCGTAATCCAAAGGATAGAAGACCCAAAATTCAGTGACGACATGATAATATACAATCACGTTTGTTGTACTTGCGGAATTTTATTCTAGTGGTTTCCTGCTTCCTGACTAATTGTGATTTAGATTAAATACTATCTGACCACGGTCACTTGTGAGGTCCGAGTACTATCTACGTCTTATACGAGTGTTGATCATGTTAAGGAATATATCAGCTAGAAATTTCTGTAATTATTAAAACCAGACATTTATATTCTTTTTTATCAATAGGTTTTTAATTTCTGATTGTCAAGATTTTTCTAATTGTATTCTCTCTAAATGATCAGGCGGCAATATTACCTGAGCTGATAAGCCTTACAGTGGATATATGGACCACTTTAGACTGTGGATGTTCACTGGGTTATAGGCATGCTCTCTGACCTGTGCAGAGGTCATTGTGCAGAGAGGGGGAAGAAGGTCAGCTGAGACCATCGCCTTTTGTGAATGGTGGATCCTGTATTATCTATATGACAAGATGTTACCTTTTATTTTAATCCTGTCTGTGATGATAATAAGATGGCTGCTGAGAATCTCTACAGAACAGGCAGGGTAAGCCAATGCTGAGACTTAATATGCATTTACACTGAAAGATTATAAACGAGAGCTGCTGAGAAGTGGAGTGTAAATAGGCTATAGGGTAAAACGAGAAAAAGACGGATTTTGGTAAGACCTTACCTGTAAAATCCTTTTCAGCGAAGGAAGGAAGGGAGACACAGATCCATTACTAGTGGGGGTAGGCGGAGCCCCACAGGATAGTTCACCTCAGATTTAGAAAAAGTGACAACCGGCCCCTCCAGCTTAGGCTCCTCCTACTCCCATGTTCTCCAGTCCGTACACAAGCTAAGGAAGAGCAGACAACACCAGGGGAACAACACAACCCCTTCTGAAAATTCATAAATGTGAGAGAACAGGTTATGTATATAACAGCATGAAAACACACAGTCCCAGGCACTACTTACTGAAACTGACAACTGCGATGAGCTGGCAATGCTGGAACAGAGCCCTAGTGCGCCAACCCCAGACCAGATGACCGCCATCAGGAGGGAGTCGCGCCGCATCTAGAAAAACCATAATACACTTCTGCCATGGGAGGGTGCTGTGTCTCCCTTCCTTCCTTCGCTGAAAAGGATTTTACAGGTAAGGTCTTACCAAAATCCGTCTTTCAGCAGCAGAAGGGAAGGAAGGGAGACACAGATCCATTACTAGTGGGAAGTCCCAAAGCAGTCCAAAACTCAAGGGTGGGAAACAGTGGCAGGATCGCCAACACCCCAACAACTTAGGCAAGTGCGCAACAAGCGCCGAACAAAAAATAAAGAGATAACCTAAACCACTGCCGCCTGCAGGACCCTGCGTCCCAAGGCCGCATTGGCGGAAGCACTCACGTTCACTTTATAAAATTTAGTAAAAGTGTGAACGGAGCACCAGGTAGCCGCCCGGCAGAGCTGCGCTGCCGAAGCCCCCTGACGAAAAGCCCACGACGAACCAACAGCTCTCGTGGAATGAGCTTGAACCTTAACCGGACAAGGCTCACCCTTGAGCCGGTACGCCTCCAGGATAGCCGAACATATCCACCGAGCGATAGTGTCCTTGGAAGCCCGCTGACCACGGCGACGACCAGCAGGAATCACAAACAGAGAATCCGATTTTCGAAACCCTTGCGTGATTGAAAGATAGAACTTCAATGCCCGCACCAAATCAAACGAGTGCAAGGCCCGCTCCTTCAGACTCTTTGGTTTCGGACAGAGGGAAGGCAACAGGATGTCCTGATTGAGGTGGAAAACGCGACACCACTTTAGGTAAAAAATCTCCACGGGTACGAAGCGCCACACGATCCGGGTGGAATTCCAAAAAAGGGGGCGAGCAAGACAGTACCGCCAACTCCGAAACCCTTCTTAAAGAGGTGACCGCCACCAGGAAGGCCACCTTCCAAGAAAGCAAGTAAAGCGTAGCTGAATCCATAGGCTCAAACGGCCCATGCTGAAGAGCCTCCAAAACTAAATTGAGCCGCCAAGGAGCCACAACCGCCCTCCGAGGCGGAAACTGATGTGCAACCCCGCGAAAAAATGAACGCACATCCCTGCGTAAGGCAATAGCCTTCCGAAAAAGCCCGGATAGTGCAGAGACCTGACCCCGCAAGGTACTAACTGCTAGACCCTTGACCAGACCACATTGCAGAAAGGCCAAGAAGTTGGGAATGGAAAAAACCCTCGGGTTCCTTGACGATCCAGAACACCATGAATAGAAGGCCTCCCAAGTTCTGTGATAAATACTAGTCGTAGCTGGACCTCTGGCCGCCCGCAAGGTGGCAATGACCTCGGACGAAAACCCACGACGGGTCAAGATTTCGGTCTCAAGAGCCACGCCGTCAAACGAAGTGACTTCAGGTCCGGATGACGAATGGGCCCTTGAGTTAACAGGTCCGGGCAAAGAGGCAGTGGAAACGGAGGCGCTGCCAGAAGAGACACCAGCGTTGAATACCACACCCTCCGCGGCCAATCCGGCGCCACCAAAATCGCCGATACTCGTTCGAGATTGATCCGCCTGATCACCAGAGGAAGTAAGGATACCGGCGGAAACACATAGATCAGCTCGAACTGGTCCCACGGGGCCACTAGAGCATCTACCGCCACAGCCTCCGGGTCCCTGTACCTGGACATGATTGTCGGAATCTTGGCGTTCAGCCTGGATGCCATCAAGTCCACTTGGGGAGTCCCCCAACGGGAGCACAGCAGAGTAAAAACCTCCGGATGAAGACTCTATTCTCCGGGATCTACCCGCTCGCGACTGAGGAAGTCCGCCGAGATATTCAGCACACCCGGGATGTGAAACGCGGAGATGACTGGAACCCTGAACTCGGCCCAAAGCAGGATCCGAGAGACCTCCATCATGAGTCTGGAACTCCTCGTCCCGCCCTGATGGTTGATATACGCGACAGCTGTCGCATTGTCCGTCTGAATCCGGACCGGCAGACCGCTCAAAGGGACCGTCCAATGTCGGAGGCAGAGAAATATTGCTCTCAACTCCAGAATGTTGATTGGCAGAGACGACTCCTCTGACGACCAGACCCCCTGAACCCAGAGGTCGTTCCAAACCCCCCCCCCAGCCAGTCAGGCTGGCATCGGTGGTAATCACCGACCACCGTGGGAGAAGGGATTTCCCCAGGGATAGAGCCTCCAGACGTAACCACCATCCAAGAGACTCTCGCACCCTGCGGGAGATGACGACACAGTGATCCAGCGAAGTCGGCGATCGGTCCCAACGGGTCAGAATAAGATCTTGGAGATCCCGGGAATGAAATTGTGCAAACGGCACCGCTTCCATTGCTGCCACCATCAGACCCAGAAGGCGCATGCACTTCCGAAGGGACATCGCCCTCACCGACCTCATAGCCTGGACGTGGTGACGAAGGTTCGCTTGTTTGTCCGGAGGGAGGGACACCACTGCCCGTACGGTGTCGAAATGCATCCCCAAGAACAGGATTGACTGCGACGGCTCCAATGACGACTTCTTCCAATTGACCAGCCACCCGAAGTCTTCCAGGTGCTGAAGGGAGAGATCGCGAGCTGTCACTGCCTCCTCCGCTGTGGGCGCCACAATTAACAGGTCGTCCAGGTAGGGGAGAATCGGAACTCCTTGCTTTCGAAGGAGCGCCATGAGCGGCGCCAGAACCTTTGTAAAAACCCTGGGCGCCGAGACCAACCCGAAAGGTAGGGCCACAAATTGGTAATGGGCCTGCCCTACGGCGAAACGCAGGAAGCACTGGTGAGCCCTGCCAACAGGGACATGCAAATAGGCGTCGCGGATGTCGATCGACACCAAAAAATCGTACTGCGACAAGGCCGCCACGACGGAGCGAAGAGACTCCATACGGAATTTCCGGATTCGGACATGAAGATTCAAATCCTTGAGGTCCAGAATGGGATGAAACTTGTCTTCCTTTTTTGGGGACCACAAAAAGGTTAGAGTAAAAACCCCCTTCCCCGGTCCTCCGGCGGAAACGGAACCACTACACCCTGCTGCAGAAGAGAGTTGACCTCCCGCAGCAGAGCAGCAGCCAGCTTGGGCACGGACGGGATGCGAGACTGACGAAACCTGTCCGGGGGTAGAGAGTGAAACTCTATGAAATAGCCCGCTGACACAACCCGTGTCACCCAGGCGTCCGATTCGTGGGACGCCCAAACCGACCCGAATTGTAGCAGCCGACCTCCCACCCGAGAGCCCTCGAGAGGGATCCTGGCGTCAGTCCGCCTTAGCGGGCTTTTTGTCAGCCTCCCTTTTGTCCCGACGGAAATGCTGTTTCCAGGGAGTACGGGATTTCTGGGTGGACTTCTTACCGGAAGACGAGGGACGACCCAATCTCCAAGAGGGCTGATCGAATCGTCCCCTGGGTCGAAAGGACCGACGACCACTACCGGCACTTGACCTGTCAGACGTAGAGGCCGCTGCTTTCCGCTGTGGCAAAGCCACATCCTTGGCCTTAGCAATCAGCTCCGTGAGGTCCGAACCAAAAAGCAGACCGCCCTTGTACGCCAGAGTAAGCAAACCTTGTTTGGATACTGCGTCTCCAGTCCACTGTTTGAGCCACAGTGCTCTACTGACTGTGACGGCCGAGGCTTGAGCCCTGGACAGAAACAAAGTAGTATCCAGCACTGCATCTCTGCTATATCGGGCCGCCTCTTCCAACAGCTGGAAGAGCCTTTCCACGTCAGACAGCGGAGTCCCATCTTGCCATGCTGACCGCAGCTGATCCAACCATCTCAGGGAAGCCTCACCAGTATAATGTTAGGTGTCAGGCTTGTGCTGGGCATGAAATTGGGTCAGAATCATCTGTGGATTCTGTGGTCTCCCATTCTGGTCCAGCCAGGGCAGACACTGCTCAGCATCACCATCTGGCCCAACGCCTAACTAGTGCACTAGATGTACAGGCTGTCCCCACATGGCCCCCAAGGCCGCTCGGAATCCATGACCCACGGCCTCGTAGATGGACTTCGCCGCTAACTCCGTCCTTCTGTCCAGCGGATCCTGTAGACTCGCCTTCCCTTTAACCGGAAGCAAAGAAGATTTGCTCAGCTGAGACAATGGCACGTCCACTTCAGGAGAGGGGACCCAATTAGCGATCGTCTCTGTGGAGCAGGGATACAGGGCATCAAAAAACCGCATCCCTTGGAAGCGCTTATCCGGACACAGGCATTCTCTCTCCACCGCCTCGTTAAGTTCATCGTGCGCTGGCAGTGTCGAACGAGCCCGACGCGACTCCTGATACAGCCGGGCCGACTTGCCCGGCCTCGTCACCTCTTCAGACAGCTATAACACTTCCCGCATGGCTCCAATAAGAGCATCCACGTGGCCTGAAAGCGAAGCCGAGCGACCCTGCCGATCCTCTTCATCAGAATCGGAGATCTCACCAGCAGAGCTTGTCGGTGAATCCGAAGCCTTTGATGCGCTGCGCGGAGGAGACAGCGCCACCACAGGCCTGTGGCGCTTCTTGCCCCGCGCCGGTAGGGACTTAGCTGATACCCAGTGACCCAGGAGGTCAGACAGACTGTCAATGGAGCGAGTGAGCGCTTTAACATCACTGAGGCCCCTGACCAGAGACGAACCTGACGCCGTCAACCCCGGCATATCAGATACGCGTGACCGATCCTGAAGCGGGCCGGGAGAGAGGTCCGCGCCGCCTGGACCCTGATCCAACATGCCCCCTACTCAGTAGCGAGCATCGCGGAAAGAGCAGTAATAACCCCTTACAAGAGCACAGTAACCGGGGAAGTGAGATCCTGCTATCACAGCCTGTTCCCACAAAACAATTTACCAAGCACTGAAGGGTTAAAGATTCTCCTTAGAGGGAGAAAAACTACCCCAGCATTGCAGAAAAAAGGTTTTCTGATGATGGCCAGAAGGGGTTAATGCTGCTGAACACGCAATGCACCTTGCCTTAAAAGGACTAAGGTGTGCATGCAGCAGAGAAGACAGCAGCGTTCTGTGCTGTAGAGATGAGACAAACAGATGACTCACCAGCTTCCTGGAGCCTGTGTGTGAGAGCGGAGAGCAGGGGGGAGGGAGAGGACAGCGCTGAGCTCCGTGAGGCAATGGCCGTTTGCAGAGCCGAAGAGAAGGAAGGCAGGAGGGGGGCGGGGACTGCCCAGCGCGCGCTTTCCAGGTGCTTCCTGTCTGCAAAGACGATGGCAGGCAGCCAAGAACATAAGCCACGCCCCCCCGTTACACTAACGGAGCCCGCGCTCCTCTGACCCGCTCCCCTGCTAACAGCAGCGGTGATGTGCATTCTCCAGTATTACACCTCTGCCTGAAAAGACAAAAGGTGCAGTCACCATAAGACAGTAACACACACACACACACAGGGCACTTACCCAGCTGAGCGCCACAGGGACCCCCAGGGATGTGTGACGCCATGGCCCTTCGCTCCCCCCCACGGCGGAGCTCGCAGGGACCCCTAGATGCAGTGTGCGTCTCCGCCAGGGAGCACCCTGTATCCCCCGGGGCCGGCAGGCTTATGCGGGGACCTCCTTAGGGGGTACGCAGATCCGCCAGGGGAGGGCCAGGGGTCCCAGCAGCGCTGAGACCCCCTGAGACCTCTAGACCACGGGGGTCCAGGTCTCCTGGTAAAAATAAAAAATTCTTCTGAGGAGCTGCAAAGCTTACGCCTTCTGAACGTTCAACGCACATCATTTAGCATGGTTTTCCTGTGTAAACAGGCTTCTAAACCTCCGACAATCAGTAAATATTTACCAGTTAGTGGTGGTTTACTGCCACTAATCTGTCTGTGTAAATGGAGTATTAGTGGGCAAAGCAAAAATTCCAAGATTTTAGGATTTTATTTTTATATGTAACCTCTCACCGCATTAGGATGTGAATGAACATCCTGAGAAGGAGCCTGCGTGTGTGGAGGTGGCTCAGGAACTCCACAAGAAGCTGATGGTGTCTGTTAACTATTTTGAATGTGCGCTGTTAATCGATGGGTTACCACAGCAGCCGGGGGCCAGCTTAAGCAGAGGCGTTCATAGAAATCATGGGGCCCCATACCAAGAGTCTATATTGATGGACTAGGCAGGGTTATAACATATTGATGCAGTCACACAAGGGCCTACTTTCCAACTTTTAAATACAGGGAGAGGACATGTTTTGTGGCTTGGACACAGAAATAATGCCCCTGCTACTGATTCCTCTTGTTTGCACACACTGATACCATTTTAATAAACCCCATAGAGTATGCTGCCCTCCACACACGGTGCGATACCTCGGAGTGAATCTCCTGTCATAATTTTCTCCCACAGTAGTCCTTACATGGACAACATGATGACCCCATGGCAAACCCCACCAGTATAATGCACCTACACTACTCCCCCCCCCCCACACACACACAGTATGATGCTCTTACAGCCCCCCACACATATACACACACAGTATGATGTCTTCCACAGTTCGCTCACACAGTATGATGGCCCCCAACAGTTCGCTCACACAGTATGATGGCCGCCCCACATCATGTATGATGGATCCCACAGTATACGCTTTTCTTGTTGCCAAAATAAAAAAAAACTCCGCACAGAGGGCCCGATCTAGTGACGTCATTGCACCTGCAGTGCTGAGACTTCGAGCACAGACGTACAGGCTGAATGATGAGGAACAAAGGCCATCTTTCAAAGAATGATATGCGGAAGAAGAAAGCCCTGTAGCATCAGGCTTTCCCAGCTAATGAGCGCCATAGTGGCCACGTGGTCTACCGCTATGGGCAAAATGCCTTTACCTTTAAGGCCCATCTTAGTACTTTTTACAGCAGACTGAGTGCCATAGGCAACCATGATTTCTAGTAAATACCGCAATACTGTGGTATTACAGTATATATAAGCAATCCAAGGATCACATGTTTAAGTCCACTAATGGGTACAAAAAAAATGAAAAAAAAATAAAAAGTCAAAATATAAAAAATAGATAATTTTTAACTATCCCACGTTTTCCCTATTAAAAACAAAGAAACGGAAAAAAAAACATTTGGTATCGCCACATCCGTAAAAGTCAGATGTATCAAAGTATGGAATTATGGTAATTAACCTTTACGGTAAACATTGCAGAAAAAAAAAATCAAAATGCCAAAATTGTGGGTTCTTTGTCACCTCACTTAACAAAAAAAATCCAATACAAAGCTAGCAAAACGTTATATGTGCTCCAAATTGGTATCAATAAAAACGTCAGCTCCATAAACACAAAAAGCGCTTAAATAAAAAACTCCCTGGTTCTTAGAGAGTTAAAATAGCGATCACAAGACGTTATGTCACCAAACTCATTAAGGCCTAGTACATTAATGGTGCCACAGGAACGGGCAACAGCGAAAAATGTTATTTGCAAATCTACTTTCAGCGTATGTATGTTGGCCCTTGAGGACATTGCACACGCTGCTGCCAATTCATAGTTTTCCATGAACGTTTATTTTGTGCATAGGGTAAAAGAATACATAAAAGATATTTCTTATAGATGGCAGCTAGCGTTATATTACTCCTGGTTTAGGAGCTGTGACTCTCACAATCCCTCCAGGTGAGCACCTCAAATTATTTCTTTCCCCCTCCACTGTTTTTTTTCCCTATGTTCTGTGCGCTCTATTCCCTAAACAGCTCCATTTTCAATGGACAAATCATGATGTCTAGAGATCTCAATATTCTCCTTGTCAGAGGTGCCCCCATGAGGGTTGTCAGAAGATCTCAAAAACAGCAGGTGTTGTGGGGTGTGCCTGGCATACAATAGTTAGTGCCTACCAGGGTAGAACATCCGGTGAGCAGGTGGCGGAGTCATGGGCGCCCAAGGCTCATTGATACTTGTGTGGAACGAAAGGTACAGTAGCCCCAGCTGGTCCGGTGCTGCAGAAGAAATACTGTGGCACATATTGCTGAAAAATTAAGTTTTGGCTATGAAGAAAAGATGTCAGGATAAAGTATTGCAGCTTATTACATATGGAGATGCACACTGGTCATTGTCATGCTGACCCGGTTACAGCCAAAAGCACCTACAAGGGTATATGGGCATCAGAACTGAACCATAGAGTAATAGAAGAAAGGGTTCTGGTCTGATGAATCATGTTTTCTTGTACATCACGTAGATGGGTAGAGGTGTATAACTTACCTGGGGAGAAACATGGCCTCCAGGCGCACCTTAGGAAGAAGGCAAACTCCGGGGAAGTAATCTATAGTTGTATGTGCCAAACATTACATTTTATCACCCTTTTGGAATTTTTTTATATAAAGTGACCAACCCCAATATAATAAATAATACAGAATTTTACAATTTCATTGTACAATTTTTAAGTCATATCCGCACTTGGAGTATCCTACACAACCCTATATATATATATGTATATATATATATATATATATATATATATATATATATATATATACAGTCATGGCCAAAAGTATTGAGAATGAGACAAATAGTAATTTTTCCAAAGTTTACTGCTTCATTTTTTGTAATGGCAATTTGCATATACTCCTGAATGTCAAAGAGTGATCAGCTTAACAGCAATTACTGTACTTGCAAAGTCAATATTTGCCCAGAAAATGAACTTTAACCCCCAAAACACATTTCAACATCATTGCAGTCCTGCCTTAAAAGGAGCAGCTAACATCGTTTTAGTGATTGATCCATTAACACAGGTGTGGGTGTTGATGAGGACAGGGCTGGCGATCAATCAGTCATGATTAAGTAAGAATGACATCACTGGACACTTTAAAAGGAGGCTGGTTCTTGGTATCATTGTTTCTCTTCAGTTAACCATGGTTATCTCTAAAGAAACACGTGCAGCCATCATTGCACTGCACAAAAATGGCCTAACAGGGAAGAGTATCGCAGCTACAAAAATTGCACCTCAGTCAACAATCTATCGCATCATCAAGAACTTCAAGGAGAGAGCTTCCATTGTTGTCAAAAAGGCTCCAGGGCGCCCAAGAAAGACCAGCAAGCGCCAGGACCGTATCTTAAAACTGTTTCAGCTGTGGGATCGGACTACCAGCAGTGCCGAGCTTGCTCAGGAATGGCAGCAGGCTGGTGTGAGTGCTTCTGCACGCACTGTGAGGCGGAGACTCTTTGAGCAAGGGCTGGATTCAAGGAGGGCAGCAAAGAAGCCTCTTCTCTCCAGAAAAAACATCAGGGACCGACTGATTTTCTGCAAAAGGTACAGGGAGTGGACTGCTGAGGACTGGGGCAAAATCATTTTCTCTGATGAATCCCTTTTTCGATTGTTTGGGACATCTGGAAAACAGCTTATTCGGAGAAGAGGTGAGCGCTACCACCAGTCTTGTCTCATGCCAACTGTAAAGCATCCTGAAACCATTCATGTGTGGGGTTGCTTCTCAGCTAAGGGAATCGGCTCACTCACAGTCTTGCCTAAAACACAGCCATGAATAAAGAATGGTACCAGAATGTCCTCCAAGAGCAACTTCTCCCAACCGTCCAAGAGCGGTTTGGCGCCCAACAATGCCTTTTCCAGCATGATGGAGCACCTTGCCCTAAAGCAAAGGTGATAACTAAATGGCTCATGGAACAAAACATAGAGATTTTGGGTCCATGGCCTGGAAACTCCCCAGATCTTAATCCCATTGAGAACTTGTGGTCAATCATCAAGAGACGGGTGGACAAACAAAAAACAACAAATTCTGGCAAAATGCAAGCATTGATTATGCAAGAATGGACTGCTATCAGTCAGGATTTGGTCCAAAAGTTGATTGAGAGCATGCCAGGGAGAATTACAGAGGTCTTGAAGAAGAAGGGGCAACACTGCAAATATTGACTTGCTGCATTAACTCATTCTAACTGTCAATATAACCTATTGGTACTCATAATATGATTGCAATTATATTTCTGTATGTGATATAAACATCAGACAAACACTAATAAAAACCAGAGGCCAGCAGATCATGTGAAAATATAATTTTGGTGTCATTCTCAATACTTTTGGCCATGACTGTATATATATATATATATATATCTATATATATATATATATATATATATATTCTCTATCTCAAGTCTTGGAGCAGAAATACTTCACATACAGAATCTGTTGCTATAGTGAGCTTATTGTTCTGTTCATGATTGCAGTTTGTGAGCTCCGATCTCCTTCTATGGGTGAATTTCTTTGGGGTCTTGAATCCTCTGGCTGGTTAATACACGTGAAAACAATCCTAGATGCTGGTATCTTCATTGTAAAGGTAAGATGTGTTGTATCTGTTCATATTCTAGTGCTGCTTGTCTGATTTGTACTATTCTAGGCACGGACTGTACAAAAATGATCCTTTTAGTGCTGAGAATAAACGAGATTTGTAATTATATAAATGTGTAATATTTTACATTTAATTTGCACATTTAGGCCGTGTCAGAAGAGGGCGCCAGCGTGCTCGTTCATTGTTCTGATGGATGGGACCGCACCGCTCAGGTCTGCTCTGTATCCAGTCTGTTACTTGACCCCTATTACCGAACCATCAGAGTATTTATGGTAAGAGGTTTCATTTCATATACTCTATGTACTGGTGGAGATTTACGGAGTTGATATTTTTTGCATAGTGTAACTTTTATTTTTCCCAATTACTATTAGGTGTTAATTGAAAAAGACTGGATTTCATTTGGACACAAATTTAATCACAGGTAACCCTGGTCACTGCACATATGTTGGAAAAGTCAAACAGAGTCACTTATTTACAGAGGGCCTTTCACCAAATTTTTCATGTTGAACTGAAAACACGTTGTAGCTTCAGAGCAGAAAAAAAAAAAATTGTTAGTTCTTTTTTTATTTTGCATCTCTGTTGCAGGGATATTAACAATCAAAGTATTTGTCACCTAATGAGTTAATTTTCGTTACATCCAAGTGGGTGTTATCAGAGAGCTTTCACTGTGGGGCATGTACTTCTCCTTGTACGATGTTGTCCAATTATAAACAGGCAGCAAGATGCTAGAAAAAGAACACCTCCACACCATATCTTACAGCAGGTTTCTCAGTGTGTGGGTTATAATGAAAGCCCGGATCTCCTGGTCTAACCTCCTGCATGATTAGAATATCAACTGTATTCAAATCCCATCAATCAACACATTTCAGATATGGGCCCAGCAGTCAGTGTGGGGCTAGGGTCAGCACAGCTGAGTTTAGCTGTGTCACTTTCCAAATCTTCCATCAGCTCTCCTCCTCTCAGCAAAAGAGACAAAAAAAAAACACCATACATTCTAATATAATATACTTACTGTAGTTTTTCTGTGCCATTCCCAGTCTCAGGCGGTTTTGGGAGTGCAGTCCACCTGAAAAAGATGTTGCATGCATATACCCCAATTGCATTGCTTCAGCATATTTTTTTTTTTTTTTAAGGTATGGAAATTTAGATGGGGATCCCAAGGAGGTGTCCCCAGTGATAGACCAGTTCCTGGAATGTGTCTGGCAGCTCATGGAGCAGTTTCCCTGTGCGTTTGAATTTAATGAGAGATTCTTGGTCCACATACAACACCATATATACTCCTGTCAGTATGGAAACTTTCTGTGCAACTGCGAGAAGGAGAGGAAGGAACTGATGTGAGAGAATATGTGCTCTGTGTATGGTCACTATAGGCTTGTAACAGAAATAGAATATGGATGGTTGACGTGTCCCTGATGCTGATCTGATCACACGGTGCCCCACAGTCTGGATAACAGCAATCACTTATAAACTGTGAAGGTTGAACCTTGGCAAAAAATTTTCAATAACTGTGCAGGAGAAAAATGTATAAAGTGATGGCATATTGGTAAGATATGCCATCACTTCAGGATTGGTGGGGGTGTCAGACCTTAGGGACTCCCACATATCCGGAGACTGAATGGGTATGTGAACCTAAACCATTTCAGTTTTTTCCTGCCCATCTGGGTCGCTGGCATCGCTGGCAGTGCCACTGTACAGAGAAACATAAGAATGGTGAAATCAAAATGCCAATAATAAAATAAGATGGGTACATGGATTTAAGAATTGCACAGTTCCTGATGTAACCAATGGTCCACTAGAAGATACTTCTTGAAGATATTCTCTGTCCTGAGTAATGTTGAAATCTTGTAGATCTTCTTTCCCAGTCACAAAATGTCCTAACCTGCAGGTCAGTAGCCAAGGACATGAGATACATCCTTGTAACTAGAGGATCATGGCTTTAAAGAGATATTCTTAAAATATCAAGCTCTCATTGAGGCCTCATTCAGACATCCGTATCCACATGTACGTGTTAATGCTAATGCTATTCACATGCCTGTGGATTTTCATGGACTATGTGTCTGTGCAAAACTCACGGAGACATGTCTGTTTTTTCTTCCAATATCACAGATGAAAAAGACCTATACAAGTCTATGGGTCCATGAAGAACATAGACAGCCCACGGATGGCATCATGGTGCTGTCCGAGATTAAAGGGGTTGTCCAGTACTTTATATTACCCCCCCCCCCAATGTGTCTCCCCGAGACCCCTAAGGATTTTTGTAATTACCTACCGTTGCAGATAATGAATGTGAGTGGCGCTATCACTGGCCGCTCACAGGCATCACGTGACCCCCGCCGATGTCGCTGGCAGCAGCTGGGGGTCTCTGTCTTCCACGTTCCAGGTGGATGCCAGACTTTGGGCGGGGTTACCCCCCCCCACATCACACCCGGCATCCACCGCACGCTCTGCCTCTCCCCATTCATTGGGAAAGCGCGGTAGATGCTGGGAGTGACGCATGGGGAGGAGGTGTAACCCTGCCCACAACCCAGCAGCCACCGTAGGGACCCCAGCGCTGAGTCACGCCTCACTTGTCGTGACATCAGCGTGGGGTCACGTGATGCCTGTGAGCGGCCACCGATAGCGAAGCTCACAGGCATTATCAGCAAAGTCTTAGGGGCCCCGGGGGGATACATTGGGGGGGGAGTAATATAAAGTACTGGACAACTTCTTTAACATTACAAAGCATAGGAGAAACTTTATAACATATTTATCCATACGAGAAGAACACTGATAACACAATGATGGTAAAAATGGACACACTGATACCATTTTTTCACATACCTGTTTAAACCTGTACATGTGAATGAGGCCTTCTGCTGATCACTGAAGAGCCCCATTCTCAGCATCGCTAAAAGTCCCATCGGTCAGACCTCCTGCATTCAGAAAGTTATCTCCTAACCCTTTACAGCAGTGGTTCTCAACTCCAGTCCTCAGGACCCACCAACAGGCCATGTTTTCAGGATTTCCTTAGTATTGCACAGCTGATAATTGCATCACCTGCACAGGCAATAATTCCATCAGCTGTGCAATACTAAGGAAATCCTGAAAACATGATCTGTTGGTGGGTCCTGAGGACTGGAGTTGGGGAACACTGCTGTAAAGGGACTGTCAGTACAGAAGGACTGTTCAAATCAAGTACAGGCGCTCGGTGCACCGTGGTGGGGCCAAGCAGTTCAGTGCATCTTTCCATCTACTTTTTGGAAACGGATTTTCCAATTTTGACTATGAAGCTACACAGCTACTATGCAAAGAAACACTGAAAGCTATAGAACTTGTGGCTCATTCATATAAGAGAATCAGGCACAGTTTCACCAGTTTGGTCAGTGTCAGTTTTTATCATTAGAGTTTGGCCTGAGCTTCAGTTTCTTCATCTTTTTCCATCAAACAGACCTGGAAAACTGGACAGCGCTCAGATGGCAATTAATTGTTGGCCGATTTTTTTTTTTTCACTGACCCATGGATGTGCATTGTTAATTTTGACCTGACACTCAGATAACTATCGTACTATCGTACATTTTGCCACGATTTTCCGTCTCTCAAACAATCACAGATATGTGAATGGCCCCATTCACTCTTCTAGGTACAAGTCGTATCTGGAAATAACACAAATAGGACTCGTACACAAAAAATGTCCGTCTGAATGAGCCCTTAGTGTTAGTGCAGGTTGCAGTGGTGACGGGTATACTTGCAGCTCTCATAATCTCAATATATCAGTGATGCAATCATCATCTTCCAGAATTCAGGAGAGGACCTACTCCCTCTGGTCTTACCTGTGGAAGCAGCGGTTGGATTACATGAACCCTCTGTACAGAGCAGATCACAGTCAGACCCAAGGAACTCTGAGACCACACACCACTCCATGCCACTTCAGGTAAGAGGTTATTCTGATTCCTCCTCTGCACTGAATAAAGCAGCAGAACTCTAACACACCATATACTTATCATTCATATATAGAAACATCAACCCTAACTTTACAGGTGAAAGAAGCGGGGTGACGTATCATGAGCCCAATGTGTCCTTCAGTGGTGAAATCCAAGGCCCAACACTCTTCCCACTTGTAACCATGGTCTACATTTAGGGGTTGCGTCAGAGCTCACTCGTCAGTTCTATCTTCTGCCTGGCACAAATCAATTCACTTTAGACAGATTTACTGACATCTATGACAGCTTGTGACACGGTGATTCATTTTGCACATATTTAGACTGCGATAAAGTATTGATCTTTGGGGGTCAGACCGCTGGGACCCCCAACAATCCCCAGGAGGTTCTGTAGAGCAAGCTTTGAACAGAGCAGAGGGGGAGCATGTACATCTCTACTCCATTCATTCTCTGTGGAACTGACCCCTAGCGATCAATTCCTAAATCCCGTTGATAGGGGATTACTTATATACTTGGTACAACCCCTTTAATAGGGCATGCGGATGTCCCTGATCGGGAACTTTCTATATAAACGCATAATATAAAGTCGAGTTTGGGTCAGGAGACCTGAAGCCAGTCTTTGCATTGAAGCATACTCAGACCGCAAAACACACGTGTGAATCCAGGCAAAAGCTGTTTTTTTTTTGTTTGCCTGTACAAAACAGACCAATTTTGCAAGTGTGTTAGATCCAATTTTCGGGCATATTTAGTCCACATGTCCGTTTTTATCAATGGTTTTGCCATATGCAAAAACAACGTGACAGAGGTTTCCCAAGCTTCTTCAAGTACCCAGTCAGTGAAAATGAAGAATAGCAGTAGGATGCAACTTGGATGTCCGCAAATAAGGTCAATGTAGGGGATGTCTCTGTTTATATACAGACCATCAGTCAGCAAAATAACAGAACGGACATGTGAATAGTGTAAGGATAGGATGTGTCAGTGTGCTGTCCGAGTAATGAGGCCCAACTTGCCACCACATATTTTCACTAATCTGAAGTCACCAGCCATAGATCAGCCACTGAGGGACTCATTAGGACTCGCTCACATTGCCACGTAACACGGCCGAGTGCTAGTGCTATGTGATGTTTTATCGGATAGCACTCGGACCAATAATATACTATGTTATCCGAGTGCAGTCTGATGTACGTGCACAGAGACAATGGAGAAGATGGAAAAATTAAGTCCTCCATCTTCTCCACACCTGTGCTGCAATTCTTCCATGCGAGAAAATTGGATCACACTCAGAGTTAAAGCAGAGTGTCATTAGTATAATCGGCCCAATTCTCTGGCATGGGAGAATATACAGCATTGTGAGCTAGCCCTTCATGTGTGTACCATGAGCTAGCACGTCTTAAGAACATATATCATGAGAATTGCTCGATGATAATCTTCTGTACTTGTGCATATACTAACTCTTCAAACTTATTTTTCACCATGGAAGGTTTTGGAGGGGCCTCTATAACCGATTTGAGAAAGGAATGCACCCTCGCCAGTCAGTCACTGATTTTCTACAGGCAGTAAAAGAAGAGACGCAGCAGCTGGAGGAGGAAATGGAGTTCATGGAGAAGGTGTGGTAGAAATACTGAAAATCCAGCTTCCTGGCCTATATGTTTTTGATGTTTATACCTCCACTTAGGTTTCAGTGTAAACCAATTCAGCTTTTAATGGTGACTGAGAAACAATTTTAAATGATTATATATAAAAACCCTGCACAAGATAAAAAAGAGGCAATCATTTTTAGCCGATGCCCTACGTCTTTGGTGTTCTCCAACACAATAACTGGAAGAGAGCACCATTAAAGGGAATCTGTTACCAGGTTTTTGCTACCCATCTGAGTGCAGCGCAATATAGGGGCAGAGGCCCTGATTCCAACAATCTGTCACTTACTGGGCTACCTGCTGTCATTTTGATAAAATTACTGTGTTATCTGCAGCAGACCCCGCCCACATCACTGATTGGCAGTTCTCTGACTGCTGAGCTCTGTATAACCCTGCCCACACCACTGATTGGCCACTTTGTGTATACTAGATTTGCAGAAAGCTGCCAATCAGTGATGGGGGCGGGGTTGTACAGAGCTTATGAATATGTAGGACTACCTGGCAGCAGGTTTACTAGTCCCCAATGATAATCTGCTTGCTGATAAAATAGTGATTTTATAAAAACTACAGCAATCAGACCATTAAGTGACACATCACTGTAACCAGGGTCTCTACCTTGTGTCTTTTCAATGTCAGTAATGCCTGAGCACTGTGGCGTTATGGCTTTCTTATGGCACCAGAGAAGTTTGTTCATTGGTATAAAGTTTTCAAGTAAAGGTTCATTTAGGCAGGCCAATAATTGGGTTAGGGAGCGTTCCCTCATTCCCAACTGTTGGCTGCCTAAACAGGCCATCAAACATCCAATGGAGGGGCAAAGCATTCATTGGTGTGATAATTTTTGAGCACGTTTAAAAATTATCATTAGCAGCACATTGTCCTGCGTAAACGAGAAATGTGCTGACGATAACATAAGTGCGGCCGGCCTTACTAAACAGACCATTAAACCACTGCTGATCGACTTGCATGTAGAGGTTACATTAACATGCCCTAACCCAATGTAACTTTTGCTCTTGCCTAACAATTTTTCCTTTAGAGATTAACAAAACTGGAAACTCGAGAGTCAAATGAAACCTACAAGAATCTCAATGACCAGCCAAAAATCCACAACTTCCAGATATGCATCACCAAACACTCTCCGGCTAATACGCCCCAAGATTACAGCACCAACCTGAAGCTGTTTCCCTCTCGTAGTTCATCCCAAGGTGAGGAGGACTCGGCCCTGATCCTAACCCAGGACCATTTGAAGAGCTCGGACCCCGACCTGTCGGCTAACAGTGACCAGGAATCTGGGGTGGAGGACTTGAGCTGCCGGTCTCCGAGTGGTGGAGACTCGTTACCCAGCGAGGACAGTGGGAAGGATCCCGATTCAGATGAAGCAGTGTTCCTGACTGCTTAGAGGTCTTATTAACCACTTGCTATTATATTAGTGCTTCTATTTATTTATAGGGAGTGATGTAAGCTGGGAGGGATATACTGGGGGAAAAAAAAACATATCGACTTTGTTCACATGTATCAGTGGTAGTTTGTGCAGCGGAGACCAGATACTAATGTCCTATATAGTCGGTCTGATCCAGGCAATTGAACGACTGACAATTGGAAAAGTGCATACACAGGTTGACGAAACAATGACGGGGACACAATGATCGCTAATAATCTGGTATCCTGTTATCAGCAGCACGTCTCCTGTTTACACTGAGTAATGTGCTGCCGTTAAGAATTTTAATGAATGCATAAAATGTATCGCACCCAATGAAACGGTGCTTTCCTAGTTTGTCTGCCGATTGTGGTCCTGGTTAGATGGGCCAATAATCGTATGTTGAAATGATTCCTATGAGCGCTCGTTCATCGTTTATTGGCTCTACGCCTTAAGTGCGTGTCTGCAGCCTCCGGGAATATTCAGAAACAGTTATCTTTTTTTAAGAGCCAACCTTATAATGCATTTTGTTTCCTTTCATGATTTCAAACCACATGTCCGTGGAGCATGAATCCTGTCCCAATATATTTGTATATTTAAGGTTTGTCATTGACAAAGGTGCCCTGTACTGGAAATATGGACACTTACATGGTTTTCGGGTTTAGGTCCACTGTGTGAAAGATCTGAATGTGCTTTGCTTCTGTGTAAGTTGCTGGTAGACTAATGGTGGTCATCCAGGATCTGACATTGGGTATTAATTCCCTACCTCCTAGTTATGTTAGGCATGACTATCACATGTAAGGTTCTTGCCACCTGGCCGAGAAAAGTTCGAAAAAAAGGACGCAAGCATAAACTGTTTGGCCTGTGACCACAGCAATTTACAGTAAAACAATGTGATTTTCGTCACATGATTAAAACCATGACCCAATGTCTATGGCTGAATAATCCCTTAAAGACTAATGTTTTGTGCTATGGTATACCATCGGTCCGATCTTCTGTAACTTTATACTGTTTCCACATAGACTGCCAATGAAACAAAACTTCAGAATCTCATTTGGAGACTTTAAAGGGGCTGTCCAAGACTTTATTGAAGGCCTATACTTGATCATCAATGTCTGATTGATAGTGCGTGCTGTAGCTGTTCCTGTGTCAACGGTGGCCAGAAATGCTCAGGTGCCGAGCTCTGTTGACGGAGTACTACATATCGGCCACCCATTCAAATCATTAGGGGGCAGATGTGTAGTACGCAGCCGCAGCCACTATTCCCTCCACAGAGCTCCGCAGTGCAGCTCCGCTAATGAGCACCCCAATTGATCAAACATTGATGCCTTATCTTAAAGAGGTGGTCACTACATTGTATAATGCCCCCATCAAATTACACCTTTTAAATACCTGCAGCCGGGGTCACGTGATGCAGACTGAGAAGTCAGCAATAGCGCCACCCACAGGTACATATGGAAGCAGGAGGTATTTACAAAAACATTTATTTAGTTAACATGTGTAAATCGATGGGGTCATTATACAATGTAGTGGACCACCTCTTTAAAGAAAGGCCATCAATGTTAAAGTCCGGGACAACCCCTTTAATTATTAATCGGTATCGGTACAGATCTATTAGACTTTTCAGAACTTCAAAATAGGTCCATCCTTCAAACAGATGCCAAAAAGTACAGTATGTTGCAAACTTTAATGGAAGCATTCCTGTATGAATACAATATTGGAGGAAATAAAGAAAAAAAAACAAAAAGCTTTGGCACTTTTATGTAGGTCTCCAGAATATAGTGGGGAGAGACTTTCTTATTGACTTATATAAGCGAGGTAGAGCAGTAACCCCAAAGAAATTGAAAAATCAGCTGTGGTCCCTATAGGATGGCCCTACACATTGCATTTCCCATCACTTTTTTGAGAATACATTGGGGTGGAAAAATAAGATACAAATAAAGCAGATAATAAGAATTTATAGTCCAGAATTTACTGGTCACTTTTGTATTTCTGTAGGAATTCCAGCTCTGTACGTTGCAGATATCCGGCCCATCAGCGGATTAGCGGGGTCCCGCGTACTTGAATCCTTGCATGTTATCTGGGGGCTAAGAGCCATAGGGTTCTCTCTAAGTGCTTCCGACACTGGTTTTCAGAAAACGTACTGATCCTTTTATATTCGTGCTGCACGGTAGTTACATGTGGGGTCTCAGCGTCACATTACTGGGCTAGTACTAATATGGTAAGAGTCAATGTTGTGTAGTATCCCCCCCGCCATCCTTTACGTGTCTGCCTGCTGCATAGCGGACGGCTGCCATCTTGAATGCTCATTGAAGCTGCTATTAGTTTTTTTTGTAAATTGCATGGATAATCTTACCAGAATAATCGTTCTCACTTCTTGACTTGTCTGCTCATTGTGACCAATATCATATTGGTTTTATAGACGAGTTTACAAGCGCTTGTAGTGCTACAATACAAGAACAAAGCTACTAGATGTAATAGGAAGATCATCATAAAATGACCGTCCCTCCCAACTGCAGATTCCAAAATCTTCTGAAGATGCAGCTTATAAGTGAGGTCCGTGATAGTCAGAAGCAGCGTCTTCTTCCCATGATCTGTGCCTGGGGTGGGAGCCCAGCGATGTAGGGGTTGAGCCGCAGTAACAGACATGGGGCCGTGTCTGCGGGGGAAGGTGGGGAATAGAGTTTTCATTTTCTAATCCAGGACAACCCTTTTAAAAGTAGAACTCCCAAAAACAATGAAAGGGAAAGCCTCTTAAAGGGACACTAATCCTCGAAATGAATGAGGGCAAAAAATAGAGCAGCTCTTACTTTTGTCCAGTCTCAACATGATCCTAAAAGAGATGGGGCCAGAGTCATCAAGAGCGGCGCTGTTCACATTGGTCTTGATGAGGAGGTGTGCTGGAGTCAGACAGACGCTCACGGTTCATGAAAAGGTGCATGCTTCTTCCTGAATTGAGAACGCACCGTGGGTCAATAAACAAATATGCAACATGGGAATGAGATTTTGTGGCTATTTATGGTACAAAGATTTAAAAAAAAAAATTCTGCACAAGCGCTGTGTGTGAGCAAACCCCAACGGTGGTGCCGCAGGTCTTTTGGGAGTTCTCCTTGATTGCAAAGGGTTTTGTGTGTTTTTTTTATATATATTATTTATGGTTTATTTATTGATGCCATCATTGCTTATTTTTGTGACGAGTATAATAAAATCATGATCTATTTTTTTATTTTGTGTTGCATATTTTGGCTGTAATTTATATGCAGAAATTGATTTTTGTTTTAAGATATTTTAAAATATGTTGTCAAGCAATATTACCCTAATTGTGACTATATCAGTACAAAGTACGTATGTAAAGTAGTTTATTCCGTAATGTGCAATTAGAATATTTTTGTAAACTCCCTTGTGTTGTGTGTGTGCTGGTGTGTATAGATTAGATTGGGCCTCTGTCCTTTACGGACATAGCATTAGAGTCATTTATGCTGCACTTATAGAAGATGCTAAAGAATTACACTACAGTTTTTTTAATACAATTTTCTTTTCTTTTTTAAAGCAATACTTTACTCACCCTCTCTGGGTCTAATGCAGAGTGTCAGCTATTTGTCACATTGACAGCGCTGCAGCCAGTCAGTGAGTTCAGTGACTCTGAGCAAGTAGTGCTGTTAACTCGGGCAAAGCTGCTGATCTCAGTTATTGGTTGCAGCGCTGTCGACATGAGGCCAAAGGACAGTAACAGACACTGGGAGCAGTGGCAGAGACCCTGTGCTGGACCCAAGGAAGGTGACTAGTGCACAGTTACAAAAAAAAAAAAAAAAAAAAAAGCTGCACCAACGGGTTAAAGGAAAATCCCTTTAACCCTCAACTGGTGAGGTGGGGGTCGCCACACCCCAGGGAATTTTTGTTCGGCTGCCATTCATTGAAAAATGCTGGTATGAGGATACGTGTCTCACTAGCTTCCATCCATTTGTGGGTGTCAAAAATTTGTTACACTCATATGCAATCAATCGCCAATAAGAAAACGATTAAAACAAACGTGATCTTCGCATTTTCTGTAAAAATAAGAGATTTCTAAACACTGGGGTATAGGAAACCCCACCTCACCAGTTGCGTGACATAAACCCCACCTCACCAGTCGAGGGTTAATGAACCAGATAATCTGGCACAGATCAGCAATGGAATGGGGAATTTTACAAGATCAGAAGCAAGAAACTGAGCAGAAAATTAGGAAATTACCCTGATAACATTTTGAATTAGCAGCTTGTTTTTGGGCTCTATATACCAATCCAAGGGAGGTTTGTATACTTTATGACGGACATGTAATAATTCAGAATATTTGATGATTTGGAATTTATTAGATCCCCCAGGTGAATTACCCCAATACTATAAAATGGACATAAATGACACATAAATCTGTGCGGTTACAAAGTAACATTGACGCTCCTCCCAAACTCCCCGTACAGAATGACATGCCCTCGGGTCAGGAGTGTCTACAGCTTCATAGAAATATATAAAGCAGTCACGTTAGGGTCGGGAAAGTCCGTGCATGGACTGATTACCACGGACGTCTGAATGAGTCTTTATTGACTAATAAAGTCACTATTGATCACAGGGGTTAAAACTGTCAGGATTGGAGTTCATCTCCAATGTTGACCTTTGTGTAATATATACAACTCACACCTCCTGCACATGGAACAGGCATAGATTCTGGGTATGAACAATGGGCGCCCTACACTATCCACCCTAAACATGGGGAAGATGGCAGTAAAGAGTAAAGGACGGTTGTCTGGGACTTGACTCTTTTCATAAGATAGGTCATCAGCATGTGATTAAAACAGAAATGTAGAAATTTTTTGCAAATTTATTTAGAAAACAAAAACTGAAATATCACATGGTCATAAGTATTCAGACCCTTTGCTCAGACACTTATATTTAAGTCACATGCTGTCCATTTCCTTGTGATCCTCCTTGAGATGGTTCTACTCCTTCATTGGAGTCCAGCTGTGTTTAATTAAACTGATAGGACTTGATTTGGAAAGGCACACACCTGTCTATATAAGACCTCAAAGCTCACAGTGCATGTCAGACCAAATGAGAATCATGAGCTCAAAGGAACTGCCCAAGGAGCTCAGAGACAGAATTGTGGCAAGGCACAGATCTGGCCAAGGTTACAAAAGAATTTATGCATTACTCAAGGGTCCTAAGAGCACAGTGGCCTCCATAATCCTTAAATGGAAGAAGTTTGGGACCACTAGAAGTCTTCCTAGACCTGGCTGTCCAGCCAAACTGAGCAATTGTGGGAGAATAGCCTTGGTGAGAGAGGTAAAGAAGAACCCCAAAATCACTGTGGCTGAGCTCCAGAGATGCAGTAGGGAGATAGGAGAAAGTTCCACAAAGTCAACTATCACTGCAGCTCTCCACCAGTCGGGCCTTTATGGCAGAGTGGCCCAATGGAAGTCTCTCCTCAGTGCAAGACATATGAAAGCCCGCATAGAGTTTGCTCAAAAACACATGAAGGACTCCCAGACTATGAAAAATAAAATTCTCTGGTCTGATGAGACGAAGATAGAATTTTTTGATGATAATTCTAAGCGGTGTGTGTGGAGAAAACCAGGCACTGCTCATCACCTGCCCAATACAATTCCAACAGTGAAACATGATGGAGGCAGCATCATGCTATGGGGGTGTTTTTCAGCTGCAGGGACAGGACAACTGGTTGCAATTGAAGGAAACATGAATGCAGTCAAGTACAGAGATATCCTGGATGAAAACTTCTTCCAGAGTGCTCTGGACCTCAGGCTTGGCCGAAGGTTCACCGTCCAACAAGACAATGACCCTAAGCACACAGCTAAAATAACAAAGGAGTGGCTTCAGAACAACTCTGTGACCATTCTTGACTGGCCCAGCCAGAGTCCTGACCTAAACCCAATTGAGCATCTCTGAAGAGATCTGAAAATGGCTGTCCACCAACGTTCACCATCCAACCTGACGGAACTGGAGAGGATCTGCAAGGAAGAATGGCAGTGGATCCCCAAATCCAGCTGTGAAAAACTTGTTGCATCATTCCCAAGAAGACTCACGGCTGTACTAGCTCAAAAGGGTGCTTCTACTCAATCTGACTGTGACATAGAAGCTTTCATGAAGCCCGTACCTACTAATTCTCCGCTTTCTCTCTTTTAAGGTCTCTTAGAATAGTTGACATAGAAGACGTTGGTTGTTGGACCCCAGGAAGCACATTTTTTCTATTTCTGATTGGAAGGTAACAATGATTGAACTCCGTTCTGTTGATAGATTATCTGATCTGTTTTTTTTTGTACAATTTAACTCCTATTGTTCATTTCGCATAGACTCAGCTCTGTATCTGCTGTAGGATACTTCTAATATTTGTTACTTTCTGTTACCCATATTGGAATGGTTTATATTAAATACTTCATTTCTGTGAATTGAGCCTTTTACTCAGTAAATGAATGATTTGTGAATTACTCATTCCTGACGTCATTTCACGCTTCTGTACATACAGTGCCTTTCAGAAATGACAGCGTGTTGCTGTACTCGATGCACATGGACCATATGATGGAAATACACTGAGCACAAGCCGTAGCAATAAACTTGTGGCTGCTTCCTTTTGCTGAACTTTCGCTAACAATTATTTGATATTGATTTATTGCCTTTAATGAGAGCTACCTATTGACAATTAAAAAAATTAGTGGGTACGGAAAGTATTCAGACTCCTTTAAATTGTTTACTCTGTTTCATTGCAGCCATTTGGTGAATTCTAAAAAGTTCATTTTTTTCTCATTAATGTCCACTCTGCACCCCATCTTGAGTGAAAAAAAACAGAAATGTAGAAATTTTTGCAAATTTATTAAAAAAGAAAACCTGAAATATCACACGGGCATAAGTATTCACACCCTTTGCTCAGTATTGATGAGGTGCACCTTTGGTCAAAATCAGAGGCTTTGTGTCCCGTTTGCAACAGGCTTGACCTTAAATGTTGCCGAAAGGCAACAAAGGATGACCTTTTGTTGCAAACGGGACACAAGATGGCCGACTTTTGTTGCCGGAATGCAACATCTGTTGCATTTGGGCAACAGGCTTGACCTTGATACATTGGAACTGGACTAAAGAGTCAATATGGTAGTATGACCTTCTGTACTATAGTAATATATAGGGACTGATGGGGGAAATTTGTTTTTTGGCATTTGGGACGCTTACGCACGCGGTGGGATGTGCTAAATTTTTTTCAGGGTTAAGGCAAAATTTTTGCTCGAAACTGCGCGCTCTGCGGCCTGAAATATCGCTCCTGAGGGGGTCTACGCAATAAAAATGCAAAAAAATGTAACATTAGGGTTGGCTAAATCACTTACCTGATTGACCAATAGCCAGCCCTCATTGACTTTTTTGTTGACATTGTGTGTTCTGAGGAAACTCCACCGGGTGGCAATGTTGTCCAACTTTTTAATTTTTTATTTTAGGATTGTAAAAACACCAGATGACAATGTTTCTCTTTCTAATGTGCACGCAAGCATGAGAGCTGGCTGCTGGTTGTCCTGGATTACCTGCATCCAGCCCTCATATTGGGCATATAATGTATATAGCCAACTCTCAAATTTTTTTTGCTTTAATAACACTAAGGCTATGTAACCACGATGCAGAAATGAAGCATTTTGTTCACGGCTGCCTCTAGCCAGCCCCCCAATTTTTTTTTTCTTTAATAACACAAACACCATGAGGGCTGGCTATCATGTGTCCACGGCTGCCTCTAGCCAGCCCCCCAATTTTTTTTTTCTTTAATAACACAAACACCATGAGGGCTGGCTATCATGTGTCCACGGCTGCCTCTAGCCAGCCCCCCAATTTTTTTTTTCTTTAATAACACAAACACCATGAGGGCTGGCTATCATGTGTCCACGGCTGCCTCTAGCCAGCCCCCCAATTTTTTTTTTCTTTAATAACACAAACACCATGAGGGCTGGCTATCATGTGTCCACGGCTGCCTCTAGCCAGCCCCCCAATTTTTTTTTTCTTTAATAACACAAACACCATGAGGGCTGGCTATCGTGTGTTCACGGATGCCTCTAGCCAGCCCCCCAATTTTTTTTTTTTCTTTAATAACACAAACACCATGAGGGCTGGCTATCGTGTGTCCACGGCTGCCTCTAGCCAGCCCCCCAATTTTTTTTTTCTTTAATAACACAAACACCATGAGGGCTGGCTATCGTGTGTTCACGGCTGCCTCTAGCCAGCCCCCCAATTTTTTTTTTCTTTAATAACACAAACACCATGAGGGCTGGCTATCGTGTGTCCACGGCTGCCTCTAGCCAGCCCCCCAAATATTTTTTTTCTTTAATAACACAAACACCATGAGGGCTGGCTATCGTCTGTTCACGGCTGCCTCTAGCCAGCCCCCCAATTTTTTTTTTCTTTAATAACACAAACACCATGAGGGCTGGCTATCGTGTGTTCACGGATGCCTCTAGCCAGCCCCCCAATTTTTTTTTTTCTTTAATAACACAAACACCATGAGGGCTGGCTATCGTGTATCCACGGCTACCTCTAGCCAGCCCCCCAATTTTTTTTTTCTTTAATAACACAAGCACCATGAGGGCTGGCTATCGTGTGTCCACGGCTGCCTCTAGCCAGCCCCCCAATTTTTTTTTTCTTTAATAACACAAACACCATGAGGGCTGGCTATCGTGTGTTCACGGCTGCCTCTAGCCAGCCCCCCAATTTTTTTTTTCTTTAATAACACAAACACCATGAGTGCTGGCTATCGTGTGTCCACGGCTGCCTCTAGCCAGCCCCCCAAATATTTTTTTTCTTTAATAACACAAACACCATGAGGGCTGGCTATCGTGTGTTCACGGCTGCCTCTAGCCAGCCCCCCAATTTTTTTTTTCTTTAATAACACAAACACCATGAGGGCTGGCTATCGTGTGTTCACGGCTGCCTCTAGCCAGCCCCCCAATTTTTTTTTTCTTTAATAACACAAACACCATGAGGGCTGGCTATCGTGTGTCCACGGCTGCCTCTAGCCAGCCCCCTAATTTTTTTTTTTCTTTAATAACACAAACACCATGAGGGCTGGCTATCGTGTGTCCACAGCTGCCTCTAGCCAGCCCCCCAATTTTTTTTTTCTTTAATAACACAAACACCATGAGGGCTGGCTATCGTGTGTTCACGGCTGCCTCTAGCCAGCCCCCCAATTTTTTTTTTTCTTTAATAACACAAACACCATGAGGGCTGGCTATCGTGTGTCCACGGCTGCCTCTAGCCAGCCCCCTAATTTTTTTTTTCTTTAATAACACAAACACCATGAGGGCTGGCTATCGTGTGTCCACAGCTGCCTCTAGCCAGCCCCCCAATTTTTTTTTTCTTTAATAACACAAACACCATGAGGGCTGGCTATCGTGTGTTCACGGCTGCCTCTAGCCAGCCCCCCAATTTTTTTTTTTCTTTAATAACACAAACACCATGAGGGCTGGCTATCGTGTATCCACGGCTACCTCTAGCCAGCCCCCCAATTTTTTTTTTCTTTAATAACACAAGCACCATGAGGGCTGGCTATCGTGTGTCCACGGCTGCCTCTAGCCAGCCCCCCAATTTTTTTTTTCTTTAATAACACAAACACCATGAGGGCTGGCTATCGTGTGTCCACGGCTGCCTCTAGCCAGCCCCCCAATTTTTTTTTTCTTTAATAACACAAACACCATGAGGGCTGGCTATCGTGTGTTCACGGCTGCCTCTAGCCAGCCCCCCAATTTTTTTTTTCTTTAATAACACAAACACCATGAGGGCTGGCTATCGTGTGTCCACGGCTGCCTCTAGCCAGCCCCCCAATTTTTTTTTTCTTTAATAACACAAACACCATGAGGGCTGGCTATCGTGTGTTCACGGCTGCCTCTAGCCAGCCCCCCAATTTTTTTTTTCTTTAATAACACAAACACCATGAGGGCTGGCTATCATGTGTTCACGGATGCCTCTAGCCAGCCCCCCAATTTTTTTTTTTCTTTAATAACACAAACACCATGAGGGCTGGCTATCGTGTATCCACGGCTACCTCTAGCCAGCCCCCCAATTTTTTTTTTCTTTAATAACACAAGCACCATGAGGGCTGGCTATCGTGTGTCCACGGCTGCCTCTAGCCAGCCCCCCAATTTTTTTTTTCTTTAATAACACAAACACCATGAGGGCTGGCTATCGTGTGTTCACGGCTGCCTCTAGCCAGCCCCCCAATTTTTTTTTTCTTTAATAACACAAACACCATGAGGGCTGGCTATCGTGTGTCCACGGCTGCCTCTAGCCAGCCCCCCAAATATTTTTTTTCTTTAATAACACAAACACCATGAGGGCTGGCTATCGTGTGTTCACGGCTGCCTCTAGCCAGCCCCCCAATTTTTTTTTTCTTTAATAACACAAACACCATGAGGGCTGGCTATCGTGTGTTCACGGCTGCCTCTAGCCAGCCCCCCAATTTTTTTTTTCTTTAATAACACAAACACCATGAGGGCTGGCTATCGTGTGTCCACGGCTGCCTCTAGCCAGCCCCCTAATTTTTTTTTTCTTTAATAACACAAACACCATGAGGGCTGGCTATCGTGTGTCCACAGCTGCCTCTAGCCAGCCCCCCAATTTTTTTTTTCTTTAATAACACAAACACCATGAGGGCTGGCTATCGTGTGTTCACGGCTGCCTCTAGCCAGCCCCCCAATTTTTTTTTTCTTTAATAACACAAACACCATGAGGGCTGGCTATCGTGTGTTCACGGCTGCCTCTAGCCAGCCCCCCAATTTTTTTTTTTCTTTAATAACACAAACACCATGAGGGCTGGCTATCGTGTATCCACGGCTACCTCTAGCCAGCCCCCCAATTTTTTTTTTCTTTAATAACACAAGCACTATGAGGGCTGGCTATCGTGTGTCCACGGCTGCCTCTAGCCAGCCCCCCAATTTTTTTTTTCTTTAATAACACAAACACCATGAGGGCTGGCTATCGTGTGTCCACGGCTGCCTCTAGCCAGCCCCCCAATTTTTTTTTTTCTTTAATAACACAAACACCATGAGGGCTGGCTATCGTGTGTTCACGGCTGCCTCCACCAGCCCCCCAATTTTTTTTTTCTTTAATAACACAAACACCATGAGGGCTGGCTATCGTGTGTCCACGGCTGCCTCTAGCCAACCCCCAAATTTTTTTTTCTTTAATAACACAAACACCATGAGGGCTGGCTATCGTGTATCCACGGCTACCTCTAGCCAGCCCCCCAATTTTTTTTTTCTTTAATAACACAAGCACCATGAGGGCTGGCTATCGTGTGTCCACGGCTGCCTCTAGCCAGCCCCCCAATTTTTTTTTTCTTTAATAACACAAACACCATGAGGGCTGGCTATCGTGTGTTCACGGCTGCCTCTAGCCAGCCCCCCAATTTTTTTTTTCTTTAATAACACAAACACCATGAGGGCTGGCTATCGTGTGTCCACGGCTGCCTCTAGCCAGCCCCCCAAATATTTTTTTTCTTTAATAACACAAACACCATGAGGGCTGGCTATCGTGTGTTCACGGCTGCCTCTAGCCAGCCCCCTAATTTTTTTTTTCTTTAATAACACAAACACCATGAGGGCTGGCTATCGTGTGTCCACAGCTGCCTCTAGCCAGCCCCCCAATTTTTTTTTTCTTTAATAACACAAACACCATGAGGGCTGGCTATCGTGTGTTCACGGCTGCCTCTAGCCAGCCCCCCAATTTTTTTTTTCTTTAATAACACAAACACCATGAGGGCTGGCTATCGTGTGTTCACGGCTGCCTCTAGCCAGCCCCCCAATTTTTTTTTTTCTTTAATAACACAAACACCATGAGGGCTGGCTATCGTGTATCCACGGCTACCTCTAGCCAGCCCCCCAATTTTTTTTTTCTTTAATAACACAAGCACCATGAGGGCTGGCTATCGTGTGTCCACGGCTGCCTCTAGCCAGCCCCCCAATTTTTTTTTTCTTTAATAACACAAACACCATGAGGGCTGGCTATCGTGTGTCCACGGCTGCCTCTAGCCAGCCCCCCAATTTTTTTTTTTTCTTTAATAACACAAACACCATGAGGGCTGGCTATCGTGTGTTCACGGCTGCCTCCACCAGCCCCCCAATTTTTTTTTTCTTTAATAACACAAACACCATGAGGGCTGGCTATCGTGTGTCCACGGCTGCCTCTAGCCAACCCCCAAATTTTTTTTTCTTTAATAACACAAACA
The DNA here is from genome assembly GCF_046119375.1 of Phyllobates terribilis. Taxonomy (NCBI): domain Eukaryota; kingdom Metazoa; phylum Chordata; class Amphibia; order Anura; family Dendrobatidae; genus Phyllobates; species Phyllobates terribilis. The sequence goes on along the minus strand of NW_027362956.1, from coordinate 2,392,895 downwards.
CCATGAGGGCTGGCTATCGTGTGTCCACGGCTGCCTCTAGCCAGCCCCCCAATTTTTTTTTTTCTTTAATAACACAAACACCATGAGGGCTGGCTATCGTGTGTTCACGGCTGCCTCTAGCCAGCCCCCCAATTTTTTTTTCTTTAATAACTCAAACACCATGAGGGCTGGCTATCGTGTGTCCACGGCTGCCTCTAGCCAACCCCCCAATTTTTTTTTCTTTAATAACACAAACACCATGAGGGCTGGCTATCGTGTGTCCACGGCTGCCTCTAGCCAGCCCCCCAATTTTTGTTTTTCTTTAATAACACAAACACCATGAGGGCTGGCTATCGTGTGTTCACGGCTGCCTCTAGCCAGCCCCCCAATTTTTTTTTTCTTTAATAACACAAACACCCTGAGGGCTGGCTATCATGTGTCCATGGCTGCCTCTAGCCAGCCCCCCAATTTTTTTTTTCTTTAATAACACAAACACCATGAGGGCTGGCTATCGTGTGTTCACGGCTGCCTCTAGCCAGCCCCCCAATTTTTTTTTTTTCTTTAATAACACAAACACCATGAGGGCTGGCTATCGTGTGTTCACGGCTGCCTCTAGCCAGCCCCCCAATTTTTTTTTTCTTTAATAACACAAACACCATGAGGGCTGGCTATCGTGTATCCACGGCTACCTCTAGCCAGCCCCCCAATTTTTTTTTTCTTTAATAACACAAGCACGATGAGGCCTGGCTATCGTGTGTTCACGGCTGCCTCTAGCCAGCCCCCCAATTTTTTTTTTCTTTAATAACACAAACACCATTAGGGCTGGATATCGTGTGTCCACGGCTGCCTCTAGCCAGCCACCCAAATATTTTTTTTCTTTAATAACACAAACACCATGAGGGCTGGCTATCGTGTGTTCACGGCTGCCTCTAGCCAGCCCCCTAATTTTTTTTTTATTTAATAACACAAACACCATGAGGGCTGGCTATCGTGTGTTCACGGCTGCCTCTAGCCAGCCCCCTAATTTTTTTTCTCTTTAATAACACAAACACCATGAGGGCTGGCTATCGTGTGTTCACGGCTGCCTCTAGCCAGCCCCCCAATTTTTTTTTTCTTTAATAACACAAACACCATGAGGGCTGGCTATCGTGTGTTCACGGCTGCCTCTAGCCAGCCCCCCAATTTTTTTTTTCTTTAATAACACAAACACCGTGAGGGCTGGCTATCGTGTATCCACGGCTACCTCTAGCCAGCCCCCCAATTTTTTTTTTCTTTAATAACACAAGCACCATGAGGGCTGGCTATCGTGTGTCCACGGCTGCCTCTAGCCAGCCCCCCAATTTTTTTTTTCTTTAATAACACAAACACCATGAGGGCTGGCTATCATGTGTCCACGGCTGCCTCTAGCCAGCCCCCCAATTTTTTTTTTCTTTAATAACACAAACACCATGAGGGCTGGCTATCGTGTGTTCACGGCTGCCTCTAGCCAGCCCCCCAATTTTTTTTTTCTTTAATAACACAAACACCATGAGGGCTGGCTATCGTGTGTTCACGGCTGCCTCTAGCCAGCCCCCCAATTTTTTTTTTCTTTAATAACACAAACACCATGAGGGCTCGCTATCATGTGTCCACGGCTGCTTCTAGCCAGCCCCCCAATTTTTTTTTTCTTTAATAACACAAACACCATGAGGGCTGGCTATCGTGTGTTCACGGCTGCCTCTAGCCAGCCCCCCAATTTTTTTTTCTTTAATAACACAAACACCATGAGGGCTGGCTATCGTGTGTCCACGGCTGCCTCTAGCCAGCCCCCCAATTTTTTTTTTTTCTTTAATAACACAAACACCATGAGGGCTGGCTATCGTGTGTTCACGGCTGCCTCTAGCCAGCCCCCCAATTTTTTTTTTCTTTAATAACACAAACACCATGAGGGCTGGCTATCGTGTGTCCACGGCTGCCTCTAGCCAACCCCCCAATTTTTTTTTCTTTAATAACACAAACACCATGAGGGCTGGCTATCGTGTGTCCACGGCTGCCTCTAGCCAGCCCCCCAATTTTTGTTTTTCTTTAATAACAGAAACACCATGAGGGCTGGCTATCGTGTGTTCACGGCTGCCTCTAGCCAGCCCCCCAATTTTTTTTTCTTTAATAACACAAACACCATGAGGGCTGGCTATCATGTGTCCATGGCTGCCTTTAGCCAGCACCCCAATTTTTTTTTTCTTTAATAACACAAACACCATGAGGGCTGGCTATCGTGTGTTCACGGCTGCCTCTAGCCAGCCCCCCAATTTTTTTTTTTTCTTTAATAACACAAACACCATGAGGGCTGGCTATCGTGTGTTCACGGCTGCCTCTAGCCAGCCCCCCAATTTTTTTTTTTCTTTAATAACACAAACACCATGAGGGCTGGCTATCGTGTATCCACGGCTACCTCTAGCCAGCCCCCCAATTTTTTTTTTTCTTTAATAACACAAGCACCATGAGGCCTGGCTATCGTGTGTCCACGGCTGCCTCTAGCCAGCCCCCCAATTTTTTTTTTCTTTAATAACACAAACACCATGAGGGCTGGCTATCATGTGTCCACGGCTGCCTCTAGCCAGCCCCCCAATTTTTTTTTTCTTTAATAACACAAACACCATGAGGACTGGCTATCGTGTGTTCACGGCTGCCTCTAGCCAGCCCCCCAATTTTTTTTTTCTTTAATAACACAAACACCATGAGGGCTGGCTATCGTGTGTCCACGGCTGCCTCTAGCCAGCCCCCCAATTTTTTTTTTCTTTAATAACACAAACACCATGAGGGCTGGCTATCGTGTGTTCACGGCTGCCTCTAGCCAGCCCCCCAATTTTTTTTTTCTTTAATAACACAAACACCATGAGGGCTGGCTATCGTGTGTCCACGGCTGCCTCTAGCCAACCCCCAAATTTTTTTTTCTTTAATAACACAAACACCATGAGGGCTGGCTATGAGGAAGGGAGCTATGTCCTTGTAAAGTTAGCTTGTTGTCATGTGGAAAAGAGTTTGAGGGGATTGTGGCCCTGTGGAAATGCTTGTGGCACGGCAGAAGGAGCCAGTGGTCCTGTGGAGAGAGCTGATGGGGTTGAGGCCCTGTGGAAAGGCCTGTGACCCTGTATAGGGGTCCGTTGCCCTGTGGAGAGAGCTGTAGGGGCTCGTGCCCTATGGAAATGACTATGACCATGTAGACAGGCCTTCTGGCCTTGAAGAGGGGGCTTGTGCCTTGCAGACGGGCCTTGTGTCTCTGTGGAGAGAGCTAAAGGGGGCAGTGGCGGTGCAGAAAGTGCATTTCGCCCTGTTGATGGGAGCTATGGCCCGGTAAAGAGAGCTTGTTGTCCTGTGGAGAAGAGTTGGAGGGGCTTGTGGCACTGTGGAAAGGCCTGTGGCCCAGTAGGAGCCTGTGGTCCTGTGGAGACAGCTGAAGGGGTTGAGGCCCTGTGGAAAGGCCTGTGACCCTGTATAGGGGTCTGTGGCCCCGCAGAGGGGCATGTGGCGATGTAAAGAGAGCTGGAGGGAGTTGTGGCCTGAGGAAAAGGCCATGTGGAGCGGGCTGGAGAGGCCTGTGGAAGGCTCTGGAGTAAGATTTGAGCCTATGAAGTCATTTGCAGTAAACAACATGCAACATGATTGCCTGTGGAGAGAGCTGGAGGGGCTTGTGGCACTGTGGAAAGGCCTGTGGCCCAGTAGGAGCCTGTGGTCCTGTGGAGAGAGCTGAAGGTGTTGTGGCCCTGTGGAAAGGCCTGTGACCCTGTATAGGGGTCCGTTGCCCTGTGGAAAGAGCTGGAGGGGCTCGTGCCGTATGGAAATGACTATAGCCATGTAGAAAGGCCTTTTGGCCTTGAAGAGGGCGCTTGTGCCCTGCAGACGGGCCCTGTGACTCTGTGGAGAGAGCTGTTGGGAGTTGTAGCCGTGTAGAAAGTGCATTTGGCCCTGTGGAGGTGAGCTATGGCCCTGTAAAGAGAGCTTCTTGTCCTGTGGAGAGAGCTGGAGGGTGTTGTGGCCCTGTGGAAAGGTCTGTGGCCCTATGGATAGGCCCTTTAGCCTTGTGGAAAGGGCTGTGGCCCTGTGGTGAGAGCTGGAAGGAGTTGTGGGCTGTGGAAAAGCCTGTGGTCCTGTGGAGACAGCTGAAGGGGTTGAGGCCCTGTGGAAAGGCCTGTGACCCTGTATAGGGGTCTGTGGCCCCGCAGAGGGGCATGTGGCGATGTAAAGAGAGCTAGAGGGAGTTGTGGCCTGAGGAAAAGGCCATGTGTAGCGGGCTGGAGAGGCCTGTGGAAGGCTCTGGAGTAAGATTTGAGCCTATGAAGTCCTTTGCAGTAAACAACATGCAACATGATTGCCTGTGGAGAGAGCTGGAGGGGCTTGTGGCACTGTGGAAAGGCCTGTGGCCCAGTAGGAGCCTGTGGTCCTGTGGAGAGAGCTGAAGGTGTTGTGGCCCTGTGGAAAGGCCTGTGATCCTGTATAGGGGTCTGTTGCCCTGTGGAGAGAGCTGGAGGGGCTCGTGCCCTATGGAAATGACTATGGCCAAGTAGAAAGGCCTTTTGGCCTTGAAGAGGGGGCTTGTGCCCTGCAGACGGGCCCTGTGACTCTGTGGAGAGAGCTGTTGGGAGTTGTGGCCGTGTGGAAAGTGCATTTGGCCCTGTGGAGGTGAGCTATGGCCCTGTAAAGAGAGCTTCTTGTCCTGTGGAGAGAGCTGGAGGGTGTTGTGGCCCTGTGGAAAGGTATGTGGCCCTATGGATAGGCCCTTTAGCCTTGTGGAAAGGGCTGTGGCCCTGTGGTGAGAGCTGGAAGGAGTTGTGGGCTGTGGAAAAGCCTGTGGTCCTGTGGAGACAGCTGAAGGGGTTGAGGCCCTGTGGAAAGGCCTGTGACCCTGTATAGGGGTCTGTGGCCCCGCAGAGGGGCATGTGGCGATGTAAAGAGAGCTGGAGGGAGTTGTGGCCTGAGGAAAAGGCCATGTGGAGCGGGCTGGAGAGGCCTGTGGAAGGCTCTGGAGTAAGATTTGAGCCTATGAAGTCCTTTGCAGTAAACAACATGCAACATGATTGCCTGTGGAGAGAGCTGGAGGGGCTTGTGGCACTGTGGAAAGGCCTGTGGCCCAGTAGGAGCCTGTGGTCCTGTGGAGAGAGCTGAAGGTGTTGTGGCCCTGTGGAAAGGCCTGTGACCCTGTATAGGGGTCCGTTGCCCTGTGGAGAGAGCTGGAGGGGCTCGTGCCGTATGGAAATGACTATAGCCATGTAGAAAGGCCTTTTGGCCTTGAAGAGGGCGCTTGTGCCCTGCAGACGGGCCCTGTGACTCTGTGGAGAGAGCTGTTGGGAGTTGTAGCCGTGTGGAAAGTGCATTTGGCCCTGTGGAGGTGAGCTATGGCCCTGTAAAGAGAGCTTCTTGTCCTGTGGAGAGAGCTGGAGGGTGTTGTGGCCCTGTGGAAAGGTATGTGGCCCTATGGATAGGCCCTTTAGCCTTGTGGAAAGGGCTGTGGCCCTGTGGTGAGAGCTGGAAGGAGTTGTGGGCTGTGGAAAAGCCTGTGGTCCTGTGGAGACAGCTGAAGGGGTTGAGGCCCTGTGGAAAGGCCTGTGACCCTGTATAGGGGTCTGTGGCTCCGCAGAGGGGCATGTGGCGATGTAAAGAGAGCTGGAGGGAGTTGTGGCCTGAGGAAAAGGCCATGTGGAGCGGGCTGGAGAGGCCTGTGGAAGGCTCTGGAGTAAGATTTGAGCCTATGAAGTCCTTTGCAGTAAACAACATGCAACATGATTGCCTGTGGAGAGAGCTGGAGGGGCTTGTGGCACTGTGGAAAGGCCTGTGGCCCAGTAGGAGCCTGTGGTCCTGTGGAGAGAGCTGAAGGTGTTGTGGCCCTGTGGAAAGGCCTGTGACCCTGTATAGGGGTCCGTTGCCCTGTGGAGAGAGCTGGAGGGGCTCGTGCCGTATGGAAATGACTATAGCCATGTAGAAAGGCCTTTTGGCCTTGAAGAGGGCGCTTGTGCCCTGCAGACGGGCCCTGTGACTCTGTGGAGAGAGCTGTTGGGAGTTGTAGCCGTGTGGAAAGTGCATTTGGCCCTGTGGAGGTGAGCTATGGCCCTGTAAAGAGAGCTTCTTGTCCTGTGGAGAGAGCTGGAGGGTGTTGTGGCCCTGTGGAAAGGTCTGTGGCCCTATGGATAGGCCCTTTAGCCTTGTGGAAAGGGCTGTGGCCCTGTGGTGAGAGCTGGAAGGAGTTGTGGGCTGTGGAAAAGCCTGTGGTCCTGTGGAGACAGCTGAAGGGGTTGAGGCCCTGTGGAAAGGCCTGTGACCCTGTATAGGGGTCTGTGGCCCCGCAGAGGGGCATGTGGCGATGTAAAGAGAGCTGGAGGGAGTTGTGGCCTGAGGAAAAGGCCATGTGGAGCGGGCTGGAGAGGCCTGTGGAAGGCTCTGGAGTAAGATTTGAGCCTATGAAGTCCTTTGCAGTAAACAACATGCAACATGATTGCCTGTGGAGAGAGCTGGAGGGGCTTGTGGCACTGTGGAAAGGCCTGTGGCCCAGTAGGAGCCTGTGGTCCTGTGGAGAGAGCTGAAGGTGTTGTGGCCCTGTGGAAAGGCCTGTGACCCTGTATAGGGGTCCGTTGCCCTGTGGAGAGAGCTGGAGGGGCTCGTGCCGTATGGAAATGACTATGGCCATGTAGAAAGGCCTTTTGGCCTTGAAGAGGGCGCTTGTGCCCTGCAGACGGGCCCTGTGACTCTGTGGAGAGAGCTGTTGGGAGTTGTAGCCGTGTGGAAAGTGCATTTGGCCCTGTGGAGGTGAGCTATGGCCCTGTAAAGAGAGCTTCTTGTCCTGTGGAGAGAGCTGGAGGGTGTTGTGGCCCTGTGGAAAGGTCTGTGGCCCTATGGATAGGCCCTTTAGCCTTGTGGAAAGGGCTGTGGCCCTGTGGTGAGAGCTGGAAGGAGTTGTGGGCTGTGGAAAAGCCTGTGGTCCTGTGGAGACAGCTGAAGGGGTTGAGGCCCTGTGGAAAGGCCTGTGACCCTGTATAGGGGTCTGTGGCCCCGCAGAGGGGCATGTGGCGATGTAAAGAGAGCTGGAGGGAGTTGTGGCCTGAGGAAAAGGCCATGTGGAGCGGGCTGGAGAGGCCTGTGGAAGGCTCTGGAGTAAGATTTGAGCCTATGAAGTCCTTTGCAGTAAACAACATGCAACATGATTGCCTGTGGAGAGAGCTGGAGGGGCTTGTGGCACTGTGGAAAGGCCTGTGGCCCAGTAGGAGCCTGTGGTCCTGTGGAGAGAGCTGAAGGTGTTGTGGCCCTGTGGAAATGCCTGTGATCCTGTATAGGGGTCTGTTGCCCTGTGGAGAGAGCTGGAGGGGCTCGTGCCCTATGGAAATGACTATGGCCATGTAGAAAGGCCTTTTGGCCTTGAAGAGGGGGCTTGTGCCCTGCAGACGGGCCCTGTGACTCTGTGGAGAGAGCTGTTGGAGTTGTGGCCGTGTGGAAAGTGCATTTGGCCCTGTGGAGGTGAGCTATGGCCCTGTAAAGAGAGCTTCTTGTCCTGTGGAGAGAGCTGGAGGGTGTTGTGGCCCTGTGGAAAGGTATGTGGCCCTATGGATAGGCCCTTTAGCCTTGTGGAAAGGGCTGTGGCCCTGTGGTGAGAGCTGGAAGGAGTTGTGGGCTGTGGAAAAGCCTGTGGTCCTGTGGAGACAGCTGAAGGGGTTGAGGCCCTGTGGAAAGGCCTGTGACCCTGTATAGGGGTCTGTGGCCCCGCAGAGGGGCATGTGGCGATGTAAAGAGAGCTGGAGGGAGTTGTGGCCTGAGGAAAAGGCCATGTGGAGCGGGCTGGAGAGGCCTGTGGAAGGCTCTGGAGTAAGATTTGAGCCTATGAAGTCCTTTGCAGTAAACAACATGCAACATGATTGCCTGTGGAGAGAGCTGGAGGGGCTTGTGGCACTATGGAAAGGCCTGTGGCCCAGTAGGAGCCTGTGGTCCTGTGGAGAGAGCTGAAGGTGTTGTGGCCCTGTGGAAAGGCCTGTCATCCTGTATAGGGGTCTGTTGCCCTGTGGAGAGAGCTGGAGGGGCTCGTGCCCTATGGAAATGACTATGGCCATGTAGAAAGGCCTTTTGGCCTTGAAGAGGGGGCTTGTGCCCTGCAGACGGGCCCTGTGACTCTGTGGAGAGAGCTGTTGGGAGTTGTGGCCGTGTGGAAAGTGCATTTGGCCCTGTGGAGGTGAGCTATGGCCCTCTAAAGAGAGCTTCTTGTCCTGTGGAGAGAGCTGGAGGGTGTTGTGGCCGTGTGGAAAGGTATGTGGCCCTATGGATAGGCCCTTTAGCCTTGTGGAAAGGGCTGTGGCCCTGTGGTGAGAGCTGGAAGGAGTTGTGGGCTGTGGAAAAGCCTGTGGTCCTGTGGAGACAGCTGAAGGGGTTGAGGCTCTGTGGAAAGGCCTGTGACCCTGTATAGGGGTCTGTGGCCCCGCAGAGGGGCATGTGGCGATGTAAAGAGAGCTGGAGGGAGTTGTGGCCTGAGGAAAAGGCCATGTGGAGCGGGCTGGAGAGGCCTGTGGAAGGCTCTGGAGTAAGATTTGAGCCTATGAAGTCCTTTGCAGTAAACAACATGCAACATGATTGCCTGTGGAGAGAGCTGGAGGGGCTTGTGGCACTGTGGAAAGGCCTGTGGCCCAGTAGGAGCCTGTGGTCCTGTGGAGAGAGCTGAAGGTGTTGTGGCCCTGTGGAAAGGCCTGTGATCCTGTATAGGGGTCCGTTGCCCTGTGGAGAGAGCTGGAGGGGCTCGTGCCGTATGGAAATGACTATAGCCATGTAGAAAGGCCTTTTGGCCTTGAAGAGGGCGCTTGTGCCCTGCAGACGGGCCCTGTGACTCTGTGGAGAGAGCTGTTGGGAGTTGTAGCCGTGTGGAAAGTGCATTTGGCCCTGTGGAGGTGAGCTATGGCCCTGTAAAGAGAGCTTCTTGTCCTGTGGAGAGAGCTGGAGGGTGTTGTGGCCCTGTGGAAAGGTATGTGGCCCTATGGATAGGCCCTTTAGCCTTGTGGAAAGGGCTGTGGCCCTGTGGTGAGAGCTGGAAGGAGTTGTGGGCTGTGGAAAAGCCTGTGGTCCTGTGGAGACAGCTGAAGGGGTTGAGGCCCTGTGGAAAGGCCTGTGACCCTGTATAGGGGTCTGTGGCCCCGCAGAGGGGCATGTGGCGATGTAAAGAGAGCTGGAGGGAGTTGTGGCCTGAGGAACAGGCCATGTGGAGCGGGCTGGAGAGGCCTGTGGAAGGCTCTGGAGTAAGATTTGAGCCTATGAAGTCCTTTGCAGTAAACAACATGCAACATGATTGCCTGTGGAGAGAGCTGGAGGGGCTTGTGGCACTGTGGAAAGGCCTGTGGCCCAGTAGGAGCCTGTGGTCCTGTGGAGAGAGCTGAAGGTGTTGTGGCCCTGTGGAAAGGCCTGTGACCCTGTATAGGGGTCCGTTGCCCTGTGGAGAGAGCTGGAGGGGCTCGTGCCGTATGGAAATGACTATAGCCATGTAGAAAGGCCTTTTGGCCTTGAAGAGGGCGCTTGTGCCCTGCAGACGGGCCCTGTGACTCTGTGGAGAGAGCTGTTGGGAGTTGTAGCCGTGTGGAAAGTGCATTTGGCCCTGTGGAGGTGAGCTATGGCCCTGTAAAGAGAGCTTCTTGTCCTGTGGAGAGAACTGGAGGGTGTTGTGGCCCTGTGGAAAGGTCTGTGGCCCTATGGATAGGCCCTTTAGCCTTGTGGAAAGGGCTGTGGCCCTGTGGTGAGAGCTGGAAGGAGTTGTGGGCTGTGGAAAAGCCTGTGGTCCTGTGGAGACAGCTGAAGGGGTTGAGGCCCTGTGGAAAGGCCTGTGACCCTGTATAGGGGTCTGTGGCCCCGCAGAGGGGCATGTGGCGATGTAAAGAGAGCTGGAGGGAGTTGTGGCCTGAGGAAAAGGCCATGTGGAGCGGGCTGGAGAGGCCTGTGGAAGGCTCTGGAGTAAGATTTGAGCCTATGAAGTCCTTTGCAGTAAACAACATGCAACATGATTGCCTGTGGAGAGAGCTGGAGGGGCTTGTGGCACTGTGGAAAGGCCTGTGGCCCAGTAGGAGCCTGTGGTCCTGTGGAGAGAGCTGAAGGTGTTGTGGCCCTGTGGAAAGGCCTGTGACCCTGTATAGGGGTCCGTTGCCCTGTGGAGAGAGCTGGAGGGGCTCGTGCCGTATGGAAATGACTATAGCCATGTAGAAAGGCCTTTTGGCCTTGAAGAGGGCGCTTGTGCCCTGCAGACGGGCCCTGTGACTCTGTGGAGAGAGCTGTTGGGAGTTGTAGCCGTGTGGAAAGTGCATTTGGCCCTGTGGAGGTGAGCTATGGCTCTGTAAAGAGAGCTTCTTGTCCTGTGGAGAGAGCTGGAGGGTGTTGTGGCCCTGTGGAAAGGTCTGTGGCCCTATGGATAGGCCCTTTAGCCTTGTGGAAAGGGCTGTGGCCCTGTGGTGAGAGCTGGAAGGAGTTGTGGGCTGTGGAAAAGCCTGTGGTCCTGTGGAGACAGCTGAAGGGGTTGAGGCCCTGTGGAAAGGCCTGTGACCCTGTATAGGGGTCTGTGGCCCCGCAGAGGGGCATGTGGCGATGTAAAGAGAGCTGGAGGGAGTTGTGGCCTGAGGAAAAGGCCATGTGGAGCGGGCTGGAGAGGCCTGTGGAAGGCTCTGGAGTAAGATTTGAGCCTATGAAGTCCTTTGCAGTAAACAACATGCAACATGATTGCCTGTGGAGAGAGCTGGAGGGGCTTGTGGCACTGTAGAAAGGCCTGTGGCCCAGTAGGAGCCTGTGGTCCTGTGGAGAGAGCTGAAGGTGTTGTGGCCCTGTGGAAAGGCCTGTGATCCTGTATAGGGGTCTGTTGCCCTGTGGAGAGAGCTGGAGGGGCTCTTGCCCTATGGAAATGACTATGGCCATGTAGAAAGGCCTTTTGGCCTTGAAGAGGGGGCTTGTGCCCTGCAGACGGGCCCTGTGACTCTGTGGAGAGAGCTGTTGGGAGTTGTGGCCGTGTGGAAAGTGCATTTGGCCCTGTGGAGGTGAGGTATGGCCCTGTAAAGAGAGCTTCTTGTCCTGTGGAGAGAGCTGGAGGGTGTTGTGGCCCTGTGGAAAGGTATGTGGCCCTATGGATAGGCCCTTTAGCCTTGTGGAAAGGGCTGTGGCCCTGTGGTGAGAGCTGGAAGGAGTTGTGGGCTGTGGAAAAGCCTGTGGTCCTGTGGAGACAGCTGAAGGGGTTGAGGCCCTGTGGAAAGGCCTGTGACCCTGTATAGGGGTCTGTGGCCCCGCAGAGGGGCATGTGGCGATGTAAAGAGAGCTGGAGGGAGTTGTGGCCTGAGGAAAAGTCCATGTGGAGCGGGCTGGAGAGGCCTGTGGAAGGCTCTGGAGTAAGATTTGAGCCTATGAAGTCCTTTGCAGTAAACAACATGCAACATGATTGCCTGTGGAGAGAGCTGGAGGGGCTTGTGGCACTGTGGAAAGGCCTGTGGCCCAGTAGGAGCCTGTGGTCCTGTGGAGAGAGCTGAAGGTGTTGTGGCCCTGTGGAAAGGCCTGTGACCCTGTATAGGGGTCCGTTGCCCTGTGGAGAGAGCTGGAGGGGCTCGTGCCCTATGGAAATGACTATGGCCATGCAGAAAGGCCTTTTGGCTTTGAAGAGGGGGCTTGTGCCCTGCAGACGGGCCCTGTGACTCTGTGGAGAGGGCTGTTGGGAGTTGTGGCCGTGTGGAAAGTGCATTTGGCCCTGTGGAGGTGAGCTATGGCCCTGTAAAGAGAGCTTCTTGTCCTGTGGAGAGAGCTGGAGGGTGTTGTGGCCATGTGGAAAGGTCTGTGGCCCTATGGATAGGCCCTTTGGCCTTGTGGAAGGGGCTGTGGCCCTGTGGTGAGAGGTGTAACGAGTTGTGGGCTGTGGAAAAGCCTGTGGTCCTGTGGAGACAGCTGAAGGGGTTGAGGCCCTGTGGAAAGGCCTGTGACCCTGTATAGGGGTCTGTGGCCCCGCAGAGGGGCATGTAGCGATGTAAAGAGAGCTGGAGGGAGTTGTGGCCTGAGGAAAAGGCCATGTGGAGCGGGCTGGAAAGGCCTGTGGAAGGCTCTGGAGTAAGATTTGAGCCTATGAAGTCCTTTGCAGTAAACAACATGCAACATGATTGCCTGTGGAGAGAGCTGGAGGGGCATGTGGCACTGTAGAAAGGCCTGTGGCCCAGTAGGAGCCTGTGGTCCTGTGGAGAGAGCTGAAGGTGTTGTGGCCCTGTGGAAAGGCCTGTGATCCTGTATAGGGGTCTGTTGCCCTGTGGAGAGAGCTGGAGGGGCTCGTGCCCTATGGAAATGACTATGGCCATGTAGAAAGGCCTTTTGGCCTTGAAGAGGGGGCTTGTGCCCTGCAGACGGGCCCTGTGACTCTGTGGAGAGAGCTGTTGGGAGTTGTGGCCGTGTGGAAAGTGCATTTGGCCCTGTGGAGGTGAGCTATGGCCCTGTAAAGAGAGCTTCTTGTCCTGTGGAGAGAGCTGGAGGGTGTTGTGGCCCTGTGGAAAGGTATGTGGCCCTATGGATAGGCCCTTTAGCCTTGTGGAAAGGGCTGTGGCCCTGTGGTGAGAGCTGGAAGGAGTTGTGGGCTGTGGAAAAGCCTGTGGTCCTGTGGAGACAGCTGAAGGGGTTGAGGCCCTGTGGAAAGGCCTGTGACCCTGTATAGGGGTCTGTGGCCCCGCAGAGGGGCATGTGGCGATGTAAAGAGAGCTGGAGGGAGTTGTGGCCTGAGGAAAAGGCCATGTGGAGCGGGCTGGAGAGGCCTGTGGAAGGCTCTGGAGTAAGATTTGAGCCTATGAAGTCCTTTGCAGTAAACAACATGCAACATGATTGCCTGTGGAGAGAGCTGGAGGGGCTTGTGGCACTGTGGAAAGGCCTGTGGCCCAGTAGGAGCCTGTGGTCCTGTGGAGAGAGCTGAAGGTGTTGTGGCCCTGTGGAAAGGCCTGTGATCCTGTATAGGGGTCCGTTGCTCTGTGGAGAGAGCTGGAGGGGCTCGTGCCCTATGGAAATGACTATGGCCATGTAGAAAGGCCTTTTGGCCTTGAAGAGGGGGCTTGTGCCCTGCAGACGGGCCCTGTGACTCTGTGGAGAGAGCTGTTGGGAGTTGTGGCCGTGTGGAAAGTGCATTTGGCCCTGTGGAGGTGAGCTATGGCCCTGTAAAGAGAGCTTCTTGTCCTGTGGAGAGAGCTGGAGGGTGTTGTGGCCCTGTGGAAAGGTATGTGGCCCTATGGATAGGCCCTTTAGCCTTGTGGAAAGGGCTGTGGCCCTGTGGTGAGAGCTGGAAGGAGTTGTGGGCTGTGGAAAAGCCTGTGGTCCTGTGGAGACAGCTGAAGGGGTTGAGGCCCTGTGGAAAGGCCTGTGACCCTGTATAGGGGTCTGTGGCCCCGCAGAGGGGCATGTGGCGATGTAAAGAGAGCTGGAGGGAGTTGTGGCCTGAGGAAAAGGCCATGTGGAGCGGGCTGGAGAGGCCTGTGGAAGGCTCTGGAGTAAGATTTGAGCCTATGAAGTCCTTTGCAGTAAACAACATGCAACATGATTGCCTGTGGAGAGAGCTGGAGGGGCTTGTGGCACTGTGGAAAGGCCTGTGGCCCAGTAGGAGCCTGTGGTCCTGTGGAGAGAGCTGAAGGTGTTGTGGCCCTGTGGAAAGGCCTGTGATCCTGTATAGGGGTCTGTTGCCCTGTGGAGAGAGCTGGAGGGGCTCGTGCCCTATGGAAATGACTATGGCCATGTAGAAAGGCCTTTTGGCCTTGAAGAGGGGGCTTGTGCCCTGCAGACGGGCCCTGTGACTCTGTGGAGAGAGCTGTTGGGAGTTGTGGCCGTGTGGAAAGTGCATTTGGCCCTGTGGACGTGAGCTATGGCCCTGTAAAGAGAGCTTCTTTTCCTGTGGAGAGAGCTGGAGGGTGTTGTGGCCCTGTGGAAAGGTATGTGGCCCTATGGATAGGCCCTTTAGCCTTGTGGAAAGGGCTGTGGCCCTGTGGTGAGAGCTGGAAGGAGTTGTGGGCTGTGGAAAAGCCTGTGGTCCTGTGGAGACAGCTGAAGGGGTTGAGGCCCTGTGGAAAGGCCAGTGACCCTGTATAGGGGTCTGTGGCCCCGCAGAGGGGCATGTGGCGATGTAAAGAGAGCTGGAGGGAGTTGTGGCCTGAGGAAAAGGCCATGTGGAGCCGGCTGGAGGGGCCTGTGGAAGGCTCTGGAGTAAGATTTTGGCCTATGAAGTCCTTTGCAGTAAAAAACATGCAACATGATTGCCTGTGGAGAGAGCTAGAGGGGCTTGTGGTACTGTGGAAAGTCCTGTGGCTCAGTAGGAGCCTGTGGTCCTGTGGAGAGAGCTGAAGGTGTTGTGGTCACTCAATTGAGCCCTTTTAACTGATTAAAGGGGGGCGGAGGAGGCTGTGGCCCTGATGAAAGAGCTCAAAGGGGTTGTAGTCTTGTAGAAGGAGCCTGTGGTCCTGTGGAGAGAGCTGGAGGGGGTTATTGCCTTGGGTAAATGCCTATGGCCCTGCGAAAGGGACCTGTGGCCCTTTGAAAAAGGCCTTTGGCCTTGTGGAGGGGGCTGTTGCCTTGTAAAGGGAGCCTCTGTCCTTTTTGAGAGAGACAGAGGGGGTTGTGGCCTTATGGAAAGGCCTATGACACAGTGAAAGGGCCCTGTCGCCTTGTGGAGAGAGGTGAAGGCGGATGTGGCCCTGTGTATATGCCTGTAAACCTGTAGAAGGAGCCTGCGGTTCTGTGGAGAGAGCTTGAGGGGGGTTATGGCCCTATGGAAATGACTATGGCCCTGTGGAATGGACCTATGGCCCTTTGCAAAGGGCCTTTGGCCTTGTGGAGGGGGCCCTTGCCCTGTAGAAGGAGCCTGTGGCCCTCTTGAGAGAGCCAGAGTAGGTTGTGGCACTATTTAAAGGCCAGTGGCCCTGTAGAAAGGCCCCTTGGCCTTGATGAAGGGGCTTGTGCCCTGCAGACGGGCCCCATGACTCTGTGTAGAGAGCTGGAGGGGGTTGTGGCCATGTGGAAAGTGCATTTGGCCCTGTGGAGGGGAGCTATGGCCCTGTAAAGAGAGCCTGTTGTCCTGTGGAATTGGAGGGGATTGTGGCCCTGTGGAAAGGCTTGTGGCCCGGCAGAAGGAGCCAGTGGTCCTGTGGAGAGAGCTGAAGGGGTTGAGGCCCTGTGGAGAGGCCTGTGACCCTGTATAGGGGTCTGTTGCCCCGCAGAGGGGCATGTGGCGATGTAAAGAGAGCTGGATGGAGTTGTGGCCTGTGGAAAAGGCCATGTGGAGCGTGCTGGAGGGGCCTGTGGAAGGCTCTGGAGTAAGATGAAGGCCTATGAAGTCCTTTGCAGTAAACATCTAAATTTTCAAGCTTCGTGTCCGATTTGCAACAGGGTTGACTCCAATGTTGCCGAACTGCAACAAAAATTGACTCTTGTTGCAAAAGTGCAACATGATTGCCTGTGGAGAGAGCTGGATGGTGCTTGTGGCACTGTGGAAAGACCTGTGGCCCGGTAGTAGCCTGTGGTCCTGTGGAGAGAGCTGAAGGTGTTGTGGCCCTGTAGAAAGGCCTGTGACCCTGTATAGGGGTCCGTTGCCCTGTGGAGAGAGCTGGAGGGGCTTGTGCCCTATGGAAATGACTATGGCCATGTAGAAAGGCCCTTTGGCCTTGAAGAGGGGGCTTGTGTCCTGCAGACGGGCCCTGTGTCTCTGTGGAGAGAGCTAAAGGGGGCTGTGGCCGTGCAGAAAGTGCATTTGGCCCTGTGGAGGGGAGTTATGGCTCTGTAAAGAGAGCTTGTTGTCCTGTGGAGAAGAGTTGGAGGGGATTGTGGCCCTGTGGAAATGCTTGTGGCCCGGCAGAAGGAGCCAGTGGTCCTGTGGAGAGAGCTGAAGGGGTTGAGGCCCTGTGGAAAGGCCTGTGACCCTGTATAGGGGTCTGTGGCCCCGCAGAGGGTGCATGTGGCGATGTAAAGAGAGCTGGAGGGAGTTGTGGCCTGAGGAAAAGGCCATGTGGAGTGGGCTGGAAAGGCCTGTGGAAGGCTCTGGAGTAAGATTTGGGCCTATGAAGTCCTTTGCAGTAAACAACATGCAACATGATTGCCTGTGGAGAGAGCTGGAGGGGCTTGTGGCACCGTGGAAAGGCCTGTGGCCCAGTAGGAGCCTGTGGTCCTGTGGAGAGAGCTGAAAGTGTTGTGGCCCTGTGGAAAGGCCTGTGACCCTGTATAGGGGTCCGTTGCCCTGTGGAGAGAGCTGGAGGGGCTTGTGCCCTATGGAAATGACTATGGCCATGTAGAAAGGCCTTTTGGCCTTGAAGAGGGGGCTTGTGCCCTGCAGACGGGCCTTGTGTCTCTGTGGAGAGAGCTAAAGGGGGCTGTGGCCATGCAGAAAGTGCATTTGGCCCTGTGGAGGGGAGCTATGGCCCGGTAAAGAGAGCTTGTTGTCGTGTGGAGAAGAGTTGGAGGGGATTGTGGCCCTGGGGAAAGGCCTGTGACCCTGTATAGGGGTCCGTTGCCCTGTGGAGAGAGCTGGAGGGGCTCGTGCCCTATGGAAATGACTATGGCCATGTAGAAAGGCCTTTTGGCCTTGAAGAGGGGGCTTGTGCCCTGCAGACGGGCCTTGTGACTCTGTGGAGAGAGCTGTTGGGAGTTGTGGCCGTGTGGAAAGTGCATTTGGCCCTGTGGAGGTGAGCTATGGCCCTGTAAAGAGAGCTTCTTTTCCTGTGGAGAGAGCTGGAGGGTGTTGTGGCCCTGTGGAAATGTCTGTGGCCCTATGGATAGGCCCTTTAGCCTTGTGGAAGGGGCTGTGGCCCTCTGGTGAGAGCTGGAAGGAGTTGTGGGCTGTGGAAAAGTCTGTGGTCCTGTGGAGAGAGCTGAAGGGATTGAGTTCCTGTGGAAAGGCCTGTGACCCTGTATAGGGGTCTGTGGCCCCGCAGAGGGGCATGTGGCGATGTAAAGAGAGCTGGAGGGAGTTGTGGCCTGCGGAAAAGGCCATGTGGAGCGGGCTGGAGGGGCCTGTGGAAGGGTCTGAAGTAAGATTTGGGCCTATGAAGTCCTTTTGCGGTAAACAACATGAAACATGATTGCCTGTGGAGAGAGCTGGAGGGACTTGTAGCACTGTGGAAAGGCCTGTGGCCGGGCTGGAGCCTGTGGTCCTGTGGAAGAACTGAAGGTGTTGTGGCCCTGTGGAAAGGCCTGTGACCCTGTATAGCGGTCCGTTGCCCTGTGGAGAGAGCTGGAGGGGCTCGTGCCCTATGGAAATGACTATGGCCATGTAGAAAGGCCTTTTGGCCTTGAAGAGGGGGCTTGTGCCCTGCAGACGGGCCTTGTGTCTCTGTGGAGAGAGCTAAAGGGGGCTGTGGCCGTGCAGAAAGTGCATTTGGCCCTGTGGAGGGGAGCTATGGCCCGGTAAAGAGAGCTTGTTGTCCTGTGGAGAAGAGTTGGAGGGGATTGTGGCCCTGTGGAATGGCCTGTGACCCTGTATAGGGGTCTGTGGCCCCGCAGAGGGGCATGTGGCGATGTATAGAGAGCTGGAGGGAGTTGTGGCCTGCGGAAAAGGCCATGTGGAGCGGGCTGGAGGGGCCTGTGGAAGGGTCTAAAGTAAGATTTGGGCCTATGAAGTCCTTTTGCGGTAAACAACATGCAACATGATTGCCTGTGGAGAGAGCTGGAGGGACTCGTAGCACTGTGGAAAGGCCTGTGGCCGGGTAGGAACCTGTGGTCCTGTGGAGAGAGCTGAATGTGTTGTGGCCATGTGGAAAGGATTTTTAAGCGCAGCAGAAACGCTGCGTAAAAATCTACAGCATGGGCATTAACATTGCGGAATGCCACTGAGTACCATGGGGTGCAGATTATCAAGTGTTTCACAAGCGTTTCCGCTGCGTAAATTACGCAACATATACGCTTGTAAATCGCTACGTGGGCACGCAGCCTGAGGCTGTGTTCACACACCACCCGGTCCGGAGGAGAAGTGATGTCACAGAGGTGGAAGAAGAATCCTGTTCCTCCTCCCCTTTGTGACATGTCTGCCAGCCCCCATTTAATTTTGTAATGTATTACTATACAGTACGAAATCAAAATTAAATAAATACAGATGTATTAAAAATAATAAAGAATTAATACTTACCCTTTCAGACGCCTTTTCGGTCTATCCGGTGCAGAGCCAAAGCCACGTCCTGAGCGACAGGACCTTCCATGATGTCACATGAAGGTCCTGTCGGTTGGTATTTGGCCTTGGTTCTGCACCGGATAGCCCTAAAAGGCATCGGAAAGGGTAAGTATTAATTCTATTGTGATGTCATAATACCCCACAACTACTAGTATAGGCAAAAAAGTGACACATTTATTCCATTTTATTTATTGAAAGAAATTAGGCTTAAACCAAAAATGACATGATGGCGGATTGCCTGTAAAGATGCCTTCTTTTTAATGTATTGATCTTCATGGAATAAAGTAAAATTCATCATATGGAAACCGGTGCCAGCATTCCTTTTTTCATGTTTGGCTTCCAGGCGGTGGCCTACCGCCACTGAGCACCTGACCGGATCCACTGATTGGAAGGAGGGGGGAGCTTTCTATTTCCCAATTTTCTCATTTGGCTCCAAAAATAACATGTCAATCAAGAAAACTGGTATAAAGGAGCATGGCATAGGTGACATTTCTTTGCCAGCATTCAACCTGTGTAAAGAAAAAAAAGAATATTAAACAGTGCAGTATACTATATCAGGTTCCTTTACTCGAGCTGACCAATGGTCAATAGGTCACTCAAATGAGTCCTTTTAACTGATTAAAGAGGGGTGGAGGGGGCTGTGGCCCTGATGAAAGAGCTGAAATGGGTTGTAGCCTTGTAGAAGGAGCCTGTGGTCCTGTGGAGAGAGCTGGAGGGGGCTATTGCCTTGGGGAAATGCCTATGGCCCTGTGGAAGGGACCTGTGGCCCTTTGAAAAAGGACTTTGGCCTTGTGGAGGGGGCTGTTTCCTTGTAAAGGGAGCCTCTGTCCTTTTTGAGAGAGAGAGAGGGGGTTGTGGCCTTATGGAAAGGCTTATTGCATAGTGAAAGGGCCCTGTTGCCCTGTGGAGAGAGGTAAAGGTGGTTGTGGCCCTGTGTAAATGCCTGTACACCTGTAGAAGGAGCCTGTGGCCCTGTTGAGAGTACCAGAGGGGGTTGTGGCCCTATTTAAAGGCCAGTAGCCCTGTAGAAAGGCCCCTTGGCCTTGATGAAGGGGCTTGTGCCCTGCAGACGAGCCCCGTGACTCTGTGGAGAGAGCTGGAGGGGATTTTGGCCGTGTGGAAAGTGCATTTGGCCCTGTGGAGGGGAGCTATAGCCCTGTAAAGAGAGCTAGTTGTCCTGTGTAGAGAGTTGGAGGGGATTGTGGCCCTGTGGAAATGCTTGTGGCCCGGCAGAAGGAGCCAGTGGTCCTGTGGAGAGAGCTGAAGGGGTTGAGGCCCTGTGGAAAGGCCTGTGACCCTGTATAGGGGTCTGTGGCCCCGCAGAGGGTGCATGTGGCGATGTAAAGAGAGCGGGAGGGAGTTGTGGCCTGAGGAAAAGGCCATGTGGAGTGGGCTGGAAAGGCCTGTGGAAGGCTCTGGAGTAAGATTTGGGCCTATGAAGTCCTTTGCAGTAAACAACATGCAACATGATTGCCTGTGGAGAGAGCTGGAGGGGCTTGAGGCACTGTGGAAAGGCCTGTGGCCCAGTAGGAGCCTGTGGTCCTGTGGAGAGAGCTGAAAGTGTTGTGGCCCTGTGGAAAGGCCTGTGACCCTGTATAGGGGTCCGTTGCCCTGTGGAGAGAGCTGGAGGGGCTTGTGCCCTATGGAAATGACTATGGCCATGTAGAAAGGCCTTTTGGCCTTGAAGAGGGGGCTTGTGCCCTGCAGACGGGCCTTGTGTCTCTGTGGAGAGAGCTAAAGGGGGCTGTGGCCATGCAGAAAGTGCATTTGGCCCTGTGGAGGGGAGCTATGGCCCGGTAAAGAGAGCTTGTTGTCGTGTGGAGAAGAGTTGGAGGGGATTGTGGCCCTGGGGAAAGGCCTGTGACCCTGTATAGAGGTCCGTTGCCCTGTGGAGAGAGCTGGAGGGGCTCGTGCCCTATGGAAATGACTATGGCCATGTAGAAAGGCCTTTTGGCCTTGAAGAGGGGGCTTGTGCCCTGCAGACGGGCCTTGTGACTCTGTGGAGAGAGCTGTTGGGAGTTGTGGCCGTGTGGAAAGTGCATTTGGCCCTGTGGAGGTGAGCTATGGCCCTGTAAAGAGAGCTTCTTGTCCTGTGGAGAGAGCTGGAGGGTGTTGTGGCCCTATGGATAGGCCCTTTAGCCTTGTGGAAGGGGCTGTGGCCCTCTGGTGAGAGCTGGAAGGAGTTGTGGGCTGTGGAAAAGTCTGTGGTCCTGTGGAGAGAGCTGAAGGGGTTGAGGTCCTGTGGAAAGGCCTGTGACCCTGTATAGGGGTCTGTGGCCCCGCAGAGGGGCATGTGGCGATGTAAAGAGAGCAGGAGGGAGTTGTGGCCTGCGGAAAAGGCCATGTGGAGCGGGCTGGAGGGGCCTTAGGAAGGGTCTGAAGTAAGATTTGGGCCTATGAAGTCCTTTTGCGGTAAACAACATGAAATATGATTGCCTGTGGAGAGAGCTGGAGGGACTTGTAGCACTGTGGAAAGGCCTGTGGCCGGGCTGGAGCCTGTGGTCATGTGGAAGAGCTGAAGGTGTTGTGGCCCTGTGGAAAGGCCTGTGACCCTGTATAGCAGTCCGTTGCCCTGTGGAGAGAGCTGGAGGGGCTCGTGCCCTATGGAAATGACTATGGCCATGTAGAAAGGCCTTTTGGCCTTGAAGAGGGGGCTTGTGCCCTGCAGACGGGCCTTGTGTCTCTGTGGAGAGAGGTAAAGGGGGCTGTGGCCGTGCAGAAAGTGCATTTGGCCCTGTGGAGGGGAGCTATGGCCCTGTAAAGAGAGCTTGTTGTCCTGTGGAGAAGAGTTGGAGGGGATTGTGGCCCTCTGGAAAGGCTTGTAGCCCGGCAGAAGGAGGCAGTGGTCCTGTGGAGAGAGCTGAAGGGGTTGAGGCCCTGTGGAAAGGCATGTGACCCTGTATAGGGGTCTGTGGCCCCGCAGAGGGGCATGTGGCGATGTAAAGAGAGCTGGAGGGAGTTGTGGCCTGAGGAAAAGGCCATGTGGAGCGGGCTGGAGGGGCCTGTGGAAGGCTCTGGAGTAAGGTTTGGGCCTATGAAGTCCTCTGCAGTAAACAACATGCAACATGATTGCCTGTGGAGAGAGCTGAAGCTGTTGTGGCCCTGTGGAAAGGACTGTGACCCTGTACAGGGGTCCGTTGCCCTGTGGAGAGAGCTGGAGGTGCTCGTGCCCTATGGGAATGACTATGGCCATGTAGAAAGGCCTTTTGGCCTTAAAGAGGGGCTTGTGCCCTGCAGACGGGCCCTGTGACTCTGTGGAGAGGGCTGTTGGGAGTTGTGGCCGTGTGGAAAGTGCATTTGGCCCTGTGGAGGTGAGCTATGGCCCTGTAAAGAGAGCTTCTTGTCCTGTGGAGAGAGCTGGAGCGTGTTGTGGCCCTGTGGAAAGGTCTGTGGCCCTATGGATAGGCCCTTTAGCCTTGTGGAAGGGGCTGTGGCCCTGTGGTGAGAGCTGGAAGGAGTTGTGGGCTGTGGAAAAGCCTGTGGTCCTGTGGAGAGAGCTGAAGGGGTTGAGGCCCTGTGGAAAGGCCAGTGACCCTGTTTAGGGGTCTGTGGCCCCGCAGAGGGGCATGTGGCGATGTAAAGAGAGCTGGAGGGAGTTGTGGCCTGAGAAAAAGGCCATGTGGAGCCGGCTGGAGGGGCCTGTGGAAGGCTCTGGAGTAAGATTTGGGCCTATGAAGTCCTTTGCAGTAAAAACATGCAACATGATTGCCTGTGGAGAGAGCTAGAGGGGCTTGTGGCACTGTGGAAAGTCCTGTGGCTCAGTAGGAGCCTGTGGTCCTGTGGAGAGAGCTGAAGGTGTTGTGGTCACTCAATTGAGCCCTTTTAACTGATTAAAGGGGGGCGGAGGAGGCTGTGGCCCTGATGAAAGAGCTCAAAGGGGTTGTAGTCTTGTAGAAGGAGCCTGTGGTCCTGTGGAGAGAGCTGGAGGGGGTTATTGCCTTGGGGAAATGCCTATGGCCCTGCGAAAGGGACCTGTGGCCCTTTGAAAAAGGCCTTTGGCCTTGTGGAGGGGGCTGTTGCCTTGTAAAGGGAGCCTCTGTCCTTTTTGAGAGAGACAGAGGGGGTTGTGGCCTTATGGAAAGGCCTATGACACAGTGAAAGGGCCCTGTCGCCTTGTGGAGAGAGGTGAAGGCGGATGTGGCCCTGTGTATATGCCTGTAAACCTGTAGAAGGAGCCTGCGGTTCTGTGGAGAGAGCTTGAGGGGGGTTATGGCCCTATGGAAATGACTATGGCCCTGTGGAATGGACCTATGGCCCTTTGCAAAGGGCCTTTGGCCTTGTGGAGGGGGCCCTTGCCCTGTAGAAGGAGCCTGTGGCCCTCTTGAGAGAGCCAGAGGAGGTTGTGGCACTATTTAAAGGCCAGTGGCCCTGTAGAAAGGCCCCTTGGCCTTGATGAAGGGGCTTGTGCCCTGCAGACGGGCCCCATGACTCTGTGTAGAGAGCTGGAGGGGGTTGTGGCCATGTGGAAAGTGCATTTGGCCCTGTGGAGGGGAGCTATGGCCCTGTAAAGAGAGCCTGTTGTCCTGTGGAATTGGAGGGGATTGTGGCCCTGTGGAAAGGCTTGTGGCCCGGCAGAAGGAGCCGTGGTCCTGTGGAGAGAGCTGAAGGGGTTGAGGCCCTGTGGAGAGGCCTGTGACCCTGTATAGGGGTCTGTTGCCCCGCAGAGGGGCATGTGGCGATGTAAAGAGAGCTGGATGGAGTTGTGGCCTGTGGAAAAGGCCATGTGGAGCGTGCTGGAGGGGCCTGTGGAAGGCTCTGGAGTAAGATGAAGGCCTATGAAGTCCTTTGCAGTAAACATCTAAATTTTCAAGCTTCGTGTCCGATTTGCAACAGGGTTGACTCCAATGTTGCCGAACTGCAACAAAAATTGACTCTTGTTGCAAAAGTGCAACATGATTGCCTGTGGAGAGAGCTGGATGGTGCTTGTGGCACTGTGGAAAGACCTGTGGCCCGGTAGTAGCCTGTGGTCCTGTGGAGAGAGCTGAAGGTGTTGTGGCCCTGTGGAAAGGCCTGTGACCCTGTATAGGGGTCCGTTGCCCTGTGGAGAGAGCTGGAGGGGCTTGTGCCCTATGGAAATGACTATGGCCATGTAGAAAGGCCCTTTGGCCTTGAAGAGGGGGCTTGTGTCCTGCAGACGGGCCCTGTGTCTCTGTGGAGAGAGCTAAAGGGGGCTGTGGCCGTGCAGAAAGTGCATTTGGCCCTGTGGAGGGGAGTTATGGCTCTGTAAAGAGAGCTTGTTGTCCTGTGGAGAAGAGTTGGAGGGGATTGTGGCCCTGTGGAAATGCTTGTGGCCCGGCAGAAGGAGCCAGTGGTCCTGTGGAGAGAGCTGAAGGGGTTGAGGCCCTGTGGAAAGGCCTGTGACCCTGTATAGGGGTCTGTGGTCCCGCAGAGGGTGCATGTGGCGATGTAAAGAGAGCTGGAGGGAGTTGTGGCCTGAGGAAAATGCCATGTGGAGTGGGCTGGAAAGGCGTGTGAAAGGCTCTGGAGTAAGATTTGGGCCTATGAAGTCCTTTGCAGTAAACAACATGCAACATGATTGCCTGTGGAGAGAGCTGGAGGGGCTTGTGGCACCGTGGAAAGGCCTGTGGCCCAGTAGGAGCCTGTGGTCCTGTGGAGAGAGCTGAAAGTGTTGTGGCCCTGTGGAAAGGCCTGTGACCCTGTATAGGGGTCCGTTGCCCTGTGGAGAGAGCTGGAGGGGCTTGTGCCCTATGGAAATGACTATGGCCATGTAGAAAGGCCTTTTGGCCTTGAAGAGGGGGCTTGTGCCCTGCAGACGGGCCTTGTGTCTCTGTGGAGAGAGCTAAAGGGGGCTGTGGCCATGCAGAAAGTGCATTTGGCCCTGTGGAGGGGAGCTATGGCCCGGTAAAGAGAGCTTGTTGTCGTGTGGAGAAGAGTTGGAGGGGATTGTGGCCCTGGGGAAAGGCCTGTGACCCTGTATAGGGGTCCGTTGCCCTGTGGAGAGAGCTGGAGGGGCTCGTGCCCTATGGAAATGACTATGGCCATGTAGAAAGGCCTTTTGGCCTTGAAGAGGGGGCTTGTGCCCTGCAGACGGGCCTTGTGACTCTGTGGAGAGAGCTGTTGGGAGTTGTGGCCGTGTGGAAAGTGCATTTGGCCCTGTGGAGGTGAGCTATGGCCCTGTAAAGAGAGCTTCTTGTCCTGTGGAGAGAGCTGGAGGGTGTTGTGGCCCTGTGGAAGTGTCTGTGGCCCTATGGATAGGCCCTTTAGCCTTGTGGAAGGGGCTGTGGCCCTCTGGTGAGAGCTGGAAGGAGTTGTGGGCTGTGGAAAAGTCTGTGGTCCTGTGGAGAGAGCTGAAGGGGTTGAGTTCCTGTGGAAAGGCCTGTGACCCTGTATAGGGGTCTGTGGCCCCGCAGAGGGTCATGTGGCGATGTAAAGAGAGCTGGAGGGAGTTGTGGCCTGCGGAAAAGGCCATGTGGAGCGGGCTGGAGGGGCCTGTGGAAGGGTCTGAAGTAAGATTTGGGCCTATGAAGTCCTTTTGCGGTAAACAACATGAAACATGATTGCCTGTGGAGAGAGCTGGAGGGACTTGTAGCACTGTGGAAAGGCCTGTGGCCGGGCTGGAGCCTGTGGTCCTGTGGAAGAGCTGAAGGTGTTGTGGCCCTGTGGAAAGGCCTGTGACCCTGTATAGCTGTCCGTTGCCCTGTGGAGAGAGCTGGAGGGGCTCGTGCCCTATGGAAATGACTATGGCCATGTAGAAAGGCCTTTTGGCCTTGAAGAGGGGGCTTGTGCCCTGCAGACGGGCCTTGTGTCTCTGTGGAGAGAGCTAAAGGGGGCTGTGGCCGTGCAGAAAGTGCATTTGGCCCTGTGGAGGGGAGCTATGGCCCGGTAAAGAGAGCTTGTTGTCCTGTGGAGAAGAGTTGGAGGGGATTGTGGCCCTGTGGAATGGCCTGTGACCCTGTATAGGGGTCTGTGGCCCCGCAGAGGGGCATGTGGCGATGTAAAGAGAGCTGGAGGGAGTTGTGGCCTGCGGAAAAGGCCATGTGGAGCGGGCTGGAGGGGCCTGTGGAAGGGTCTAAAGTAAGATTTGGGCCTATGAAGTCCTTTTGCGGTAAACAACATGCAACATGATTGCCTGTGGAGAGAGCTGGAGGGACTCGTAGCACTGTGGAAAGGCCTGTGGCCGGGTAGTAGCCTGTGGTCCTGTGGAGAGAGCTGAATGTGTTGTGGCCCTGTGGAAAGGATTTTTAAGCGCAGCAGAAACGCTGCGTAAAAATCTACAGCATGGGCATTAACATTGCGGAATGCCACTGAGTACCATGGGGTGCAGATTATCAAGTGTTTCACAAGCGTTTCCGCTGCGTAAATTACGCAACATATACGCTTGTAAATCGCTACGTGGGCACGCAGCCTGAGGCTGTGGTCACACACCACCCGGTCCGGAGGAGAAGTGATGTCACAGAGGTGGAAGAAGAATCCTGTTCCTCCTCCCCTTTGTGACATGTCTGCCAGCCCCCATTTCATTTTGTAATGTATTACTATACAGTACGAAATCAAAATTAAATAAATACAGATGTATTAAAAATAATAAAGAATTAATACTTACCCTTTCAAACGCCTTTTCGGTCTATCCGGTGCAGAGCCAAAGCCACGTCCTGAGCGACAGGACCTTCCATGATGTCACATGAAGGTCCTGTCGGTTGGTATTTGGCCTTGGTTCTGCACCGGATAGCCCTAAAAGGCATCGGAAAGGGTAAGTATTAATTCTATTGTGATGTCATAATACCCCACAACTACTAGTATAGGCAAAAAAGTGACACATTTATTCCATTTTATTTATTGAAAGAAATTAGGCTTAAACCAAAAATGACATGATGGCGGATTGCCTGTAAAGATGCCTTCTTTTTAATGTATTGATCTTCATGGAATAAAGTAAAATTCATCATATGGAAACCGGTGCCAGCATTCCTTTTTTCATGTTTGGCTTCCAGGCGGTGGCCTACCGCCACTGAGCACCTGACCGGATCCACTGATTGGAAGGAGGGGGGAGCTTTCTATTTCCCAATTTTCTCATTTGGCTCCAAAAATAACATGTCAATCAAGAAAACTGGTATAAAGGAGCATGGCATAGGTGACATTTCTTTGCCAGCATTCAACCTGTGTAAAGAAAAAAAAGAATATTAAACAGTGCAGTATACTATATCAGGTTCCTTTACTCGAGCTGACCAATGGTCAATAGGTCACTCAAATGAGTCCTTTTAACTGATTAAAGAGGGGTGGAGGGGGCTGTGGCCCTGATGAAAGAGCTGAAATGGGTTGTAGCCTTGTAGAAGGAGCCTGTGGTCCTGTGGAGAGAGCTGGAGGGGGCTATTGCCTTGGGGAAATGCCTATGGCCCTGTGGAAGGGACCTGTGGCCCTTTGAAAAAGGACTTTGGCCTTGTGGAGGGGGCTGTTTCCTTGTAAAGGGAGCCTCTGTCCTTTTTGAGAGAGAGAGAGGGGGTTGTGGCCTTATGGAAAGGCTTATTGCATAGTGAAAGGGCCCTGTTGCCCTGTGGAGAGAGGTAAAGGTGGTTGTGGCCCTGTGTAAATGCCTGTACACCTGTAGAAGGAGCCTGTGGCCCTGTTGAGAGTACCAGAGGGGGTTGTGGCCCTATTTAAAGGCCAGTAGCCCTGTAGAAAGGCCCCTTGGCCTTGATGAAGGCGCTTGTGCCCTGCAGACGAGCCCCGTGACTCTGTGGAGAGAGCTGGAGGGGATTTTGGCCGTGTGGAAAGTGCATTTGGCCCTGTGGAGGGGAGCTATAGCCCTGTAAAGAGAGCTAGTTGTCCTGTGTAGAGAGTTGGAGGGGATTGTGGCCCTGTGGAAATGCTTGTGGCCCGGCAGAAGGAGCCAGTGGTCCTGTGGAGAGAGCTGAAGGGGTTGAGGCCCTGTGGAAAGGCCTGTGACCCTGTATAGGGGTCTGTGGCCCCGCAGAGGGTGCATGTGGCGATGTAAAGAGAGCGGGAGGGAGTTGTGGCCTGAGGAAAAGGCCATGTGGAGTGGGCTGGAAAGGCCTGTGGAAGGCTCTGGAGTAAGATTTGGGCCTATGAAGTCCTTTGCAGTAAACAACATGCAACATGATTGCCTGTGGAGAGAGCTGGAGGGGCTTGTGGCACTGTGGAAAGGCCTGTGGCCCAGTAGGAGCCTGTGGTCCTGTGGAGAGAGCTGAAAGTGTTGTGGCCCTGTGGAAAGGCCTGTGACCCTGTATAGGGGTCCGTTGCCCTGTGGAGAGAGCTGGAGGGGCTTGTGCCCTATGGAAATGACTATGGCCATGTAGAAAGGCCTTTTGGCCTTGAAGAGGGGGCTTGTGCCCTGCAGACGGGCCTTGTGTCTCTGTGGAGAGAGCTAAAGGGGGCTGTGGCCATGCAGAAAGTGCATTTGGCCCTGTGGAGGGGAGCTATGGCCCGGTAAAGAGAGCTTGTTGTCGTGTGGAGAAGAGTTGGAGGGGATTGTGGCCCTGGGGAAAGGCCTGTGACCCTGTATAGGGGTCCGTTGCCCTGTGGAGAGAGCTGGAGGGGCTCGTGCCCTATGGAAATGACTATGGCCATGTAGAAAGGCCTTTTGGCCTTGAAGAGGGGGCTTGTGCCCTGCAGACAGGCCTTGTGACTCTGTGGAGAGAGCTGTTGGGAGTTGTGGCCGTGTGGAAAGTGCATTTGGCCCTGTGGAGGTGAGCTATGGCCCTGTAAAGAGAGCTTCTTGTCCTGTGGAGAGAGCTGGAGGGTGTTGTGGCCCTATGGATAGGCCCTTTAGCCTTGTGGAAGGGGCTGTGGCCCTCTGGTGAGAGCTGGAAGGAGTTGTGGGCTGTGGAAAAGTCTGTGGTCCTGTGGAGAGAGCTGAAGGGGTTGAGGTCCTGTGGAAAGGCCTGTGACCCTGTATAGGGGTCTGTGGCCCCGCAGAGGGGCATGTGGCGATGTAAAGAGAGCTGGAGGGAGTTGTGGCCTGCGGAAAAGGCCATGTGGAGCGGGCTGGAGGGGCCTGTGTGTAACATACCTGGCGGCGTCCTTGCATGGTGGTCCATCTCCCACTGTGCAAGAGGGCGCACTTGATCTCCTGTCCAGAATGTCTCTCTGGCTTCCCTCCATGCTGTCTGTTTGTGTCTGTTTCTGCTGCTTAAGGGCGGCGCCCGATCACTTCCTGCCTTTTGTACCTGCTGTGGGTCACACCCCTTGTGCGTCCTCAGCCTATTGCTGTCTGTCACTTGGTATATAGCTCAGCAGCTCCCTTCTATCCCTGCCTGAGCATAGTGTTTCCTTCAGTGTGTGCTTGCACTCTGAAGGTGCCAGGTCCCGTCTCTTGTCTCCTGCTTTTTGTATCAGTTCCCGTGTCTGAACTGAGTCCTGTATGTCTCCTGCTTTGCGGTATCAGCTCCCGTGTCTGAACTGTGTCCTGTATGTCTCCTGCTTTGCGGTATCAGCTCCCGTGTCTGAACTGAGTCCTGTATGTCTCCTGCTTTGCGGTATCAGCTCCCGTGTCTGAACTGACTCCTTTCTGTGTTCTCTTGTCTGTCCTGTCTGAACACGCTCCTAGCCTGTTCCTCTCGCCTTCTAGTGGCCGATTTCCTAGACCCGCTCCTGTGTCTGGTCTGTCCTGTCTGAACACGCTCCTTGCCTGTTCGTTCCGCCTCTCTGGGGGCCGTATTCCCAGACCCGCTCCTGTATCCCTCTGCAGTGTCGGTCTCCTCCGTACACTCAGTTCCAGTCTGAACTCTCTCCTGTCCTTTACCTGTTTTGCCTCTATGTCCATTCCCTTCCTTTTTCTGCAGAGTCTGAACTCGTACCTAACTCCTGCTTATTGTCTCTGCAAGTACTGTGTGAGTATCTGGCTCTGTCTTTCCCTTCCTGTCTGTTCCGTGTGAACAGAGCCCTGTCCTCCCTGCTCAGCCTTGTCGGCACTCTAGCTGTGCTTGCCTGTAACCCTCTGCCTGTATTGTTCCTGAGTCCCGGTGTGTACTGGGTCCTATCCCGCCTGTGTTCCTACCTGCTAGTGCCTCCCTGTCTGCACTCTAGCTGTGCTTGCCTTTACCCCCCTGCCTGCATACCCGCCTGCCTGCATACCAGTCTGTGTGCCAGCCTACCAGCCTGTTCCTGTATTCCCCTGTGTGGGTCAACAGCCTTGTCCGGGGTCTGTCCTGGAGTAGCACCTGGTCCCTCTGCTCGGTTCCTCCTTGGTGCACTGGCGTCGTATGCCGTCGTGCGACCCTGGTCGGATCGGGTGAATACTTAGTCACGCCCCTCCAGGCATTCACTCTCCGGCACGGTCCAGTGGAATCACTACCAATCCCACGCACACGCCGCTTAGCCCGGGCGTGTGCATAACAGCATGCTCAGGCCATGGTTCCCGTTGAGCCCCACGGCCTTCGCTCTTTGAGAAGTTTTTCCAGCGAATACATGCATTAAAATAAAATAAATAATTTTTTTTCCCCCTTTAGCTGAGTTCCAGGCGAGTTACGCACCCGTCCAGATGGATCTATCAGCCCTCGTTCCTGCGGATCCGCCACGTTACTATGGGGATCCAAGACAGTGTCGTGCATTTGTGGAGCAATGCATGCTACACTTTAAGGCCTACCCTCTCTATTTTCCTTCCGATTGGGCTAAAGTGGCCTTTATGATTGACTACCTAGCGGGTGATGCCTTGAAATGGGTCACCCCCCTATGGGAAGCATGGGATCCTGTCATCCTTGACCTGCAGGCCTTCCTGGTGGCCTTTCGTATGGTCTTCGAGGACCCTAACTCTGAAGCCCCTGCTGAAGCTTCACTTCCCAATATCCCGGAGCAGCCCGGACGGGTAATGTGTGTGGGTAGCGCAATAGTCCTCCAGCCCAATGAGACTACTTGCCACCCAGAATCCTCACAGGGTGACTACGCTTTCCGGAATACTTCTCTCAACCTCAAGAGGCAGCCCAGACGTGCTAGACTTAGAGGCAAGCCGTCACGCCAGGGTCTGTCCTCCCTGAGACCTCCTGACCCCAACCTTGAAGTCCCTACTGAAGCTTCATCTCCCTGTATCCCGGAGAAACCCCAATGGGTAATGTGCGTGGGTAGTGCACCAGTTCTCCTGGCCGAAGAGACTTCTGCCCATCCAGACTCCACACAGGAGAACTTCCTGCACCCGGCATCAGATGCTTCTTTCTCTTTAACCGGTGTGCATGTCCAAGGATGCTCCAAAGCTGTGGTTACCTCAGAGTCTCTACACCCCTCTGACCAGGCGGAGGATCCCCTGTTGCCTCCTGAACCCTCCGGGATACCACTCGATGACAAATGGAGAGAGACTTCTCTACACCCGGTACTCAATACTTTGTCCGCTTCATCCTGTGAGCCTGACAATGGGTACCCCAAAGTGGTAGTTACCTCCGAGTCTCTACACCCCTCCGACCAGGCGGAGGATCTCCAGTTGTCTCCTGAACCCTTCGGGGTGCTACCTGGTAGCGAAAGGACAGAGACTTTCCTATACTCTGTACCTGATACCTCGCTCGCTTCGTCCAGTGAGTCCAACTTAGTGTACTCCGAAGCAGAGGTTACTCCTGAGTCTCTACACCCCTCCGACCAGGCGGAGCACCTCCAGTTGTGTTCAGAATCCTTCGGGGTGCCACCTGGTGGTGAATGGACAGAGACTTTCCTATATCCTGGATCTGATACCTCGCTTGCTTCGTCCAGTGAGTCCGACCTAGTGTACTCTGAAGCAGAGGTTACCCGTGAGTCTCTACACCCCTCTGACCAGGCGGAGGACCGCCAGCTGTCTCCAGAACCCTTCGGGGTGCCACCTGGTGGTGAATGGACAGAGACTTTCCTATACTCGGTACCCGATACCTCGCCTGCTTCCTCCAGTGAGTCCGACCTAGTGTACTCTGAAGCAGTTGTTTTCTCTGAGCCTCTGCACTCTTCTGACCCGGCGGAGGACCTCCAGTTGTTTCCTGAATCCTCCGGGATACCACCAGATAACAAAGAGACAGTGACTTTTCCTCATTATGTACGTGATAACCCGTCTATTTCTTCCTGTGAGCTTGACAAGATGTACCTCGAAGCAGAGATTACCCTTAAGTCTCTGTCCCCCTCCAACCCAGTGAACGACTGGCCCTCGAATTCCCTGCGGAAGATTCTGGCAGGCCTGAAGAAGAGGGGGCGTAAGGGGGGAGGTACTGTAACATACCTGGCGGCGTCCTTGCATGGTGGTCCATCTCCCACTGTGCAAGAGGGCGCACTTGATCTCCTGTCCAGAATGTCTCTCTGGCTTCCCTCCATGCTGTCTGTTTGTGTCTGTTTCTGCTGCTTAAGGGCGGCGCCCGATCACTTCCTGCCTTTTGTACCTGCTGTGGGTCACACCCCTTGTGCGTCCTCAGCCTATTGCTGTCTGTCACTTGGTATATAGCTCAGCAGCTCCCTTCTATCCCTGCCTGAGCATAGTGTTTCCTTCAGTGTGTGCTTGCACTCTGAAGGTGCCAGGTCCCGTCTCTTGTCTCCTGCTTTTTGTATCAGTTCCCGTGTCTGAACTGAGTCCTGTATGTCTCCTGCTTTGCGGTATCAGCTCCCGTGTCTGAACTGTGTCCTGTATGTCTCCTGCTTTGCGGTATCAGCTCCCGTGTCTGAACTGAGTCCTGTATGTCTCCTGCTTTGCGGTATCAGCTCCCGTGTCTGAACTGACTCCTTTCTGTGTTCTCTTGTCTGTCCTGTCTGAACACGCTCCTAGCCTGTTCCTCTCGCCTTCTAGTGGCCGATTTCCTAGACCCGCTCCTGTGTCTGGTCTGTCCTGTCTGAACACGCTCCTTGCCTGTTCGTTCCGCCTCTCTGGGGGCCGTATTCCCAGACCCGCTCCTGTATCCCTCTGCAGTGTCGGTCTCCTCCGTACACTCAGTTCCAGTCTGAACTCTCTCCTGTCCTTTACCTGTTTTGCCTCTATGTCCGTTCCCTTCCTTTTTCTGCAGAGTCTGAACTCGTACCTAACTCCTGCTTATTGTCTCTGCAAGTACTGTGTGAGTATCTGGCTCTGTCTTTCCCTTCCTGTCTGTTCCGTGTGAACAGAGCCCTGTCCTCCCTGCTCAGCCTTGTCGGCACTCTAGCTGTGCTTGCCTGTAACCCTCTGCCTGTATTGTTCCTGAGTCCCGGTGTGTACTGGGTCCTATCCCGCCTGTGTTCCTACCTGCTAGTGCCTCCCTGTCTGCACTCTAGCTGTGCTTGCCTTTACCCCCCCTGCCTGCATACCCGCCTGCCTGCATACCAGTCTGTGTGCCAGCCTACCAGCCTGTTCCTGTATTCCCCTGTGTGGGTCAACAGCCGTGTCCGGGGTCTGTCCTGGAGTAGCACCTGGTCCCTCTGCTCGGTTCCTCCTTGGTGCACTGGCGTCGTATGCCGTCGTGCGACCGGATCGGGTGAATACTTAGTCACGCCCCTCCAGGCATTCACTCTCCGGCACGGTCCAGTGGAATCACTACCAATCCCACGCACACGCCGCTTAGCCCGGGCGTGTGCATAACACTGTGGAAGGGTCTGAAGTAAGATTTGGGCCTATGAAGTCCTTTTGCGGTAAACAACATGAAACATGATTGCCTGTGGAGAGAGCTGGAGGGACTTGTAGCACTGTGGAAAGGCCTGTGGCCGGGCTGGAGCCTGTGGTCATGTGGAAGAGCTGAAGGTGTTGTGGCCCTGTGGAAAGGCCTGTGACCCTGTATAACGGTCCGTTGCCCTGTGGAGAGAGCTGGAGGGGCTCGTGCCCTATGGAAATGACTATGGCCATGTAGAAAGGCCTTTTGGCCTTGAAGAGGGGGCTTGTGCCCTGCAGACGGGCCTTGTGTCTCTGTGGAGAGAGCTAAAGGGGGCTGTGGCCGTGCAGAAAGTGCATTTGGCCCTGTGGAGGGGAGCTATGGCCCTGTAAAGAGAGCTTGTTGTCCTGTGGAGAAGAGTTGGAGGGTATTGTGGCCCTGTGGAAAGGCTTGTAGCCCGGCAGAAGGAGGCAGTGGTCCTGTGGAGAGAGCTGAAGGGGTTGAGGCCCTGTGGAAAGGCATGTGACCCTGTATAGGGGTCTGTGGCCCCGCAGAGGGGCATGTGGCGATGTAAAGAGAGCTGGAGGGAGTTGTGGCCTGAGGAAAAGGCCATGTGGAGCGGGCTGGAGGGGCCTGTGGAAGGCTCTGGAGTAAGGTTTGGGCCTATGAAGTCCTCTGCAGTAAACAACATGCAACATGATTGCCTGTGGAGAGAGCTGAAGCTGTTGTGGCCCTGTGGAAAGGACTGTGACCCTGTTCAGGGGTCCGTTGCCCTGTGGAGAGAGCTGGAGGTGCTCGTGCCCTATGGGAATGACTATGGCCATGTAGAAAGGCCTTTTTTTCCTTGAAGAGGGGCTTGTGCCCTGCACACGGGCCCTGTGACTCTGTGGAGAGGGCTGTTGGGAGTTGTGGCCGTGTGGAAAGTGCATTTGGCCCTGTGGAGGTGAGCTATGGCCCTGTAAAGAGAGCTTCTTGTCCTGTGGAGAGAGCTGGAGCGTGTTGTGGCCCTGTGGAAAGGTCTGTGGCCCTATGGATAGGCCCTTTAGCCTTGTGGAAGGGGCTGTGGCCCTGTGGTGAGAGCTGGAAGGAGTTGTGGGCTGTGGAAAAGCCTGTGGTCCTGTGGAGAGAGCTGAAGGGGTTGAGGCCCTGTGGAAAGGCCAGTGACCCTGTATAGGGGTCTGTGGCCCCGCAGAGGGGCATGTGGCGATGTAAAGAGAGCTGGAGGGAGTTGTGGCCTGAGGAAAAGGCCATGTGGAGCCGGCTGGAGGGGCCTGTGGAAGGCTCTGGAGTAAGATTTTGGCCTATGAAGTCCTTTGCAGTAAAAAACATGCAACATGATTGCCTGTGGAGAGAGCTAGAGGGGCTTGTGGCACTGTGGAAAGTCCTGTGGCTCAGTAGGAGCCTGTGGTCCTGTGGAGAGAGCTGAAGGTGTTGTGGTCACTCAATTGAGCCCTTTTAACTGATTAAAGGGGGGCGGAGGAGGCTGTGGCCCTGATGAAAGAGCTCAAAGGGGTTGTAGTCTTGTAGAAGGAGCCTGTGGTCCTGTGGAGAGAGCTGGAGGGGGTTATTGCCTTGGGGAAATGCCTATGGCCCTGCGAAAGGGACCTGTGGCCCTTTGAAAAAGGCCTTTGGCCTTGTGGAGGGGGCTGTTGCCTTGTAAAGGGAGCCTCTGTCCTTTTTGAGAGAGACAGAGGGGGTTGTGGCCTTATGGAAAGGCCTATGACACAGTGAAAGGGCCCTGTCGCCTTGTGGAGAGAGGTGAAGGCGGATGTGGCCCTGTGTATATGCCTGTAAACCTGTAGAAGGAGCCTGCGGTTCTGTGGAGAGAGCTTGAGGGGGGTTATGGCCCTATGGAAATGACTATGGCCCTGTGGAATGGACCTATGGCCCTTTGCAAAGGGCCTTTGGCCTTGTGGAGGGGGCCCTTGCCCTGTAGAAGGAGCCTGTGGCCCTCTTGAGAGAGCCAGAGGAGGTTGTGGCACTATTTAAAGGCCAGTGGCCCTGTAGAAAGGCCCCTTGGCCTTGATGAAGGGGCTTGTGCCCTGCAGACGGGCCCCATGACTCTGTGTAGAGAGCTGGAGGGGGTTGTGGCCATGTGGAAAGTGCATTTGGCCCTGTGGAGGGGAGCTATGGCCCTGTAAAGAGAGCCTGTTGTCCTGTGGAATTGGAGGGGATTGTGGCCCTGTGGAAAGGCTTGTGGCCCGGCAGAAGGAGCCAGTGGTCCTGTGGAGAGAGCTGAAGGGGTTGAGGCCCTGTGGAGAGGCCTGTGACCCTGTATAGGGGTCTGTTGCCCCGCAGAGGGGCATGTGGCGATGTAAAGAGAGCTGGATGGAGTTGTGGCCTGTGGAAAAGGCCATGTGGAGCGTGCTGGAGGGGCCTGTGGAAGGCTCTGGAGTAAGATGAAGGCCTATGAAGTCCTTTGCAGTAAACATCTAAATTTTCAAGCTTCGTGTCCGATTTGCAACAGGGTTGACTCCAATGTTGCCGAACTGCAACAAAAATTGACTCTTGTTGCAAAAGTGCAACATGATTGCCTGTGGAGAGAGCTGGATGGTGCTTGTGGCACTGTGGAAAGACCTGTGGCCCGGTAGTAGCCTGTGGTCCTGTGGAGAGAGCTGAAGGTGTTGTGGCCCTGTGGAAAGGCCTGTGACCCTGTATAGGGGTCCGTTGCCCTGTGGAGAGAGCTGGAGGGGCTTGTGCCCTATGGAAATGACTATGGCCATGTAGAAAGGCCCTTTGGCCTTGAAGAGGGGGCTTGTGTCCTGCAGACGGGCCCTGTGTCTCTGTGGAGAGAGCTAAAGGGGGCTGTGGCCGTGCAGAAAGTGCATTTGGCCCTGTGGAGGGGAGTTATGGCTCTGTAAAGAGAGCTTGTTGTCCTGTGGAGAAGAGTTGGAGGGGATTGTGGCCCTGTGGAAATGCTTGTGGCCCGGCAGAAGGAGCCAGTGGTCCTGTGGAGAGAGCTGAAGGGGTTGAGGCCCTGTGGAAAGGCCTGTGACCCTGTATAGGGGTCTGTGGCCCCGCAGAGGGTGCATGTGGCGATGTAAAGAGAGCTGGAGGGAGTTGTGGCCTGAGGAAAAGGCCATGTGGAGTGGGCTGGAAAGGCCTGTGGAAGGCTCTGGAGTAAGATTTGGGCCTATGAAGTCCTTTGCAGTAAACAACATGCAACATGATTGCCTGTGGAGAGAGCTGGAGGGGCTTGTGGCACCGTGGAAAGGCCTGTGGCCCAGTAGGAGCCTGTGGTCCTGTGGAGAGAGCTGAAAGTGTTGTGGCCCTGTGGAAAGGCCTGTGACCCTGTATAGGGGTCCGTTGCCCTGTGGAGAGAGCTGGAGGGGCTTGTGCCCTATGGAAATGACTATGGCCATGTAGAAAGGCCTTTTGGCCTTGAAGAGGGGGCTTGTGCCCTGCAGACGGGCCTTGTGTCTCTGTGGAGAGAGCTAAAGGGGGCTGTGGCCATGCAGAAAGTGCATTTGGCCCTGTGGAGGGGAGCTATGGCCCGGTAAAGAGAGCTTGTTGTCGTGTGGAGAAGAGTTGGAGGGGATTGTGGCCCTGGGGAAAGGCCTGTGACCCTGTATAGGGGTCCGTTGCCCTGTGGAGAGAGCTGGAGGGGCTCGTGCCCTATGGAAATGACTATGGCCATGTAGAAAGGCCTTTTGGCCTTGAAGAGGGGGCTTGTGCCCTGCAGACGGGCCTTGTGACTCTGTGGAGAGAGCTGTTGGGAGTTGTGGCCGTGTGGAAAGTGCATTTGGCCCTGTGGAGGTGAGCTATGGCCCTGTAAAGAGAGCTTCTTTTCCTGTGGAGAGAGCTGGAGGGTGTTGTGGCCCTGTGGAAATGTCTGTGGCCCTATGGATAGGCCCTTTAGCCTTGTGGAAGGGGCTGTGGCCCTCTGGTGAGAGCTGGAAGGAGTTGTGGGCTGTGGAAAAGTCTGTGGTCCTGTGGAGAGAGCTGAAGGGATTGAGTTCCTGTGGAAAGGCCTATGACCCTGTATAGGGGTCTGTGGCCCCGCAGAGGGGCATGTGGCGATGTAAAGAGAGCTGGAGGGAGTTGTGGCCTGCGGAAAAGGCCATGTGGAGCGGGCTGGAGGGGCCTGTGGAAGGGTCTGAAGTAAGATTTGGGCCTATGAAGTCCTTTTGCGGTAAACAACATGAAACATGATTGCCTGTGGAGAGAGCTGGAGGGACTTGTAGCACTGTGGAAAGGCCTGTGGCCGGGCTGGAGCCTGTGGTCCTGTGGAAGAGCTGAAGGTGTTGTGGCCCTGTGGAAAGGCCTGTGACCCTGTATAGCGGTCCGTTGCCCTGTGGAGAGAGCTGGAGGGGCTCGTGCCCTATGGAAATGACTATGGCCATGTAGAAAGGCCTTTTGGCCTTGAAGAGGGGGCTTGTGCCCTGCAGACGGGCCTTGTGTCTCTGTGGAGAGAGCTAAAGGGGGCTGTGGCCGTGCAGAAAGTGCATTTGGCCCTGTGGAGGGGAGCTATGGCCCGGTAAAGAGAGCTTGTTGTCCTGTGGAGAAGAGTTGGAGGGGATTGTGGCCCTGTGGAATGGCCTGTGACCCTGTATAGGGGTCTGTGGCCCCGCAGAGGGGCATGTGGCGATGTAAAGAGAGCTGGAGGGAGTTGTGGCCTGCGGAAAAGGCCATGTGGAGCGGGCTGGAGGGGCCTGTGGAAGGGTCTAAAGTAAGATTTGGGCCTATGAAGTCCTTTTGCGGTAAACAACATGCAACATGATTGCCTGTGGAGAGAGCTGGAGGGACTCGTAGCACTGTGGAAAGGCCTGTGGCCGGGTAGGAGCCTGTGGTCCTGTGGAGAGAGATGAATGTGTTGTGGCCCTGTGGAAAGGATTTTTAAGCGCAGCAGAAACGCTGCGTAAAAATCTACAGCATGGGCATTAACATTGCGGAATGCCACTGAGTACCATGGGGTGCAGATTATCAAGTGTTTCACAAGCGTTTCCGCTGCGTAAATTACGCAACATATACGCTTGTAAATCGCTACGTGGGCACGCAGCCTGAGGCTGTGTTCACACACCACCCGGTCCGGAGGAGAAGTGATGTCACAGAGGTGGAAGAAGAATCCTGTTCCTCCTCCCCTTTGTGACATGTCTGCCAGCCCCCATTTCATTTTGTAATGTATTACTATACAGTACGAAATCAAAATTAAATAAATACAGATGTATTAAAAATAATAAAGAATTAATACTTACCCTTTCAGACGCCTTTTCGGTCTATCCGGTGCAGAGCCAAAGCCACGTCCTGAGCGACAGGACCTTCCATGATGTCACATGAAGGTCCTGTCGGTTGGTATTTGGCCTTGGTTCTGCACCGGATAGCCCTAAAAGGCATCGGAAAGGGTAAGTATTAATTCTATTGTGATGTCATAATACCCCACAACTACTAGTATAGGCAAAAAAGTGACACATTTATTCCATTTTATTTATTGAAAGAAATTAGGCTTAAACCAAAAATGACATGATGGCGGATTGCCTGTAAAGATGCCTTCTTTTTAATGTATTGATCTTCATGGAATAAAGTAAAATTCATCATATGGAAACCGGTGCCAGCATTCCTTTTTTCATGTTTGGCTTCCAGGCGGTGGCCTACCGCCACTGAGCACCTGACCGGATCCACTGATTGGAAGGAGGGGGGAGCTTTCTATTTCCCAATTTTCTCATTTGGCTCCAAAAATAACATGTCAATCAAGAAAACTGGTATAAAGGAGCATGGCATAGGTGACATTTCTTTGCCAGCATTCAACCTGTGTAAAGAAAAAAAAGAATATTAAACAGTGCAGTATACTATATCAGGTTCCTTTACTCGAGCTGACCAATGGTCAATAGGTCACTCAAATGAGTCCTTTTAACTGATTAAAGAGGGGTGGAGGGGGCTGTGGCCCTGATGAAAGAGCTGAAATGGGTTGTAGCCTTGTAGAAGGAGCCTGTGGTCCTGTGGAGAGAGCTGGAGGGGGCTATTGCCTTGGGGAAATGCCTATGGCCCTGTGGAAGGGACCTGTGGCCCTTTGAAAAAGGACTTTGGCCTTGTGGAGGGGGCTGTTTCCTTGTAAAGGGAGCCTCTGTCCTTTTTGAGAGAGAGAGAGGGGGTTGTGGCCTTATGGAAAGGCTTATTGCATAGTGAAAGGGCCCTGTTGCCCTGTGGAGAGAGGTAAAGGTGGTTGTGGCCCTGTGTAAATGCCTGTACACCTGTAGAAGGAGCCTGGGCCCTGTTGAGAGTACCAGAGGGGGTTGTGGCCCTATTTAAAGGCCAGTAGCCCTGTAGAAAGGCCCCTTGGCCTTGATGAAGGGGCTTGTGCCCTGCAGACGAGCCCCGTGACTCTGTGGAGAGAGCTGGAGGGGATTTTGGCCGTGTGGAAAGTGCATTTGGCCCTGTGGAGGGGAGCTATAGCCCTGTAAAGAGAGCTAGTTGTCCTGTGTAGAGAGTTGGAGGGGATTGTGGCCCTGTGGAAATGCTTGTGGCCCGGCAGAAGGAGCCAGTGGTCCTGTGGAGAGAGCTGAAGGGGTTGAGGCCCTGTGGAAAGGCCAGTGACCCTGTATAGGGGTCTGTGGCCCCGCAGAGGGGCATGTGGCGATGTAAAGAGAGCTGGAGGGAGTTGTGGCCTGAGGAAAAGGCCATGTGGAGCCGGCTGGAGGGGCCTGTGGAAGGCTCTGGAGTAATATTTTGGCCTATGAAGTCCTTTGCAGTAAAAAACATGCAACATGATTGCCTGTGGAGAGAGCTAGAGGGGCTTGTGGCACTGTGGAAAGTCCTGTGGCTCAGTAGGAGCCTGTGGTCCTGTGGAGAGAGCTGAAGGTGTTGTGGTCACTCAATTGAGCCCTTTTAACTGATTAAAGGGGGGCGGAGGAGGCTGTGGCCCTGATGAAAGAGCTCAAAGGGGTTGTAGTCTTGTAGAAGGAGCCTGTGGTCCTGTGGAGAGAGCTGGAGGGGGTTATTGCCTTGGGGAAATGCCTATGGCCCTGCGAAAGGGACCTGTGGCCCTTTGAAAAAGGCCTTTGGCCTTGTGGAGGGGGCTGTTGCCTTGTAAAGGGAGCCTCTGTCCTTTTTGAGAGAGACAGAGGGGGTTGTGGCCTTATGGAAAGGCCTATGACACAGTGAAAGGGCCCTGTCGCCTTGTGGAGAGAGGTGAAGGCGGATGTGGCCCTGTGTATATGCCTGTAAACCTGTAGAAGGAGCCTGCGGTTCTGTGGAGAGAGCTTGAGGGGGGTTATGGCCCTATGGAAATGACTATGGCCCTGTGGAATGGACCTATGGCCCTTTGCAAAGGGCCTTTGGCCTTGTGGAGGGGGCCCTTGCCCTGTAGAAGGAGCCTGTGGCCCTCTTGAGAGAGCCAGAGGAGGTTGTGGCACTATTTAAAGGCCAGTGGCCCTGTAGAAAGGCCCCTTGGCCTTGATGAAGGGGCTTGTGCCCTGCAGACGGGCCCCATGACTCTGTGTAGAGAGCTGGAGGGGGTTGTGGCCATGTGGAAAGTGCATTTGGCCCTGTGGAGGGGAGCTATGGCCCTGTAAAGAGAGCCTGTTGTCCTGTGGAATTGGAGGGGATTGTGGCCCTGTGGAAAGGCTTGTGGCCCGGCAGAAGGAGCCAGTGGTCCTGTGGAGAGAGCTGAAGGGGTTGAGGCCCTGTGGAGAGGCCTGTGACCCTGTATAGGGGTCTGTTGCCCCGCAGAGGGGCATGTGGCGATGTAAAGAGAGCTGGATGGAGTTGTGGCCTGTGGAAAAGGCCATGTAGAGCGTGCTGGAGGGGCCTGTGGAAGGCTCTGGAGTAAGATGAAGGCCTATGAAGTCCTTTGCAGTAAACATCTAAATTTTCAAGCTTCGTGTCCGATTTGCAACAGGGTTGACTCCAATGTTGCCGAACTGCAACAAAAATTGACTCTTGTTGCAAAAGTGCAACATGATTGCCTGTGGAGAGAGCTGGATGGTGCTTGTGGCACTGTGGAAAGACCTGTGGCCCGGTAGTAGCCTGTGGTCCTGTGGAGAGAGCTGAAGGTGTTGTGGCCCTGTGGAAAGGCCTGTGACCCTGTATAGGGGTCCGTTGCCCTGTGGAGAGAGCTGGAGGGGCTTGTGCCCTATGGAAATGACTATGGCCATGTAGAAAGGCCCTTTGGCCTTGAAGAGGGGGCTTGTGTCCTGCAGACGGGCCCTGTGTCTCTGTGGAGAGAGCTAAAGGGGGCTGTGGCCGTGCAGAAAGTGCATTTGGCCCTGTGGAGGGGAGTTATGGCTCTGTAAAGAGAGCTTGTTGTCCTGTGGAGAAGAGTTGGAGGGGATTGTGGCCCTGTGGAAATGCTTGTGGCCCTGCAGAAGGAGCCAGTGGTCCTGTGGAGAGAGCTGAAGGGGTTGAGGCCCTGTGGAAAGGCCTGTGACCCTGTATAGGGGTCTGTGGCCCCGCAGAGGGTGCATGTGGCGATGTAAAGAGAGCTGGAGGGAGTTGTGGCCAGAGGAAAAGGCCATGTGGAGTGGGCTGGAAAGGCCTGTGGAAGGCTCTGGAGTAAGATTTGGGCCTATGAAGTCCTT
Organism: Phyllobates terribilis; assembly: GCF_046119375.1. Taxonomy (NCBI): domain Eukaryota; kingdom Metazoa; phylum Chordata; class Amphibia; order Anura; family Dendrobatidae; genus Phyllobates; species Phyllobates terribilis. The sequence goes on along the minus strand of NW_027362956.1, from coordinate 2,351,808 downwards.
TGCAGTAAACAACATGCAACATGATTGCCTGTGGAGAGAGCTGGAGGGGCCTGTGGCACCGTGGAAAGGCCTGTGGCCCAGTAGGAGCCTGTGGTCCTGTGGAGAGAGCTGAAAGTGTTGTGGCCCTGTGGAAAGGCCTGTGACCCTGTATAGGGGTCCGTTGCCCTGTGGAGAGAGCTGGAGGGGCTTGTGCCCTATGGAAATGACTATGGCCATGTAGAAAGGCCTTTTGGCCTTGAAGAGGGGGCTTGTGCCCTGCAGACGGGCCTTGTGTCTCTGTGGAGAGAGCTAAAGGGGGCTGTGGCCATGCAGAAAGTGCATTTGGCCCTGTGGAGGGGAGCTATGGCCCGGTAAAGAGAGCTTGTTGTCGTGTGGAGAAGAGTTGGAGGGGATTGTGGCCCTGGGGAAAGGCCTGTGACCCTGTATAGGGGTCCGTTGCCCTGTGGAGAGAGCTGGAGGGGCTCGTGCCCTATGGAAATGACTATGGCCATGTAGAAAGGCCTTTTGGCCTTGAAGAGGGGGCTTGTGCCCTGCAGACGGGCCTTGTGACTCTGTGGAGAGAGCTGTTGGGAGTTGTGGCCGTGTGGAAAGTGCATTTGGCCCTGTGGAGGTGAGCTATGGCCCTGTAAAGAGAGCTTCTTTTCCTGTGGAGAGAGCTGGAGGGTGTTGTGGCCCTGTGGAAATGTCTGTGGCCCTATGGATAGGCCCTTTAGCCTTGTGGAAGGGGCTGTGGCCCTCTGGTGAGAGCTGGAAGGAGTTGTGGGCTGTGGAAAAGTCTGTGGTCCTGTGGAGAGAGCTGAAGGGATTGAGTTCCTGTGGAAAGGCCTTTGACCCTGTATAGGGGTCTGTGGCCCCGCAGAGGGGCATGTGGCGATGTAAAGAGAGCTGGAGGGAGTTGTGGCCTGCGGAAAAGGCCATGTGGAGCGGGCTGGAGGGGCCTGTGGAAGGGTCTGAAGTAAGATTTGGGCCTATGAAGTCCTTTTGCGGTAAACAACATGAAACATGATTGCCTGTGGAGAGAGCTGGAGGGACTTGTAGCACTGTGGAAAGGCCTGTGGCCGGGCTGGAGCCTGTGGTCCTGTGGAAGAGCTGAAGGTGTTGTGGCCCTGTGGAATGGCCTGTGACCCTGTATAGCGGTCCGTTGCCCTGTGGAGAGAGCTGGAGGGGCTCGTGCCCTATGGAAATGACTATGGCCATGTAGAAAGGCCTTTTGGCCTTGAAGAGGGGGCTTGTGCCCTGCAGACGGGCCTTGTGTCTCTGTGGAGAGAGCTAAAGGGGGCTGTGGCCATGCAGAAAGTGCATTTGGCCCTGTGGAGGGGAGCTATGGCCCTGTAAAGAGAGCTTGTTGTCCTGTGGAGAAGAGTTGGAGGGGATTGTGGCCCTGTGGAAAGGCTTGTAGCCCGGCAGAAGGAGGCAGTGGTCCTGTGGAGAGAGCTGAAGGGGTTGAGGCCCTGTGGAAAGGCATGTGACCCTGTATAGGGGTCTGTGGCCCCGCAGAGGGGCATGTGGCGATGTAAAGAGAGCTGGAGGGAGTTGTGGCCTGAGGAAAAGGCCATGTGGAGCGGGCTGGAGGGGCCTGTGGAAGGCTCTGGAGTAAGGTTTGGGCCTATGAAGTCCTCTGCAGTAAACAACATGCAACATGATTGCCTGTGGAGAGAGCTGAAGCTGTTGTGGCCCTGTGGAAAGGACTGTGACCCTGTACAGGGGTCCGTTGCCCTGTGGAGAGAGCTGGAGGTGCTCTTGCCCTATGGGAATGACTATGGCCATGTAGAAAGGCCTTTTGGCCTTGAAGAGGGGCTTGTGCCCTGCAGACGGGCCCTGTGACTCTGTGGAGAGGGCTGTTGGGAGTTGTGGCCGTGTGGAAAGTGCATTTGGCCCTGTGGAGGTGAGCTATGGCCCTGTAAAGAGAGCTTCTTGTCCTGTGGAGAGAGCTGGAGCGTGTTGTGGCCCTGTGGAAAGGTCTGTGGCCCTATGGATAGGCCCTTTAGCCTTGTGGAAGGGGCTGTGGCCCTGTGGTGAGAGCTGGAAGGAGTTGTGGGCTGTGGAAAAGCCTGTGGTCCTGTGGAGAGAGCTGAAGGGGTTGAGGCCCTGTGTAAAGGCCAGTGACCCTGTATAGGGGTCTGTGGCCCCGCAGAGGGGCATGTGGCGATGTAAAGAGAGCTGGAGGGAGTTGTGGCCTGAGGAAAAGGCCATGTGGAGCCGGCTGGAGGGGCCTGTGGAAGGCTCTGGAGTAAGATTTGGGCCTATGAAGTCCTTTGCAGTAAAAAACATGCAACATGATTGCCTGTGGAGAGAGCTAGAGGGGCTTGTGGCACTGTGGAAAGTCCTGTGGCTCAGTAGGAGCCTGTGGTCCTGTGGAGAGAGCTGAAGGTGTTGTGGTCACTCAATTGAGCCCTTTTAACTGATTAAAGGGGGGCGGAGGAGGCTGTGGCCCTGATGAAAGAGCTCAAAGGGGTTGTAGTCTTGTAGAAGGAGCCTGTGGTCCTGTGGAGAGAGCTGGAGGGGGTTATTGCCTTGGGGAAATGCCTATGGCCCTGCGAAAGGGACCTGTGGCCCTTTGAAAAAGGCCTTTGGCCTTGTGGAGGGGGCTGTTGCCTTGTAAAGGGAGCCTCTGTCCTTTTTGAGAGAGACAGAGGGGGTTGTGGCCTTATGGAAAGGCCTATGACACAGTGAAAGGGCCCTGTCGCCTTGTGGAGAGAGGTGAAGGCGGATGTGGCCCTGTGTATATGCCTGTAAACCTGTAGAAGGAGCCTGCGGTTCTGTGGAGAGAGCTTGAGGGGGGTTATGGCCCTATGGAAATGACTATGGCCCTGTGGAATGGACCTATGGCCCTTTGCAAAGGGCCTTTGGCCTTGTGGAGGGGGCCCTTGCCCTGTAGAAGGAGCCTGTGGCCCTCTTGAGAGAGCCAGAGGAGGTTGTGGCACTATTTAAAGGCCAGTGGCCCTGTAGAAAGGCCCCTTGGCCTTGATGAAGGGGCTTGTGCCCTGCAGACGGGCCCCATGACTCTGTGTAGAGAGCTGGAGGGGGTTGTGGCAATGTGGAAAGTGCATTTGGCCCTGTGGAGGGGAGCTATGGCCCTGTAAAGAGAGCCTGTTGTCCTGTGGAATTGGAGGGGATTGTGGCCCTGTGGAAAGGCTTGTGGCCCGGCAGAAGGAGCCAGTGGTCCTGTGGAGAGAGCTGAAGGGGTTGAGGCCCTGTGGAGAGGCCTGTGACCCTGTATAGGGGTCTGTTGCCCCGCAGAGGGGCATGTGGCGATGTAAAGAGAGCTGGATGGAGTTGTGGCCTGTGGAAAAGGCCATGTGGAGCGTGCTGGAGGGGCCTGTGGAAGGCTCTGGAGTAAGATGGGGGCCTATGAAGTCCTTTGCAGTAAACATCTAAATTTTCAAGCTTCGTGTCCGATTTGCAACAGGGTTGACTCCAATGTTGCCGAACTGCAACAAAAATTGACTCTTGTTGCAAAAGTGCAACATGATTGCCTGTGGAGAGAGCTGGATGGTGCTTGTGGCACTGTGGAAAGACCTGTGGCCCGGTAGTAGCCTGTGGTCCTGTGGAGAGAGCTGAAGGTGTTGTGGCCCTGTGGAAAGGCCTGTGACCCTGTATAGGGGTCCGTTGCCCTGTGGAGAGAGCTGGAGGGGCTTGTGCCCTATGGAAATGACTATGGCCATGTAGAAAGGCCCTTTGGCCTTGAAGAGGGGGCTTGTGTCCTGCAGATGGGCCCTGTGTCTCTGTGGAGAGAACTAAAGGGGGCTGTGGCCGTGCAGAAAGTGCATTTGGCCCTGTGGAGGGGAGCTATGGCCCTGTAAAGAGAGCTTGTTGTCCTGTGGAGAAGAGTTCGAGGGGATTGTGGCCCTGTGGAAATGCTTGTGGCTCGGCAGAAGGAGCCAGTGGTCCTGTGGAGAGAGCTGAAGGGGTTGAGGCCCTGTGGAAAGGCCTGTGACCCTGTATAGGGGTCTGTGGCCCCGCAGAGGGGCATGTGGCGATGTAAAGAGAGCTGGAGGGAGTTGTGGCCTGCGGAAAAGGCCATGTGGAGCGGGCTGGAGGGGCCTCTGGAAGGGTCTGAAGTAAGATTTGGGCCTATGAAGTCCTTTTTTCGGTAAACAACATGCAACATGATTGCCTGTGGAGAGAGCTAGAGGGACTTGTAGCACTGTGTAAAAGCCTGTGGCCGGGTAGGAGCCTGTGGTCCTGTGGAGAGAGCTGAAGGTGTTGTGGCCCTGTGGAAAGGCCTGTGACCCTGTATAGCGGTCCGTTGCCCTGTGGAGAGAGCTGGAGGGGCTCGTGCCCTATGGAAATGACTATGGCCATGCAGAAAGGCCTTTTGGCTTTGAAGAGGGGGCTTGTGCCCTGCAGACGGGCCCTGTGACTCTGTGGAGAGGGCTGTTGGGAGTTGTGGCCGTGTGGAAAGTGCATTTGGCCCTGTGGAGGTGAGCTATGGCCCTGTAAAGAGAGCTTCTTGTCCTGTGGAGAGAGCTGGAGGGTGTTGTGGCCATGTGGAAAGGTCTGTGGCCCTATGGATAGGCCCTTTGGCCTTGTGGAAGGGGCTGTGGCCCTGTGGTGAGAGGTGGAAGGAGTTGTGGGCTGTGGAAAAGCCTGTGGTCCTGTGGAGACAGCTGAAGGGGTTGAGGCCCTGTGGAAAGGCCTGTGACCCTGTATAGGGGTCTGTGGCCCCGCAGAGGGGCATGTAGCGATGTAAAGAGAGCTGGAGGGAGTTGTGGCCTGAGGAAAAGGCCATGTGGAGCGGGCTGGAGAGGTCTGTGGAAGGCTCTGGAGTAAGATTTGGGCCTATGAAGTCCTTTGCAGTAAACAACATGCAACATGATTGCCTGTGGAGAGAACTGGAGGGGCTTGTGGCACTGTGGAAAGGCCTGTGGCCCAGTAGGAGCCTGTGGTCCTGTGGAGAGAGCTGAAGGTGTTGTGGCCCTGTGGAAAGGCCTGTGACCCTGTATAGAGGTCCGTTGCCCTGTGGAGAGAGCTGGAGGGGCTTGTGCCCTATGGAAATGACTATGGCCCTGTAGAAAGGCCTTTTGGCCTTGAAGAGGGGGCTTGTGCCCTGCAGACGGGCCTTGTGTCTCTGTGGAGAGAGCTAAAGGGGGCTGTGGCCATGCAGAAAGTGCATTTGGCCCTGTGGAGGGGAGCTATGGCCCGGTAAAGAGAGCTTGTTGTCCTGTGGAGAAGAGTTGGAGGGGATTGTGGCCCTGTGGAAAGACCTGTGACCCTGTATAGGGGTCCGTTGCCCTGTGGAGAGAGCTGGAGGGGCTCGTGCCCTATGGAAATGACTATGGCCATGTAGAAAGGCCTTTTGGCCTTGAAGAGGGGGCTTGTGCCCTGCAGGCGGGCCCTGTGACTCTGTGGAGAGAGCTGTTGGGAGTTGTGGCCGTGTGGAAAGTGCTTTTGGCCCTGTGGAGGTGAGCTATGGCCCTGTAAAGAGAGCTTCTTGTCCTGTGGAGAGAGCTGGAGGGTGTTGTGGCCCTGTGGAAAGGTCTGTGGCCCTATGGATACGCCCTTTAGCCCTGTGGAAGGGGCTGTGGCCCTGTGGTGAGAGCTGGAAGGAGTTGTGGGCTGTGGAAAAGCCTGTGGTCCTGTGGAGAGAGCTGAAGGGGTTGAGGCCCTGTGGAAAGGCCTGTGACCCTGTATAGGTGTCTGTGGCCCCGCTGAGGAGCATGTGGCGATGTAAAGAGAGCTGGAGGGAGTTGTGTCCTGACGAAAAGGCCATGTGGAGCGGGCTGGAGGGGCCTTTCGAAGGCTCTGGAGTAAGATTTGGGCCTATGAAGTCCTTTGCAGTAAACAACATGCAACATGATTGCCTGTGGAGAGAGCTGGAGGGGCTTGTGGCACTGTGGAAAGGCCTGTGGCCCAGTAGGAGCCTGTGGTCATGTGGAGAGAGCTGAAGGTGTTGTGGCCCTGTGGAAAGGCCTGTGACCCTGTATAGGGGTCCGTTGCCCTGTGGAGAGAGCTGGAGGGGCTCGTGCCCTATGGAAATGACTATGGCCATGTAGAAAGGCCTTTTGGCCTTGAAGAGGGGGCTTGTGCTCTGCAGACGGGCCTTGTGTCTCTGTGGGGAGAGCTAAATGGGGCTGTGTCCATGCAGAAAGTGCATTTGGCCCTGTGGAGGGGAGCTATGGCCCTGTAATGAGAGCTTGTTGTCCTGTGGAGAAGAGTTGGAGGGGATTGTGGCCCTGTGGAAATGCTTGTGGCCCGGCAGAAGGAGCCTATGGTACTGTGGAGAGAGTTGAAGGGGTTGTTTGCCCGCAGAGGGGCATGTAGTGATGTAAAGAGAGCTGGAGGGAGTTTTGCTCTGCTAAAAAAGGCCATGTGGAGTGGGCTGGAGGGGCCTGTGGAAGGCTCTGGAGTAAGATTGGGGCCTATGAAGTCTTTTGCAGTAAACAACATGCAACATGATTGCCTGTGGAAAGAGCTGGAGGGGCTTGTGGCACTGTGTAAAGGCCTGTGGCCCGGTAGGAGCCTGTGGTCCTGTGGAGAGAGCTGAAGGGGCTTGTGGCACTGTGGAAAGGCCTGTGACCCTGTATAGTGGTCTGTTGCCCTGTGGAGAGAGCTGGAGGGGCTTGTGGCCCTGAGGAAAGGGCCTATGGCCCTGTGGAGAGAGCTGAAGGTGGGTGCGGCCCTGTGGAAAGGCCTGTGACCCTGAAGAGGGATCTGTGGCCCTTCAAATGGGCCTGTTGCCCTGTGGAGAGAGCTGGAGTGGGTTATGGCCCTGTGGAAATGCCTATGGCACTGCGGAAAGGGACCTCTGGCCCTTTGCAAAGGGTCATTGGCCTTGTGGAGTGGGCTATTGCCCTGTTGACGGGCCTGTGGCCCTGTGTGATTGTTGATAGCCTGACAAATCATCCAATAAAAACTTGCATATTTTTCAAGGATCCTGTAGCTTAAAGATGTTTCCTGACAATTCACTTTAATGTTCAGGAAGCATCCTACAGGAACAAGATTCTTAAAAAATACACAAGTGTTAAACACTGTGTAGCTTTGTGGTTACTTACCAATTAATCTTCTCTGCTGCAACTTGAGTAGTGCTTCTTACCTTTGACCTACAGGAAGAGGTGTGCATGAGAGAGAGTCATTGAGAGGCACATAGAGGCAAAGAGGGGAGCAAAGGGGCAAAGGTAGGCACATAGAGGGATGCAAAAGGTAAATAGAAGCACAGGGAGGGACAGAGAGGCACAGAGACCGATAGAGAGCCACAGATGGGCAAAGACAGAGATTGAGAGGCTCGTGAAGGCACAGAGACAAAAAAAGGCACTTTGGATGGAAAGAAAGCACCAGAGAGAGAGCATGCGAGAGAGTGGTGCAATGGGGAGAGATCAAAAGTGAGCGCCAGTGATGCACTGGAGACTGAGAGAGCACAAAAGAGAGCACTGCACTATAAAGACAGAGGAGTGCCAGAGAGCGGTGCAGTAGGGAGAAAGAGAACACATCAGAGAGTGGTGCACTGGAAAGAGAGTGAAAGAGCACCAGAGAGCATTGCACTGGAGAGAGAGAAAGAGAGAGAGACAGAAAGCAGTGTGCCAGTGTAAAAGGGCACCAGAGAGTGATGCACTGACTGGACAAATGGTCATTTTTATAGGCAGTTCTACATGTCGGGTTGCTGGACAGCTGGGGGTCATGCTTACCGTTGTTAGGGATGGTAATATATTCTGCTTCCCTAGGCCTGATTTCCAGGGACTGCACTGCTCTGACTGGCAGGAGCACTTTTATGGCTACCTGACCTTTAAATTATTATGGATTCTAGTAATACTGACAAAGCATTAGACTAAACGGCTCAGAAACCTGACGGTAGTAAATGATTGTGCCATTTGAACAGTTGTCAGAATTGTTTCATCATAGCCATAGGACTTCCACTTTATATTTATCTTTAAAATAGTTATTAAAAGGACTCTGTCACCAGGTTTTTGACATCCCATCGGACAGCAGCATAATGTAGAGATAGAAATCCTGATCCAGCAATGTTTCACTTACTGAGCTCCTTGCTGTCATTTTGATAAAATTACTGTTTTCTCTGTTGCAGATTTGGCAGCTCCCAAGTATGACTGGACTACTGGAGTAGTGCTCTAATGATAATCTCCAGATGATTTAACAGTGTTTTAATGCAAACTACACTGAGCAGCCTAGTAAGTGATATATCACTGGAATAAAGATGTCTGTGTCCACATTATGGTGCGCTCAGATGAGATGGCTAAAACCTGGTGACAGAATCCCTTTAACACTAATACAAACAGTACAAATGTTTATAATAAAGAAAATCTTCTCCCATTGCTTCGAGGGCCCCGTTCACCTGGAATTGTAGAACAACCTAGAATAGAAAAGAAACAAATAAAACATGAATTCAGAAACTTTAACAAGACCGGAACTTTAGTCTCCGAAACGCCTCATTCTTTCTTGGGAGCTGATCACTGCCGTCTTCTTAATCTCTTTAAAGGAAAGAAGGGGAATACATATGTTAAAACCGAAATGTTTATTGTTCAAGGACAATGTGAATGAGTATATTGACCAATTACCCTGGGTGTTTCCTTTTCCTCAACTGCATCCCTGTCTTCATGGACCTTGTTGTGACCCTAGGTTCGATTGGTGCTCTCCGCCTGATATAAATAATAACATTACATTTTCTGGGCACTTAGAGTGGTATAAGGATATCTTCTATCAATCCTAAAAGTTTAGGCATCGAGGTTTGTTCTGCGATGGAGATATCATCAATAAACGCCTGTAATATACCCTTCCGCATACTGTCTACAAGTGGCCGCTACTGAGAGCACTTTGCCTGGGTATAGGTGCTGAGGATGCTCAGAAGAACAAGTCATTGTCCATAACATCACAAGCTATGTACAGTTTGCCAACTCCTACTAGCTTGCTTGATTTAATAATATACCCACCTTTGAGTCTTAGTATTTAAATTTGACACACCGAGGTCCTCTGTTTCACCCTGGGCACTGTAGTCTTCAGCTTGCTGGACCATTTGCTCCTCTTCTCCATTGCTCTCTTCTGCTTCTCTTTAGGGGAGATAGAAAACAGAATATTACATTTTATCAACAATTTGGTGAAATAGATCATAACTGCTTTGCAATAAATTACCTTGAGCTGCTGGGTTGAGGTTGATTTTCCGATGATTTCCCTGCTGCCAAGACCAGTGTGTATGCTTGGCAGAGGTCTCCTAACGTTTTTTCTCTGTAATTCCTCTCTGCTGTCATGTTGGAATGACTGAGATATTTGGAGAAAAGATACCTCTGTGTCTCTGTTAAATGTGACACGGTCCATGTTTCACAAGTTTTTCTTGCCACCTGACTAGAGATGGATTTAAGTTTGTACCTAGATAGCAATAGAGTAGATCATAAATACATGGCACAACATCTAATATGTAGGATTTTTAACTTTTAAGACTTACTTCTTCTGGTAGCGATGAAGGTCGGTGGATACATTATATATCTGTCTTCCTGTAGTCGATAAGAAGAATTTATCTGGACTGTCTTTTTTGGCCAGCACCCGTCTCACTTTTTTAAAGTAGATGTTAAACCACTGTAAATAAACAAAACAAAAAACAGTAAACCACTTAATAAAAATTGAGTTGGGCCCTTCAATATTAAGATAAGAAAATTTGAAATAGACTAAATTAATTACTGGAGTCAATGACCGCACCAACGTGAGGGAGGGATGTGCCTAACCAGGAGAGCGAAACCTACAGACTAAAAGGGCAGTATCTCTCCTCCGCCTCAGTTGGATTTCAGAGCATGATAGGAACCACACAATCTAAATATATAGAAAAGTCACCTCACACCAAACATATGTCAGACTATAAACTGCCCACCATTCATTTAAAGTGCAGAACATCTGTGATAAGGGAGAGCATATCTGTTCCTACTGATAATGCATTCTGGATGCTGCTGCAACAAGCATTATTGTTAAGAAAATGCACTATTCTGGACACCAATACTATGGTTTAGCATCCTGGATACTGCAGGGAAATAAGGGAAAGACTCCCAACACACCTGCATGAGGATGTAGCACCAAGTTGTCCTGTAAAATCTGGTTAAAGGGAGGATCTACTAAAAGGGACAGAATGCCACTAATCCTACGGGTTGAAGTCATGACAACTAACAGATCCCTCTCTAATGTGGGTGCCATCGTAGTGACAGGAACATCTTACCTTTTCTTCTTCTTCAGTAAGCACAAAACAGGCTACTTGGTGGGCAGCAGTCTTATGGGATTTAACTCCGACAATTATTAGCTGTTCATTTTGATAGATGTGACGCATCCTCTCTGTCCACTCAGAAACCTGTGAGTCAAGACATGGGAAAGTTAGATAGACATGTGGCTTTAAATCAGGATAATGAGTAGGTTGTTACTTACCGTCATGTTTCTGACAACTCCTGGTCTTTGTAAGTGTTTTAGTATGATTAAGGCCTCAAGGTAATAGAGAATCTCCAACTGATGCACTTCATTTCGGGATCCTCCTTGGACATCCTCGATGGCTTGCAGGAAAGCTGGCTTTGCAACGGTCAGGATCTCCTGGCATTGCTGAGGTGTTTTGTCCAATTTATGCAACTCCAGGTACCTAAGAGAAAGATTAATAAATGTGACTGATAGGTGAGGCCTATTTTTAAGTCATGTATGAAAAATCCTGGCGGGAGAGAGAAAAGAGAAAAAATAATAATTGTGCATACATCTGAAAGGATAAAAATTAGCTGACATACCTTTTGCTGACAACTTCTTTTGCAACTCCCTTGGAAAATTTCTTCTGAATATCCGCAGTCACATACTGGAAATACTTCATTGCCTTGAAGAGTTTTTCATTTTTATCGCGTAAATTGGTTGCAAATAGTTGATAATGTACAAATTTCCGGACATTCTTAATGTAGTTGGTGACAGTTTGGTTGCACAGACCGAGATCTTGAAGGTTTTTGAAAAATAAATGGGCGTTTTCAATCTTTGTCGCAAAGTTGAGGCTCACACGGCGTTTGTTCATAAAGTATAAAAACCTTGACACATTTTCAACAATTTGTTTGTATCTTTCCAACTTGCAATGGTTCTGCAAATAAGAGGAAAAACCTTTTAATAATGGATGAGACAGAGAATGGTGATCATAATAACCTGCATCTTTCATTTTGATCCTCTTGTCAACAGTCCATTTCTGGCTTGTCATCCTACAAATTTGGAAGAAAGAACAACAGGTCAGAGTAGAAACAAATTAGAACTTTGAGAAAAATACTGTGTAAGCATATACAGCATATATATAGTGACGTCCTGCCAATGGCAGTAGACTATGCAGCCGCTATGGGGCCTGTGAGTCCAGGGTTCCCTGTAACGACGCATTCATGGGGCCCTCACCCAGTGGAAGAATCTGGGGAAATGTCGGGGACCTTGACAGCTGGGGGTTCCACTCACCGTTGTCAGGGGTGGTAAACATTTCTGTGTCCCCAGGCCCGATTTCTGTGGACCCCAGTGCTCTGACTGGCAGCAGCACTTTGCTGGCTGCCTGCCCTTTATACGCAGCATCCACTGCTGAACACTGCGTGTTCTGAAGTTCATCTGTGGGTAAAGCTAGTACATCATCCTCTACTGGCCCACAGATGAAAATAGTAATGGCAGTGCATTTTAGTATGCCCCGCCAAAGCTGTGTGCCCCACAGAGCTGTCTGTGTGTAGGGCACTTTTTTGGCATCCTGTTTTATGGCTGCAATGGAAGGGAAATCTATTGCCTAAAATAGGAGAAAAAATTACTTTGTAAGGGCTGTAAAGTTGTGGGATATGCTATTAATTGTCCCAGTTAAACATTATTTGTATTGTTTTTTTGCTCAATATATATATATATAAATATATCTATATATATATATATAGATATATATATATAGATATATATATATAGATATATATAGATATGTATATATATATAAAAGCATGATGAGTGAGAATGTTACACACACTAACTGACCTCGGCCTGTCTTCATCTGTTTGGCTGGTATTTTCCTCTCTTTCTCTGGTCTCTGGTTGTTGATCGGCTTCACTGTCGGATGTTTCAGAGGATGTATAGTCTTCTGCAGCTGAAAGATGCACCAATTCAGGATTTGATATGGCTCGGCGTGCCGATGTGCCAGTTGATGTAGATGGCTTCTCATCTTCAACAGTCCTGTAAATTATAAAAATCCTTAGTAATAACGTGAAGTACAATCTTGAGTAGGCCAGCAGTGTTGACAATTTTTTAAAGTGGCCTAAAAGCCAGGATGTGCTGAGGCCAAGGCAATGTTTGAGCAAGGGATTAAAGTAAATTCCTTGTATAAATTTACACTGACCTGTAGACATCATAATCCTCTGGGACGGGCGGCTCTTCCTCTGTGACGGACGGCTCTTCCACTGTGACGGGCGGCTCTTCCTCTGTGACGGACGGCTCTTCCTCTGTGACGGATGGCTCTTCCTCTGGGACGGGCGGCTCTTCCTCTGGGACGGGCGGCTTTTCCTCTGGGACGGGCGGCTCTTCCTCTGGGACGGGCAGCTCTTCCTCTGGGACGGGCGGCTCTTCCACTGTGACGGGCGGCTCTTCCTCTGGGACGGACGGCTCTTCCACTGTGACGGACGGCTCTTCCTCTGTGACGGACGGCTCTTCCTCTGGGACGGGCGGCTCTTCCTCTGGGACGGGCGGCTCTTCCACTGTGACGGGCGGCTCTTCCTCTGTGACGGACGGCTCTTCCTCTGTGACGGACAGCTCTTCCTCTGGGACGGGCGGCTCTTCCTCTGGGACGGGCGGCTCTTCCTCTGGGACGGGCGACTCCTCCTCGATGACTGTAGACATTTCCTCCTCAACAGGCAGCACTTCCTCCTCATTAGGCAGCTCTTGCTCACTGGCTGTCAGCTCCTCCTGCACAGGTGATGCCCCCTCATCTTCAACAATCCTGTAAATATAAAATACACGTGATTATTTGGCATAGTTCAGAACATATATGCAAATCTATAAAGCTTACACAAGTATGAACATCAGTATTCAAAGAATAAGATGCTAGTGGGGCATACCTGGCCATAGTTGGTTTCTCGGGTACTATAAACCCTCTGTCCTCCAGGAAGGAGATAAGATCGTCCTTTGTAGTGATCTCTGGAATCTTGTCATAAGGGATATATGTTCCTTTTGTTGCAATTGCTATCAGTGAGTTTCTAGATTCTTTCACTAGCGCATCCTTCTCCTCTTGTGTACAGCATCTAAGGCATTGTCGTGTAAGGTGCTGTGGCAGTTGAGTAAATGCTTTGTAACATAGTGGACATGTCTTCAGCATCCTGAAGCCGCTGTAAAAAAGAAAAATGGAAGATCAGGAACAATATCAGTGAGAATCTAGCTTTTCCACCCACTAATATCAACCAGCATTTTTTATGTTTCAGCAGGATAACTGGATTTCAAAAATCTGATTTTTTTTTACAACAAATACACAGCTCATGAGAAAAGGCACGTCTCATCATTGCCATAGATTTTTTTAAAAAGATGAGGGCTGGCTCTAGAGTGTATTTTGACCACCAATAGCCAGCCCTCATTTTTGGTCACAAAAACGGACAAACGTACACAATTTTTTAAGGAGCAATTGTTTAGCACAAGTTAATGCACTTTTATAGCATACTACACAAATTGTGGCAATATTGTGCACATAACACATGCGGTTTTTTATCATATGCATGTTCCTAGATCTTGCGCAAATCTGAGGTTTTGCAAGAATTATTTAGATTGACAAAGATACCGTGCAAAAAATTAATGTGGTATTGACTATGCAAATGCTTATACAGTTTTGCACATGACCGGCACTCATTTATCAGTCAAAAAGGAGAAAAAACGAGTGAGCGAGCAAGTACATATACAGTTTAAAGCCTTTTCACACTGCAAACTTTGAAAGATACAGAAAGACCGCGCCAAAAACATAAACCCTTTCTGTGACTGAGCCTGAACAATTGCAAGCCTTAACATGATGTTATAATACACTTTCACACCGCAATCCTTCCCCCTCCCCCCACCACAGTAATACAACCAAGCTAAAAAGTTTGCAGAGGTCACAGAGAGGACATCAGATTAGGCACCTGATTCCAGTACAAACTATATGAGTACAAGCATACTTATACACCTGATTCCAGTACAAGCTATATGAGTACAAGTATACTTATACACCTGATTCCAGTACAAGCTATATGAGTACAAGTATACTTATACACCTGATTCCAGTACAAGCTATATGAGTACAAGTATACTTATACACCTGATTCCAGTACAAGCTATATGAGTACAAGTATACTTATACACCTGATTCCAGTACAAGCTCAGATGATGCTGCAGTATAGTTAGGCACCTGATCCCAATACATGCTGTATGTTAACCTCTTCTGCAAATACTCCCATGGTCTCAGTGTACCCCAGAATGCATGCTGCAATGGTGTCCAGAAAGAGTATTTCTAGAAGCAACACATACCTCTGCAGATTCATATTTCCCTCCCACTCACTATCCCACCAGGTGTACTTACCTTCTTTTGGGCGGCATGGTTGTAATTGGCTAAGGTCACAGCTTCTCTTGTGCACTAATCACCCTTGTTGCTCCTGAGCACTGGATCAAATTAAACTTCCCTCCAAAACTCCTTTTCCTTTTCCTAAAATGATGGTTTATTTGAATGTAAATCATGAATCTGCTCCGATTGGTTAATGCAACTTAGTAGGCGTAGCTTTTTCTTGATGAGAGCTGGCTACAGGTACTTCCAGGACGACCCGTAGCCAGCCCTCACCCTTGGAATAGCTCAATGAGGATGAGAGCTGGCTACAGGTGCCTCCAGGGCGACCCCTAGCCAGCCCTCACCCTTGGAGCAGCTCAATGAGGATGAGAGCTGGCTACAGGTGCCTCCAGGGCGACCCCTAGCCAGCCCTCACCCTTGGAGCAGCTCAATGAGGATGAGAGCTGGCTACAGGTGCCTCCAGGGCGACCCGTAGCCAGCCCTCACCCTTGGAATAGCTCAATGAGGATGAGAGCTGGCTACAGGTGCCTCCAGGGCGACCCCTAGCCAGCCCTCACCCTTGGAATAGCTCAATGAGGATGAGAGCTGGCTACAGGTTTGATGATACCAAAAGCACTTAAAATTCAATCTGCAACAAAAAAAAGTCGCTCTGACGCCGCCGTTAAGGGCTGCGTCCGTTATCACGCTCATCTGATAAATTACGGAAAAAAAAAGGAAACTTTATAGCTTTTTTGGCGCGCTTATTTCACTGCCTTTTCCTACGCGCCGCCGTTCAGCGCAGCTTCCGTTATCACGCTCATCTAATGAATTATGGAAAAAAACGTAAACTTTATAGTTTTTTTGGCGCGCTTATTTCACCGCCCGTTCCTACGCGCCACGGTTCAGCGCACCTTCCGTTATCACGCTCATCTGATGAATTACGGAAAAAAAACGTAAACTTTATAGTTTTTTTGGCGCGCTTATTTCACCGCCCGTTCCTACGCGTCGCCATTCAGTGCAGCATCCGTTATCACGCTCATCTGATGAATTACGGAAAAAAAACGTAAACTTTATAGTTTTTTTGGCGCGCTTATTTCACCGCCCGTTCCTACGCGCCGCCGTTCAACGCAGCTTCCGTTATCACGCTCATCTAATGAATTATGGAAAAAAAACGTACACTTTATAGCTTTTTTGGCGCGCTTATTTCACCGCCCGTTCCTACGCGCCGCCGTTCAGCTCAGCTTCCGTTATCACGCTCATCTGATGAATTACGGAAAAAAAACGTAAATTTTATAGTTTTTTTGGCGCGCTTATTTCACCGCCCGTTCCTACGCGCCGCCGTTCAGCGCAGCGTCCGTTATCACCCTCATCTGATGAATTACGGAAAAAAAAACGTAAACTTTATAGTTTTTTTGGCGCGCTTATTTCACCGCCCGTTCCTATGCGCCGCCATTCAGCGCAGCGTCCGTTATCACGCTCAATGAGGATGAGAGCTGGCTACAGGTGCCTCCAGGGCGACACGTAGCCAGCCCTCACCCTTGGAATAGCTCAATGAGGATGAGAGCTGGCTACAGGTGCCTCCAGGGCGACCCCTAGCCAGCCCTCACCCTTGGAATAGCTCAATGAGGATGAGAGCTGGCTACAGGTGCCTCCAGGGCATACCCGTAGCCAGCCCTCACCCTTGGAATAGCTCAATGAGGATGAGAGCTGGCTACAGGTGCCTCCAGGGCGACCCCTAGCCAGCCCTCACCCTTGGAGCAGCTCAATGAGGATGAGAGCTGGCTACAGGTGCCTCCAGGGCGACCCCTAGCCAGCCCTCACCCTTGGAGCAGCTCAATGAGGATGAGAGCTGGCTACAGGTGCCTCCAGGGCGACCCCTAGCCAGCCCTCACCCTTGGAGCAGCTCAATGAGGATGAGAGCTGGCTACAGGTGCCTCCAGGGCGACCCCTAGCCAGCCCTCACCCTTGGAGCAGCTCAATGAGGATGAGAGCTGGCTACAGGTGCCTCCAGGGCGACCCCTAGCCAGCCCTCACCCTTGGAGCAGCTCAATGAGGATGAGAGCTGGCTACAGGTGCCTCCAGGGCGACCCCTAGCCAGCCCTCACCCTTGGAGCAGCTCAATGAGGATGAGAGCTGGCTACAGGTGCCTCCAGGGCGACCCCTAGCCAGCCCTCACCCTTGGAGCAGCTCAATGAGGATGAGAGCTGGCTACAGGTGCCTCCAGGGCGACCCCTAGCCAGCCCTCACCCTTGGAGCAGCTCAATGAGGATGAGAGCTGGCTACAGGTGCCTCCAGGGCGACCCCTAGCCAGCCCTCACCCTTGGAGCAGCTCAATGAGGATGAGAGCTGGCTACAGGTGCCTCCAGGGCGACCCCTAGCCAGCCCTCACCCTTGGAGCAGCTCAATGAGGATGAGAGCTGGCTACAGGTGCCTCCAGGGCGACCCCTAGCCAGCCCTCACCCTTGGAGCAGCTCAATGAGGATGAGAGCTGGCTACAGGTGCCTCCAGGGCGACCCCTAGCCAGCCCTCACCCTTGGAGCAGCTCAATGAGGATGAGAGCTGGCTACAGGTGCCTCCAGGGCGACCCCTAGCCAGCCCTCACCCTTGGAGCAGCTCAATGAGGATGAGAGCTGGCTACAGGTGCCTCCAGGGCGACCCTTAGCCAGCCCTCACCCTTGGAATAGCTGAATGAGGATGAGAGCTGGCTACAGGTTTGATGATAGCAAAAGCACTTAAAATTCAATCTACAACAAAAAAAAGTCGCTCTGACGCCGCCGTTAAGGGCTGCGTCCGTTATCACGCTGATCTGATAAATTACAGAAAAAAAACGTAAACTTTATCGTTTTTTTGGCGCACTTATTTCATCGCCCGTTCCTACGTGTCGCCGTTCAGCACAGCATCCGTTATCACGCTCATCTGATGAATTACGGAAAAAAAAAGTAAACTTTATAGTTTTTTTGGCGCGCTTATTTCACCGCCCGTTCCTACGTGCCGCCATTCAGCGCAGCGTCCGTTATCATGCTCATCTGATGAATTACGGAAAAAAAACGTAAACTTTATAGTTTTTTTGGCGCGCTTATTTCACCGCCCGTTCCTACGCGCCGCCGTTCAGCGCAGCGTCCGTTATCACCCCCATCTGATGAATTACGGAAAAAAAACGTAAACTTTATAGTTTTTTTTGGCGCGCTTATTTCACCGCCCGTTCTTATGCGCCGCCGTTCAGCGCAGCGTCCGTTATCACGCTCAATGAGGATGAGAGTTGGCTACAGGTGCCTCCAGGGCGACACGTAGCCAGCCCTCACCCTTCGAATAGCTCAATGAGGATGAGAGCTGGCTACAGGTGCCTCCAGGGCGACCCCTAGCCAGCCCTCACCCTTGGAGCAGCTCAATGAGGATGAGAGCTGGCTACAGGTGCCTCCAGGGCGACCCCTAGCCAGCCCTCACCCTTGGAGCAGCTCAATGAGGATGAGAGCTGGCTACAGGTGCCTCCAGGGCGACCCCTAGCCAGCCCTCACCCTTGGAGCAGCTCAATGAGGATGAGAGCTGGCTACAGGTGCCTCCAGGGCGACCCCTAGCCAGCCCTCACCCTTGGAGCAGCTCAATGAGGATGAGAGCTGGCTACAGGTGCCTCCAGGGCGACCCCTAGCCAGCCCTCACCCTTGGAGCAGCTCAATGAGGATGAGAGCTGGCTACAGGTGCCTCCAGGGCGACCCCTAGCCAGCCCTCACCCTTGGAGCAGCTCAATGAGGATGAGAGCTGGCTACAGGTGCCTCCAGGGCGACCCCTAGCCAGCCCTCACCCTTGGAGCAGCTCAATGAGGATGAGAGCTGGCTACAGGTGCCTCCAGGGCGACCCTTAGCCAGCCCTCACCCTTGGAATAGCTCAATGAGGATGAGAGCTGGCTACAGGTTTGATGATAGCAAAAGCACTTAAAATTCAATCTGCAACAAAAAAAAGTCGCTCTGACGCCGCCGTTAAGGGCTGCGTCCGTTATCACGGTGATCTGATAATTTACAGAAAAAAAACGTAAACTTTATCGTTTTTTTGGCGCACTTATTTCATCGCCCGTTCCTACGTGCCGCCGTTCAGCACAGCATCCGTTATCACGCTCATCTGATGATTTACGGAAAAAAAACGTAAACTTTATAGTTTTTTTGGCGCGCTTATTTCACCGCCCGTTCCTACGCGCCGCCATTCAGCGCAGCGTTCGTTATCACGCTCATCTGATGAATTACGGAAAAAAAACGTAAACTTTATAGTTTTTTTGGCGCGCTTATTTCACCGCCCGTTCCTACGCACCGCCGTTCAGCGCAGCGTCCGTTATCACCCTCATCTGATGAATTACGGAAAAAAAACGTAAACTTTATAGTTTTTTTGGCGCGCTTATTTCACCGCCCGTTCCTATGCGCCGCCGTTCAGCGCAGCGTCCGTTATCACGCTCAATGAGGATGAGAGCTGGCTACAAGTGCCTCCAGGGCGACACGTAGCCAGCCCTCACCCTTGGAATAGCTCAATGAGGATGAGAGCTGGCTACAGGTGCCTCCAGGGCGACCCCTAGCCAGCCCTCACCCTTGCAGCAGCTCAATGAGGATGAGAGCTGGCTACAGGTGCTTCCAGGGCGAACCCTAGCCAGCCCTCACCCTTGGAGCAGCTCAATGAGGATGAGAGCTGGCTACAGGTGCCTCCAGGGCGACCCCTAGCCAGCCCTCACCCTTGGAGCAGCTCAATGAGGATGAGAGCTGGCTACAGGTGCCTCCAGGGCGACCCCTAGCCAGCCCTCACCCTTGGAGCAGCTCAATGAGGATGAGAACTGGCTACAGGTGCCTCCAGGGCGACCCGTAGCCAGCCCTCACCCTTGG